>NW_012137080.1:2145637-2171038 GCF_000956105.1 Propithecus coquereli | reverse complement strand
TGTCATTGTCTACCTTGAGCCATGGTAGGGAGTGTGCTCTGGTAAAGCCCCAAGCACAAAGACCTTTGCTCTCTGGAAGCTGTCAGGTCAGGAGGCTAACCCCCAGACAGAGGACATCATTCATTATTGCTTTTAATAC
This sequence comes from Propithecus coquereli, assembly GCF_000956105.1. Taxonomy (NCBI): domain Eukaryota; kingdom Metazoa; phylum Chordata; class Mammalia; order Primates; family Indriidae; genus Propithecus; species Propithecus coquereli. The sequence continues at coordinate 2,170,899 of NW_012137080.1, read as the reverse complement.
CTCCATTTCAGATCTGGGGGGCCAGCAATGGAGCTCATGTTTAATCCAGGGGGGATGGGGATGAATGAGGGTTATCCCTCGCCCAAAATTGGGGACACTCTTCCTGGGCCTGAACAGTGGAAGAGAGGTGCATGCTTGAGGATAGAAGTAAGAGGGTGAGATCAGCACTGCCTTAGACCCAGACTAGAGAAGTCCTTCCTCTGGGCCTGCACTCTTAGGGGCCTGCTTCAACTGTCTTCTGACTGTGCTCCTCTAAGCCAGGCAACAAATCCACGGGGTTGAGGACATGTGCCCACTCTGAGCTCATACCTCTCTATCCTCACTTTCTAGATCATGCTCTGGGCTCAGAAACCTGGAACTCCTTGGGTTTCCAGAGCTGGCATGGCCTCTTTCTGGAGCGGGGCTTCCAGAGGACAGAAGACAATGTTTTTGTGCACACACAAGTCCTGTAGGCTTGCCGCAGAACAGCTGTTTGTAGAGGGCATATTTGGAGCATAGATGTGTGGACTGGAGCAGCTACATTTGTGGGAGGCTTGTGCTGTGCAGGATGTAGCCGCGATGGAAAGGGAAGAGGAGGCAGCGTGGCATCCAGGGAGTGGCTCCCTCTGCACCTCCATGTCTGGTGCAGAACCCTAAGGGGTCTGAGAATTCTATTAGGTCACTAAATATGAAATGTCTGATGTTGAATCAAAAGTTTAATTTATTATATCTCAAATAAGAAGCAGTACAATTAATCAAAATATGCACCTGAACTATTGGCACAGTTCTGCCATCTTAATGGTAGCTGTTTATGCCAGCAGTGAAGAAGCCTGGAGAGTGAGTGGTGATGAAATTGTGAAAGGTGTTATCCATAGCTTGTTGAGAATTGGATATTTTTCCTTGCAAGAAGTGGTCCAAAGCCTGGAAGAAGTGGTTAATCAGTTGGTGTAAGGTCTGGTGAGTATGGTGGATGACAGAGAATTTCCAAGTCCAGCCTCTGTAGTTTGAGCAGCATTGTTTGTGGGACATGTGGTCGAGCATTGTCTTGGAAGAGGATTGGTTTGTCTCTATTGACCAATCTCTGCTGCTTAATCTCAAGCATCCTCATCATTTTGTTCAACTGGTTACAGTAGACACCACTGTAATCGATAGACCAGGTTTCATGAAGCTGTAGTGGATAATACCAGCACTGGACCACCAAACAGACACCAGTAGCTTCTTTTGATGAATATTCGGTTTGGGACTGTGTTTGGGCACTTCATCTTTATCTAACCATTGTGCCGAATGCTTGCAATTGTCCAAAAGAATCCGTTTTTCATCACACGTACCAACACGGTGTAGAAATGGTTCGCCTTTATGTCGTGACAGCAAAGAAAGGCAAGCTTCGAGATGATTTCTCTTCTAACGCTCGTTTAATTCATGCGGAACTCATCTATCCAGCTTCTTTACCTTGCCCATTTGTTTCAAATGGTCCAATATTATTGGAATAGTAACGTCAAACCTTGCTGCTAATTCATGCGTAGGTTGAGATGGATTCGCTTTCACTACAGCTTTCAGTTCATCATTATCCATCTTGGTCTCAGGTTGCCCACGTGGCTCATTTTCAATATTAAAATCACCAGAACAGAACTTCTCAAACCATTGACGTACTATGTGTTCATTCACCACATTCTTCCCAAACACTTTGTTGATATTTCAAGCTATCTTCACCACACTGGTTCCATGATGGAACTCATGTTTGAAAATAACACAAATTTTTGACTTATTCATGGTTTCACAAAAATTGCTCTAAAAAAAATTTGAAAAATAATCACAAGCAAAACCGTGTGTTTGAAAGAATGAAAGGTGTACCTTCATGATAAAAATGAAACAAGTGTCAAAGTGAAATGTCAGAGATATCAACTGTTAAACTTTAGTACTTAAGGAAATTGGACATTTCATACTTAATAACCTAATAGATGTGAAACTGGCCTTCCAGGTTGATCTGAAGGTGTATTTGTAAGATATGAGGATATAAAACATTTTATTTAACGTACTACTATTTTAATGTGTTAGCTTTATACATATTAGACCTGGAGCATGTGGTCTCCATTTGCACTGCTGCCCTGGGCTCGCCAATGTTGTCTTGCCTCCTTAAGATGATTGTTAAGGATTTTCCTTTAGAAGTAACTGCTCATGGGGCAGAAGACAAAAGCAGTGGAGATCTGGCTGCCTCTGCCCACTGAGTCAATCAGACCCACTCTGGTCAAAATGCAACAGGAGTCCTATCAAGTAAGCCTAACTGCAATGAATTCTTTTCTCTGTGCGATTTGTCACAAGGTGCCTGTCATTATTTGTGTTATGTGTGTGAGAGGTATGCTGCTCATGGTCCCAAATTTCTCTGACCCTCTCTGAAAGAGAAGGAGAACTTTTTAGAAGGATGAATTGCAAGAGAGATCTGCCTGTCTGCATGCTCCTGTGTTATACACAAACACACACACACACCTTGGAGAGCTTCCTTTGCTTCCCTTTCCATCTTTAAACTTGGGAGGCTTTACAGAGGCTTTTCTTCCACCTGTTTGCATCAGCCACATAAGGGGCTTACAAAGAGTGTTGCTATGGCACATCTTTGCAGATAACAGGAGTTGGCAGATGTTTTTTAATTAAAGAAATCCAGGTTATGAAAAAGATGTCATGGGTAGAGAGAGTGGAAACTTGCCAGCCACAAACCCCTGCTTACACTCACTCAGCCCCAGCTTGCGGCTTCTGCCTCTGGATTCTCCAAAATGCCACTGTCAGGGAGGGAAGGGAGTGAGGAGCAGATGTAGGTATCGGGATGCTGCCAGCTCCTGATTATCCACCATTCGGGATACGGGGCCAAAACTCGAATGATCTACATCCGTAGAGAACACAAAGCTACAGTGTAGCCAAATGTTTTATCTTCCTTCTTTGACAAACTACCCAATGGAGCATTTTAGGACTTTGAGTCTTCTCCTTGACTCTCTTTCCCTTCCTTTCTGGCCAATTACAGCGAGAGAAATAATGTACGAAGGACAGGGAAGCAAGTTTCTTCAAGTCCTACTCCTCCATGCAGCTCTCTTGGATTGATTTAGGCAGCAAAACCATCAGATTGAAATTCTCAGAGGGAACTTGGGAACTTGGAAGCCTTCTAGATTCATACTGCACTTCACCATTGAGGAAACAGCCCACAGAAGCGAACTGGCTTGCCCAAGGTCTCCCACTCAATCAGTGGCAGAGCTTGGTCTAGAACCAGGTCTCCTGACTCCTGGCCACCGCACCATCTACAGGGGACCCTTTGTCTGAAGTTTGAATAGTCCTTTTGAGACATTTTGATTGATTACTGTCCTTTGGTGGCCCTCCTGTGTTGGTATCTTTTTATATGCTTTACAAAAATACAAATGTGACTGCAAGGGCCACAGAATTTAAATGCTTGCAGAAGTCCATTGAGTAAAATAAATGTGTAAATGAGCCAAGTGAAAAACATGTGGAAAATGGGGAATGGTGGGGCCTGTGGCATACTGCAACATACATACCCCATGTAGAGGCATTTAAATAACAATAAAATGTGGACACTGTGATGGCCAAATAAAAACATCTGCAGGGCACCGTTGGCACTTGTGCTGCTGGACTTCAACCCCTGCCCTAGGGCCCATCGGACTTCAATATTAGCTGGGCATAGAGACCAACACTATTTGCTAGAAATATAATGCAACCCTCTTCTATATGTAATTTTAATTTTCTCTAGTAACCACATAAAAATAGGCAAAATCAAGTAAAATTAATTTTAATAATACATTTTATTTAACCCAATAGTCCCAAACATCATTTCAACATGTAATCAATATAAAAATTATGAATGAGCCTTTTTTCATACTAAGCCTTTCATATTAAGCCTTTTTTCATACTAAGTCTGTGAAATCCAACGTGTATTTATGGCAGGTTTGGAATTTGACTTTACCCTTCTTAAAAGCTACTTACACTATTCCACGGATGCTGGCAGAAGAGATGAAATGCTTGGGTCAGAGATAAAGGACTTCATTACTTAACATACAGCAAGCAGCATGGGCATCAATATGTTTGCATTAGTTTCCCTGGTCCCCTGTAATAGGCAAAATTCTAAATTGCCCCGGTGATTCCCAGCTCCTGATACACACACACCTTCTCTCAGTTATTCAATCAAACACCATCGTGATAGGATTTTAAAGACATAATTAAGATCTTAAGTCAATTGACCTTAAAGTAGGGAGATTAAGCAGTTGTGCCTGATCTGATCATATAGCCCCTTTAAAAATGGATCTAGAGGGCAGAGATAGAGAAGTCAGAGAGATTAAAAATGTGGCAGGGAGTTGACAGTAAGAAATTCTCCATCATGGGCTTTGACATGGAGGGGACCATGTGGCAAGGAATTCACATGGCCTCTATAGCTGACAGTGGACCCTGCTGGCAGCCAGTAAGGAAAATGGGGACCTCAGTTATACAATCACAAGGAATTAAATTCTATCAACAACCTGAGGGAGCTTGAAAGTGGATTTTCCCCAGAGCCTCCAGAAGAGAACACAGCCTGGTGATGCTTTAATTTCAGCCTCTGAGACCCTGAGCAGAGAGCTCTGGCCTTGTGACCCACAGAGCTATAACCTAATAAATGGATATTATTTTAAGCTGACAATTTCGTGGTAATTTGTTATTCTGTGATAGAAAACGAATACACCCCCCAAATCTCCTGAGGGTGACGTGGAGGGCCCAGATGGATGCTGTACGTGCCGTGGATCTGTGTCATAGCGTGGGAATACTGAGCTTGGGGAGCTCATACTTTTATAGCAAGCAGCAGGTAAACATGCTTTTTGTCCCAGAGGGAGGTATTATCTGATCTTTCCAAGTCGCTACCATATTGTACAGCACAGCTATAGAAAGTACCAAATAAATATTTATTGAGAGGTTGGTTAGAAAATTGACAGTTGGGCTCTGTGGCCCTTTATTAATATGATTGATGCCTTTTCTTGAAATTTAAAAGCTGGTAATGAAACGGAGATTAGATAATTAGTCTGGCCAGTGCCTAGGTGTAGAATTACCTTAGAGTAGGCTCTGTTCACAAGGCTCAGATGTATCTGCTCAGGGGAGCCTTGAAGACACTTTTTCCCTAAGTGTCTCCACTCTCCCATGAAATTTTATACCACAGATATTCCGTAAATCTATTTGTGTGTTGTGGTCTTTTGGAAAGCCACAAACCATTGTCATATCTGTTTTTTTGCCCCCTTTGCCAAACCAAATTTTACCTCCTTGGGGGCGACATTACCCATATTGAGAATGTATGCTTTAGAGCTGTGGTCCCCAACCCCCAGTCCGAGGACCAGTACCTGGCCACGGCCTGTTAGAAACTGGGTGCAGAACTCCGCCACTTCCCACCACCTTGGAAAAATTGTCTTCCATGAAATTTAGGAATGGCTTGCCTGCCACTCACCTTCTGCTATGCGCCCCCTCAGGGGCCAAGCTTCATCTGTATTTACAGCTGCTCCCCTCCCCATCCCTCGCATGACTGCCTGAGCCCCGCCTACCACTCCCTTCCCCTCCATCCGTGGAAAAATTGTCTTCCTTGAAACCAGTCCCTGGCGCCAGAAGGGTTGGGGACCACTGCTTATACTTACCAAATTCACCAGAGCAGACTGGTATTTTATTTAAGGTGGAATCCCTTCATCTGCCATTCGTACAGGGAAGCCCTTGTGGTGTGTCAGCGCTCAGAGCAGGTGGATGCTGGGTGTGTACAGATCTGGACGTGGAGAGCGGGGCTCCCTTACCATGGTTGCCTAGAGTCCATGTTACGCGTGAAGTGCCCACTCTCCTCTCTTTTCTGGGATCAGCGCCCTCTTCTCTGGGGACAACTGTGGACAAACACAGAAGCATTTTTGTTCTAAGCCTGCCCCTCATCCATCAGTTAACACACCCCAGTCCCAGTGAGAAGCCCCTTTTCTCAAGTATTTTGGGTGCCAATAGCCTAATGTAGCGTTGAGAGAGTTATTTAATACTTCGTCCTTTGGAAGAGTGGGAGGGAAGCTTCCTACCTGGCTATATCTGCCTCAGGAAGAATACAGTAAGCCACACTTTGCAGGTTAAAGTGCTTTTGCATTCCTGTATGTCAGTTGTTGGAGGTACAAGCCCACTGGAGTCCAGGTTGCACATTCAGTATCCTCAGAGGCAAGCTTCCTTCCCTCTGTTCTGGAGCCACTGATTTCAGCTCTGACCTTGAGCAGTATCTACGAAATGTTAGCTATCAGTAAAATGAGGAACTAGGCTTGGTGGTGTCAATGAGATGGATGAAAACTAGCATTGTTAAAAGCTCTTGTGCTCTGTCGGGGGATGTGACATACACTTAGAATTATACTTTTAAAATTTTCAAAGACTTTTTGTAATTAACTTCTAACTTATTTGTATAATGTTCAGAACATTTGGTCCGTATAATACCCATTTTTGGTATTTGTTGAAATTTGCTTTGCAGCCTAGCATATGACCAAGTTTTATTAGTGTTTTATGTGTGCTTAAAAAGAATATATTCTATAAAATTGCCTGAAAAGTTCTCATATGTCTTTAAGGTTTGTTAATTGTGTCATTGAATCTTTTCTGTCATTACTGATTTTTGTGCCTGCTTGATTTACTTTTTTGAAAGGAGTATATTATCATCTCTCACCATGGTGCTGGATTTGTCAATTTCTCTTTGAAAGTCTATCAATTTTTGTTTTATATATTTGAAAGTTATGTTATTATGTGCATAGATATTTGTAATTGTCTTATTTTCCTGATGAATTGTTCTTTTTATCATCATAAAATATCCCTCTTTAACTCTAATAATTCTTGAAATCTATTTCATTGACTTCTGTTTCATATCAATATGGTGACACTAGCTTTCTATCAGTTGCTATTTACCTAGAATGTCTTTTTTCCATTCTTTTATTTTTAATATTTCTGTGCTCTTGTATTTTAGCTATGTCTTTTGTACAGACTGTATAGCTGCTTTTTAAAAGGCAATAAGAAAATATCTGTCTTTTTCTCTAGAAGTTTAGTTCATTCATATTTTTTGGAATTACTGATAAGTTCAGATTTATGTCTCCTCAAAATTTTGTTTCCTACTTGTTGTGATTTAAAACTGTTTTGCTTTTTCCTCTCCATTCCTATTTTATTTCGAGTCGATCAAGCTTTCTTTATTCTCTTTATTCTAGTGATTTTAATGTTGTTTAGTTTATTTCTGTTCTTTAGAGGTAAACTTAACATTATACCATATGCATTTGACTTAGAAAGTATCATCCAGAGTTGTGTTGTACACTTCCAAGGAGTACCAATCATATTGTTTTCTAGATTGTTAAGTGGTAAGACCTTGATCTCTAACTGTCTTCCAAAAATACAAGGAGCTTAAAACAGTTCAACTCTGATAATTTCTTCCCATCTGCATATGATTGTCCTATATTTTGATTACCTTTTACTTTTATATTCCAAATTAGTCATTATTTTTTAATCATTATTGACTCATACTATCATTTCTTATTTACATTTACCTATAAGTTCACCAGTTTCTTTGTTTACCATTTATCCACCCATAAGTTTACTGATTCCTTTGCTTACCTTTTATTTATTTATTTGCATTTTACTTTTTCTTTCCGGATTTAATTTTCTCCTCCTTAAAGGAAAGCACTTTAGTAGTTTGTGCACTGACAGCCTTTTAGTAATAATATCTTAGTTTTTGATAGCCTGAAAAAATCTTGATTTACCTATATGTTACATATTTTCTTTTATATATATTATATAAAGTATAACAAAAAACATTTTTAATCATTATTGTGTCTTCACTCTTGAATGATAGGTTAACTGGGTATAGAATTCTAGGTTCACAGGTATATTTTTTTCTCAGCACCTTGAAGATATGTGTGTCTCTTATTAATTTATTTCCTCTCAGCTCTGGAGTCACCATTCTTTGCCATACTTTGTGATATTAGACCTGAGCTCTGTAGATTACATTTCTCCCTTGCCAAATGACTCAGTGTTAGTCTCTGCCAATAGAGGGCACAAGAGGGACACGGGAAGGCTGGAAAAGGAAGAAGGAAAAAGGAACTTCTCTCCTGCTGGTGTCCTGGTTTTAGAGTTCAGCAGTGAGCAGATGGGGATGTAGGAGTCCTTGTTCACTTGTGGCATTCTCCAGTCTGTTTCTTTGTTATCACATTGTGAGGGTGGCTTTCAGCTCTTGTGACTCAGCAGTGGCCACCCCATCAGCTGGCACCATGTTTCTATGGTAACCATGCCCTCTCCTCAGAAGTCTGAATTTCGGCTTTGCAAGACCCCCTCCTCTGAAATTTCAGTTTTCTTCCTTGCTCTTTTGTCTTAACCCAAAGGGTAATGATTTATTTCTGTAGTTTCTACCTCTCTACATCTTTGAGTTTGCTTTGAGCATTTTGGTGGTTAACCACCTTTCATTACTTAATAATTCATTATCATAAATTTTTCATGTTTAAATTACTTGTATGGTTTTGGTCTCCTGACTGGACCCTAACTGATGAAATATAATTCTGTTGTTCTCTGTTTTCTTGTGCTGCTGTTCAAAAATGTGTTGTCAGGAAAAGATTTGAATAGACACTTCATAAAAGAAGATATTCAGCTGGCCAATAGGTCCATGAGAAAGTATTCAACGTCATTAGTCATCAGAGAAATTCAAATTAAAACCACAATGAGATACCACTACACTTCTATCAGAATGGCTAAAATTAAAAAAAAATTGATGACAGTGAATGTTGGCAAAGATGTGTAACAACCAGAACTCTCACCTATTTTTGGAAATTTAAAATTTTACAATAAGCTTGGAGAAAGGGGCCAATGTCTCATAAATGTACACCTACTCTGTGATCCAGAAATTCCACTCTTAGGTATTTACCAAAAGAAACAAAAAATATGTTCACAAAAATATTTGTTCAAGAATGTTCATAGCAACTTTATTCATAATATCCCTAAAATGAAAAGAGGACAGATGTCCATAAATAAGAGGATGGATGAACAAACTGGCATATTCAAATAATATAAAACTACTCAATAATAAAAAGGAAGAAATTACTGATACATGCAACACCATGGATGAATCTAAAAATCTGAATGCTAGGTCAAAGAAGCCTTATACAAAAATGTAGGATTCCACTATGTGTAACTCTAGAACAGGTAAAACTAATTTATAGTAGAAAAAATCAGAATAGTGGTTGACTTTGAGGGGATACAGGTAGATATTGACTGGAAGGGGACACAAAGGAACTCTCTGGGGGTGATGGTAATGTCCTGTATTTGATAGATGTTTGAGTTAACAGCAATGTACACATGATTTGTGTATTTCATTGTATGCAAATTTGACATCAAAACACCTGTAAACAAGTATTGAACTCAATTAATGATAGCTTTGCTGAAGCATTTAGGGGGAAGTGTAAAAACATTTGTAATTTGCTTTAAAATGCATACACACAAACACCCCAAAATAAACTAGCAACAAAAAACAAATGAAAAATTGGTGGCTAAGTCAGAGATGGATGAATGGATACATAAGTTATAAAGCAAATATAATGAAATCAAATAAAATATTAATGGCAAAATCTACATGGTGGTTATACAGATATTCACTATAAAGTTCTGTCAGCTCTGCTCTGTGCTTGAAAATTTTATAATAAAATGTTGGAAAAAAGGACTACTGTCAGTCTAATAATTATCCCTTTAATAAATAATCTGTATTTTCTCCATGGTTTTATTTAACGTCTTTGTTTTTTGTGTTCTGCACTTTCACTGCAAGGTGTTTAAATATAAATTAACTTTTATTGCTCTGACGGATCGTGAGCTTACATCTTTTTTTCAATTCTTAGCCCTTATTTTTTTGAATACTGCCTTTCTTCTCTTCTTCTGGAATTCCCATTAGATCTGTGTTGAAAATTTCTCATCCTATCATCCTTCTGTCTTAGTCTCTCTTTCACATTTCTATGTCTCCCTATGCTGCAGTTTGAGTGCTCTTAATTTGGTGTTGCCATTTGGGTGCCTTCAGATCTTTCATGCTCAGATTAATTTTTCAGTTTACTGACTCTCTCTTCAGCCACGTCTAGTCTGCTAGTTAATGTTTCTAGTTTCTAGAAATTCTATTTAATTCCATTCCCAATATAATTATTTTAGTGTGTCTTATCTTTTTGATTCTTTTATGTTTAATTATTTTAAGCATATTTATTTTTTAGCTTAATTCTGATAGTTTATTTTAAATGGATGTTATGAGGGTTGTTAACATTCTGCTATTTGCTATGTCTGCTGACTCTTGCGCATTGTGGATTGCTTTCTTGTGTGCTTTCCTGTAAATCTGGATTATGATTTTTGGTTGGTGGACATTTATCTGAGAGTCTCTTCCAGCTTGATGAAAATTATATCCCTTCAGAGAAAGTTTTTCATTTATTTCTGCCAGGCACATCAGGGTCGTAGGCCTTAGTCACTTTTTATATTAATTTTTTGTGTCATGCATCCAGAGTAAAGTTGAGCCCAAACCCATAGGAAGGCAGACCTGTGCTCGTGTATTACCAGAGGAGATCATTTTTTTTCCTCATCCAGAGCCTTGTATAAGTCAGCTGAGTTTTTTGATCATCTTCCCAAGTCTCAGTATGGATTGTATTTATTTCATCCTACAACTAAGGTGGCATTTCAAGCCTTCTGGCATCATGTGGGGCAGGGAGGGGTATATTTCACATGTTTGCATCACACGGACTCAAAGCTTAATCTCCCGACCCCATGTGACGTTTACTCCCAAGTCCTTGCACTACCAGAGCCGGCAGCCCTCCCACCGGCAGCTGCAGGATCAGCTCAGGGTTCTACTCTAGTTTTCAGATCTCCCTTTGTTTTAGGTCTCTGGGAATTTCCCTCGCTTTCTTATAAACCCAGTTATTGCTTTTAAAAGAATGTTCATTACAATGTATTTAGCATTTTCTAGGTGTTTCATATTGGGAGGGTCTTCAAGGAATCCGATCTCCCATCATACTGGAATGAAAGCTGTGTTAGGCATTTCGCGTGGTTATTTTATTAATTCTTCACAACAGCCCCATAATGTATGTATTATGATGGCAGGAAATCCGGGCATAGAGGGATTAGCAGCTTCTCCACCAGGTCTCACAAGCTAGCGGTGTGACAGAATTGGGATTTCCCCGATGTTTAAGTGATTCCAGTTCTAGGCTTTTTGTTCTTTGTGTTGAAAGGGTAGATAGAGAAACCCAGCCCTGGCCTGGGAAGTTTCCTCTGCCCGGGTCAGCGATGTCAGTAAGTTAGTGCTGTAACACCCTCCCTTCCAGGTGTGCATTTGAGGTGCATTTTGAATTTCTCCCATTGCCTGTCAGGCCCAGCCCCTGGACTGGCTGGAAGAACAGCATTTGCGGTCTCACGTGGGATCACTCCCAAATGACCCTTTGTTGCCTAACAAGGACACTCAGCCACAGAATCCTGGGACTCCTGTGTCTCATTGCTGATTTGTGACTAAGTCTTCTTGAAGTCACTTGCTCTTAATCATAAATATGAAAAATAATGAGCTTTATGTTTGTGTGTGAAGACGGCTAGAGTGACCAACTGCCCTGGTTAGCCTGGGATGAGGCCTTTCCTGACATGTGGGACTTTCAGTGCTAGAATTGGGAGACTTCTGGGCAAACTAGGATAAGCTACTCTAAAGATCGCTCTGGGGTCTTGTTAACCAGATCAGTGCCAGTGCTTTCCATGAGTGGCTGAACCATCCTCTGGTTTCCAGATTTCCCCAGAGATGAAAGGAAGGGGGTTGAATGGTGAGAAGAGGAGTGCAGAGGTCAGAAGATTCATTTCAAGGACATATGGAATAAAGTAAAACTTCATCAGGTATTTCCCAGCTGTTCCTAGTTATACCCCAGCAGAAGATGGAGCCGCTTAGAAGGGACAAAGAGTCAGAGTAAGAGGTAGGGGACTAAGGTTCAAAGAGCATGTTCTCCACTGCCAGGGACTTCGATTCTCAGTCTGTATCACATCATTTAGTCCTGACTATAACCCTACGAGGTAGACAACATCATGCCCATTTCAAAGAGGAGAAAACTCAAGCTCTGTACATTTAAGTCACTTGCCCAATATCAAAGGTTTGCAAATTAGGATGCTTGGCTTCAAACCCAGGTGTGCCTGACTCCAAAGCTGGGGCTGCTTCTACTTGACCATGGTGAGTGGATGGGACTAGTGCTCCTTATTCAAGAATCGATTTAAGGTGCTGTGAGTCAAGGAGGAAAGATGAAGAAGAGCCAAGTTCTGAAAACTTCCTGGACCTTGCAAATAACCACTAGTGGGAAGTAGCAGGCAAGGCCACTGTCCCAGTGGCTCCACCAGGCCTGAGACATGCAGGGAAGTGGGTGGCAGAGCGAGGGGTGCTCCTTGCTGGCACCCAACTCCCTTTCCAGTGTTCTTCCCACCCACTGTAGAGTTTGGGTGGAATGGTCAGGGACTCGAGGCTTGGAGGTAAAATTTTCCTTTCCTTTTGGCTGTGCTGTTCCTAAGCAAACATGCAGGCAGTTCTAACCCTTTCATGCCTGGGTCTTTGTTCCTTCCTGTTGGATGCCTTGCTGCCTGGTCTGAGGTTGCAAGCTTGGTCCATCATGTTCTCACTTGTTCATCTTCAGAAAAACAGCCTTCCTATTGCCTGTCTGTTGCATTGTAAACGCTGTATCAATATTAAGCATTATTAGAGCATCCTTGCCTAACAATTACATCCTAAGGATCCAGCGATCACGGCTGCTTTTAAAGGCCTCTCCTAATATTTACCTACCCAGCTTCCTTCTATACTCTTAGCTGTGTTTTTCTGAAACAGCTGCATCCAGAACAGAAGGCCCTTTTGTGTAAACTCATAAGTCACCTGTACTTATTTTGTGTATCCAGGGCTGTTACGCTCAGCAGCAAGCAATTTTTTTTTTTCAAATCAGAGTGGGTATTTGATATAATAGATTATTACATGTTTGGCATATAAATTACTAGGTCTTAGGAGCAAAAAATGAGTAATTTTGCCCTGAGGTAATATAACAGCTACTATGGAGTCACTAAAATCAATTAAATAGATCATCTGTGGTCAGGGCAGAAGCGTGGAATTACTACCTGAATAGCATTCAGTAGTCATTCCCTCATTTAATCATTCAACAAACAGGTATTGAGAACCCAAGGTGAGTTTGAGACATTGTCTAGGTGTTGGGCAGAGCTACAAAGAGATATAAAGCATTCTGCCTCAAGGAGATCAAAGACTTTACCCAAATCCTTTCTATAGGAAATTAATTGAAGTCATTGTGTTCTTTGGTCGGTAAATGTTAGTGCAAGGGGGTGACCTGCACAGTTTCGTTTAGAAGGGCATGAAGTGAGGGAGAGAAGGTAACTCTACCCCAAGATGCTGGAGACTCTGTCCCAAGAAAGCCACTTATAATCCACCATGCATCCCGGGCCAAGGGGCCTGAACATGAAGTCCGGTTCTGTCACCTATTAGTTGAGTGATTTGGGGCAACTTACTTAACTTCATTGAGTTCTACTTTTTTTTTATCTGTTAAAAGGAATAATCATAGTATTTACCCCAGCTTTATCATAAAGATTAAAGGAGATCTTATAAGTGAAATATCTGGCACATAGTAGGCACTCAAAAAAAAAAAGTGTCCACAATGCTTACAGGACAGACCCACAGGAAAGAGTTGAACGCTGCTGGCACCATGGGGATCATCCCACCCTGCTCAGAAGACCGAAGCTCTGAGGGTCTCATTTGCCCTTGTCCCTGACCTGTGCCCCAACTGAAAAGAGACCCTAGTTTTTTCAGAGTCCTCAAGGAGGAATCTACTTTTGCACCAGAGTTGTGGAGATCGTAGTAGTCTCTGCTCAGGATATAAGACCATGCACTATCAGGATTTTTTCTCTGCCTGGGAAACATTTCACTCTTTGCCAGTGAGGAACTTTTCATTTGCTCTATAATTGAAATGGGACCTCTGGGTCACTGGGTGAGTGTCATCTGGCCTGTGAGTCAGGCAGGGTGGTTGTCCACTTTTTATCAAGTGAGTCAAGGATGTATGGACTCATGTCAAATGGCATGAAAGGGTGAGAAATTATCTAATGAATCTGAGCAATCCAGCCCCACCCCTGTACTACTTGAGGGGGTACAACACCCTTCCGCACCGATCCCATCCACTCTTCCTTGTCATCGTGGAGCCAGCCGAATGAGAAGCTGTGGACCAAATTGGACTTCTTTTATTCAAGCACCAATGAGGGAAAGATACTATGAAATAACTCTTGATGTCAGAAACCAAAGTTAAAATAATGTCATACCCTGATAATTAATACTATCAGGCTTGATAGCAGAATATGCTAAATAAATTAGTCTATAAATGCTTACGTGTCTTCCAATTACAGGTTTTTCGTCTAATAATTGCTTCACCGAATAGATGAATTGCCTCAATATTCTACTTGCTTTTGCTTGTAAAGATGTGGCCTTTATAGACTAATATTAAATAGAAATACCTTTTCTTCCCTGCCTCCACCTGTAAAATGGAGGGCTTTTTTGAATGACATTTAAAGGAATTCGTGAGAATGACTTCAAGTCAACTCAATCGATTTTTATTGGGAACAGAGCTGGCCACTGACCACTGAAGAAGGGGACACAGAGATAGTGATGTCAGTAACTGCCCTGGAACTTTCATCTGGGAAGGGAAGGGGCTTTATGGCTCTGGGTGCAGTAAAGGCAGAGAGGGCCTTGAGTTGTCAAAATGCCTTCAGATAGCTGGGCCTCGGAAGCAGAGAGGAGGGTAGGGCAACGTTTTCTGGGTTGGGGACATGGCACGGACAGGGAAGGCCTCAGAGATGGCTGCTCCCCAGGCTCTTTGAGGGGTCTCAGTACATATAGTCCCCTGAATGTTAACACTGTCTGTGTCCCGTTAGCACAGTTCTCAACAGCTTAGCCACTGGCTAAGTGAAGAAGGCAAATTTGTAGGGTTGGTCTGTCTGACTCCAGGGCCAATGCTTCTGGGCATCACACCACTGGTTTTTAGACTTCAGGCAGAGAAGAATCACCTGGGGTACTTTTGAAACAGAATCCAGGCTTTCACTTCAGGTCATCCCTAAATCCTCAGGGTTGCATCCTGCTCCAACCTTGTATGTGGGAGCAGGGCTGCTGAGGATCGTGTTGAAATGCAGATTCAGATTCATCAGGTCGGGGCAGGGCCTGAGATTTTTGTATTTCCTATAGTCTTCTGCTGCTGGTCCCTGGAATGCTCTTAGACTAGCAAGGGCCGGGGTTTCTGAATCACCCCAAAGGTTGAGCATCACTGCACTGATCTCTGTGGTCTCTTGCTTGGGTTTCCTTACATATGGATAACTCCATCTCAAGGGGACACAGAGAGGCAAAAGGAAATCAGGATGGGGCTGGGCCCTGGAGCCCAAGCTGGGACTGAATTACAAGGTGAAAGGATAGGCAGGCAAAGCTGCCTACTTCAGAGAGGTCCCAGAGGCCAAGCCCTGTGGCAGGCCGGGCTGGAGCTGTGATTCCATCGCTGACAGATCCCACACACAAGACCCTCGGAAGGACCCACTGATTAAATAAATGTGTTCCCAGTGCAGGAGGAAAATCCCAGGTTTAGAACTAATTTCCTTCTGAGGGGCTCTTCCTCCCTTCCCCAGGATGGACACTCATAGACGTTCTCAGAGGAAATAACCTGGTCCTTTGAAACCCACCCGCACGAGGGACGCACATACAGCCTTTGATAGCAAGATGGTCCTCCTGATTTTCTCTGCTTCCCAGACTGGGGAAATATTATCATGTTCCAGTTAGGTTGAAATGAAACACATTTTAAAGTTTTTTTTTTTAATAATGGAAAAAGCAGGTAATCTGAAGTGAATATAATTCTTTTAAAGAATTTTAAAAATAAACGAATTTAGTTTTTTTTTTTTTAAACAGGAAATAGCTTCATTGTTTGAGTTTAGATATAATTAAACCATTGATTTGGCCTCATTAGAAAGTGAATCTTTGTCAAAGAAGCAGGGAGACTGTGACAGGGTGTGGATGGTGGGGAGACGCGGGCTTTATCCAAGTACATACTGTTAAATTTCTTTATAAAAAGATAAAAATTGGGACTAGCAAGTGGCCTTAATAGGTAATGTAGCGAATGACTTCTCATTTTCCTAAGAGCCCCCATCTTGGCAATATTGTGTTGCTTAGGAACTAACAAAAACATGTCTCTGTGTGTGTGTGTGTTTCTCTCTTTCTCTCTTTCTTTTTTTTTAATGGTCCCTTTGTGCCCTGATATTTTTCCAAGTTGGCAGCTGTGAGGAAAAACAATGTGATTTGGTTAGATGCAGCCTCCCGCTCTCAAGTCTGGAGCAGAATAGATAAGAACTTGTATGTCAGAATGCAAAGTTTACTCAGCACCAGTCAAAAGCTTTTGATGTTGCCTGCCCAATCTGGCCTCGCATCTTTGAAGTTCTATTACCCATGCTAGGGTTCCGTCAATAAGAAACAGACCTTTCTTTCCCCTGCTAGTTAAAACATCTGCCTCGTGGAAACGCCCCACATTAAAGCAGGCCACAATAGTTCCAGGGCTAATAGATACCTGGGATTTGCCACATGAGTAACAAGAAGAGAAATGTTTAAGGAATGGGATCTATTTAAGAAAACCCTCAAGGATATGGGGGTGATGATTTTTTTCCCCATTCCAGGATTGTAGGAAAAAGATTCAGGCTTGGTTGGAACTCTCACAAGCAGAGCGACTGACCAGGGCCACCTCTTCCTGAGGCTGTTTATACAGTGCTGTGTATTCATGTTATAAGTCACATGTGATCCGCTCCCTTTATCTGGGGCATTAGCCATTTCTCAGTGAAAAGGAGCAGGGAAAACAGGCTCATCGGTTTGTGGTGTCACTCGTTGCAACGTCATTTAAACTGCTTGGCAAATGGCTTATTTGTCAAAGAATATTGCTTTTTCCTGGAACAAAACCCAGTTACTGACTGCTGAAATCTATGGCTATCAGAAATGATATCAAGATGTGCTTCTGTTGCTACATGGTGGCGCCCTTTGAAGGGACAGAGAGGTGGGGGTTAGGAGAGCTTTTGTTCCTGGAAATGAAAGCATCTGAACAATAGGTTGTATGAAGGACCTATGATGCCAGTTCCGAGCCCCAAACACTAGCTTGCAAAAAAAGTCTTCATCTCAGAGAGTCTGGCTTTGAAAATGTTGGAGGTGGGTGGAGGTCTAAGGAATGATGGTGACAGGCAGGTGGCCAGACCGGTAGACAGATGCAGACCAGTGGTTGCTAGTCCCAGATAGCTAGTGTGAGCCCTGGCCTTGTGGCCCTAGGTTCTCTGCTGCATCACCTGTCAGAAGGGTGAAGAGTGAAAGTCAGAAAGAAAAAGAACATGAACTCATGCCTTAGAAATTCTTTGCCAAAATGCTGAGCTCAATGTATAGGTGGTAGAAACAGGGCAAGTTGGTATGTCACGGAGCAACAAAATTATTGGGTAGATAAGTTGTTCTGGGGTAGCACTGCCAACCCTCTTCTATGCAGTTTTCCTCCCTTCATGGTATCTTTCATCTTTCCCAATGCCTAAGTTTGGTGCCCTCAAACTCTTTTTTTCTTCTTCTCTCTCTCTGTCCTCTCAAACTCTGATATCAGGTTAGGATCTGATCAGCTTACCCATTCTAAGAATGAATAACTGAAAATGCTCAATTGGTTATTCCTCCTAAGAGCATTTTCACTTTGAGAGAAGATAAAAATAAGTCTAAGAAATTAATTTCTAATGGTGAAATTTTAGACATTGATGGGTTAGAACATCACTGCCCTAAAAGTACACCAGGGAGGGTCTCTACTAGTCTTGCTGAGGGAAGACACACAGTCCTTTCCTTCAGTAAGCTTGCAATCTAATAAGGAAGAATGCACAAAAGATCTAAGAATTCTTATATGAAACATTTCCAGAATAAACCATGGCTTGGTCATATTGTGATACAGATAGGGAAAGGTAAATGATGAGGAGGGGCCAGGCAGGCTTGATCACATCTCCTTGGCCATGTTGTGAGTGGTTCTGACCCCAATTTCAGGAACATAGTAACATGGCAGGAAGTCTGAGGCCTCTCAAATGGCATGTGGGCTGGCCTGGTGTCAGAGTCAGACCACCTATGTGAGGTAGTTGGGTGAGGGAAGGGAGATGAGGACCCTGATCCCTGTGCTCAGGTATGGGCTGGCAGGACCAAGTCACTGTGGGCTCCTGCCCAGAGAGGGGCATGGTGATGGCCATGTCCGGTGATGGCACAGGCTGGATTGGAAGAGGTAAGGTGGAGGTTGGAGGCAGGGAGACTGGCTGGGGAAGGTACTGGAAGGCGGTGAGGTGAAGTGCTTGGGAGCATAACTCTATAGCTGGACTGCCAGCTTAAACCCCAGCTCTGCCATCCCATAGCTGGGTGACCTTGGGCAGGTTATTTAACCTCTCCAAGTCACAGGACCTTCTTCTGTAAGATGGGGATGAAACTAGTATCTATCTCTCAGGGTTCTTATGATGAGTCTATCTATATATCTATCTATATGCAGCTTTCTTCCTTATTAGATTGCAAGTGTGTGTGTATGTGTGTGTGTGTATATATGTGTGTGTAACCAAGGTGTGAAGCACCTTGGTCTGTGCCTGGCACATGGCACTAGTACATCAGCATTTATTGCTGTCATTCAAGCCTGAAGAGAGGAAGCGCCTGCCTTCTGCGTCCACCAGCGGTGGTACTGGTACAACAGCCAATAAGATCTTCAAAAGGATCTTCCTGTGGCCCCTGGGAAATGACATGGGGTCTGGCTGAAGGGGACAGGCCCGCAGCAGCATGACGCAGCCTGAGCCCTTGTCAACAAACACCTTTAACTCACTTCATTCTTCAGATAACATGTCGAGGAATTTAGCACCAGCTCGGTAGGAGGACGTTGTTCTTCAGCTCTGTCCTCACATTCCCACTTAGGGAAAAAGAAGAAGTGGCTTGACCTTTGGTTAGCACAAAGACATACGGGTTGCAGAATGTGTTTCCCAAGAGTGAAATGAGGATTGTTCGATCCTGCATTCTCAAAATCGAAACGGATTGCCAGCACCTCTGGGTTGGTTTATGTGGGACTCTTGCTGAGAGGATGGGGGTGCGGTGTGAGTTGGATTGTCTCACACATACAGTTGGCCCCCGGTACCCATAGGTTCCTCATCTATGGATTCGACCAACCAGATGGAAAATATTTGAAAAAAAAAGAAAAATAACTATAATAATAAAAAAATAATATAAATAAAACACAATACAGTATAACTATTTGCATAGCATTTGCATGGTATTATATATTATAAGTGATCTAGAGATGATTTAAAGTACAGGCACACCTCATTATATTGCACTGCACTTTCTTGTACTCCCCAGATACTGTGTTTTCTACAAATTGAAGGTTTGTGGCAACCCTGCAATGAGCAAGTCTATTGGCACTATTTTCCCAATAATATGTGCTTACTTTGTGTCTCTATGTCACATTTTGGTAATTGTTGCAATATTTCAAGGCTTTAAATTATTATTATATCTGTTATGGTGATTTCTGATCAGTGATCTTTGATGGTACTGTTGTAATTGTTTTGGAGCACCATGAATCATGCCCTTATAAGATGGTGAAAGATGATAAATGTGTGAGTTCTGACTGTTCCACTGACTGGCTGTTCCTCCATCTCTCTTCCACTCCTCAGGCCTCCCTATTCCCTGAGACACACCAGTACTAAATTAGGCCAATTAACAACCCTACAATGGCCTCTAAGCGTTCACATGAAATGAAGAGTCACATGTCTCTCATTTCAACTCAAAAGCTAGAAATGATTAAACTTAGTAAGGAAAGCATGTCAAAAGCTGAGATAGGCCAAAAGCTAAGCCTTTTGTATGAAATGGTTAGTCAAGTTGTGAATGCAAAGAAAAAATTCTCGAAGAAAATGAAAAGTGCTATTCCAGTGAACACGTATAACAAGAAAGCGAAACAGCCTTATTGCTGATAGGGAGAAAGTTTGAGTGATCTGGATAGAAGATCAAACCAGTCATAACATTCCTTTAAGCCAAAGCCTAATCCAGAGGAAGGCCCTAACTCTTTTCAATCCTCTGAAGGCTGCAGAAGAAAAGGTGGAAGCTAGCAGAGGTTGGTTCATGAGGTTTAAGCAAAGAAGCCACCTCCATATCATAAAAGTGCAAGGTGAAGCAGCATATGTTGATGTAGAAGCTGCCCCAGTTTTCCAGAAGATCCAGTGAAGATCATTAATGAAGGTGACTACATTAAACAATAGATTTTCCGTGTAGACAAGACACTCTTCTATTTGAAGAAGATACCATCTAGGATGTTCATAGCTAGACAGGAGAAGTCAATGCCTGGCTTCAAAGCTTCAAAGACAGGCTGACTCTCTTATTAGGCATCTAATGTAGCTGATGACTTTAAGTGGAAACCAATGCTCATTGACCATTCCAAAAATCCTAGTGCCCTTAAGATGTTAATAATGTTAAATCTACTCTGCCTGTGCTCTATCAATGGAACAACAACGCCTAGATGACAACACATATGTTTACAGCATGGTTTACTGAATTTTTAAGTCTATTGTTGAGACCTACTGCTTAGAAAAAAAGATTCCTTTCAAAATATGACTGCTCATTGACAATATACCTGATCATCCAAGAGCTCTGATGGAGAAGTATTAATACAAGGAGATGAATGTTGTTCTTATGCCTGCCACACAGCATCCATTCTGCATCCCATGGATCAAGAAGCAATTTCAACTTTCAAGTCTTATTGTTTAAGAAATACATTTTGTAAGGCTATAGCTGCCATAGATAGTGAATCCTCTGATGGATCTGGGCAAAGTAAATTTAAAACCATCTTGAAAGCATTCACCATTCTGGGTGTCATTAAGAACATACGTGATTCATGGGAGGAGGTCAAACTATTAACAGTAAGAGGAGTTTGGAAGGTGTTGATTCTCACCCTCATGGATGACTTGGAGGGGTTCAAGACTTCAGAGGAGGAAGCACCTGCAGGTGTGGTGGGAATAGCAAGAGAACTAGAATTCAAAGTGGAGCCTGAAGATGGGACTGAATTGCTGAATCTCCTGATAAAACTTGAATGAATGAAGATTTACTTCCTATGGATCAGCAAAGAAAGTGGTTTATTGAGATAGAATCTACTCTTGGTGAAGATGCTGTAAACATTGTTAAAATGACAACAAAGAATTTAGAATATTCTGTAAACTTAGTTGATTAAGCAGCAGCAGAGTTTGAGAGTATGGACTCTAATTTTGAAAGAAGTTCTACTGTGGGTAAAATGCTGTCAAACAACATCGCATGCTACAGAGAAAAATCTGTCATGAAAGGAAGAGTTAATTGGTGTGGCAAATTTCATTGTTGTCTTATTTTAAGAAATTGCCACAGCCACCCTGACCTTCAGCAACCACCACCCTGATCAGTCAGCAGCCATCAAGACCCACCACTAGCAGAAAGATTACAACTTGCTGGAGGCTCAGATGATTGTTAGCATTTTTTAGCAATAAAGTATTTTTAAATTAA
The DNA here is from genome assembly GCF_000956105.1 of Propithecus coquereli. NCBI lineage: Eukaryota > Metazoa > Chordata > Mammalia > Primates > Indriidae > Propithecus > Propithecus coquereli. The sequence goes on along the minus strand of NW_012137080.1, from coordinate 2,149,334 downwards.
GGTATATACATAGTTTTTTTTAAAGACACAATGCTATTACACACTTAATCGACTACAGTATAATGTAAACATAACTTTCAAATGCACTGGAAAATCAAAAATATTTTTGTAGCTTGCTTTACTGTAATATTTGCTTTATTGTGGTGATCTGGACCCAAACCCGCAATGTCTCCAAGGTATGCCTGTACATGGGAGGAAGTATGTAGGTTATATGCAAATACTGCACCAGTTTATGTGAGTAACTTGAGCATTCGTGGATTTTGGTGTCCATGGTGGTCTTGGGACCAATCCCAGGTGGATACTGTATTTGCCTGGGCTATGTCTCCCATGGCAGGGCGTGATGACATGGGCCTGGAGACTTTACTTTCTGCTCACAGCTCCAAAGTACCAATGACTGGAGTTCAACTGATACCCTCCAGAAGACATGGCCTCATGAGATCCACTTCTGTTCTTTGCTGCCTGCCCCGCTTCTCGATAATTTTTTTTTTGTAATGTTGTATTTTTCCTTATTTGCCAGTCAGAGTTTTTCATTTGCTCCTTTCCACATTGTTTTGATTCATGATACAGCCTCTTCTGGAGCTGGAAATCCAAGGAAAAGGAGCCAATTATCTAGGGAAGGAAACAATAGTTTTCCAAGGTACAGTTTTCGAAGGAGGAAAGAGTAGCTTCAGCAACAACACAAATGTAGGAAGGTCTGGACGATGTTTGCTGAATAGCAAGCAGTGCTGTCTGGCTGAAGTATCGAATGGCCAAGTCCATGCTAGATGCTTAGCGATTTACATCTATTCTTGTTCATCCTTAGAAACAGCTAAGGATAGGAATTTGTCCCATGTTATAGATAAGCATACCACGGTACTGAAAGTGTAAGTAGCTGGTCCAAGGTGACGCTGCTATGACACAGCCCTCCAAACTTTCCTCCCCACTGTGTCTCTCCTGAATGGTTTGTATAGGGAGCTAGCAGGGGTGAGTCTGGAAAGATAAATTGTGGCAAGACTGAGAAAGGACTTGTATGGTCAAGTTACTTGATTCTGATGGAATTAGGGAGCAACAGAGGTTTCTGCATAGGGCAGTGATGTGGCCAGAGATCTGCTTTAGAAAGGCTGGCGGGTAGGCGAGTTTAGTAGAGAGCAGGAGAGCTGTGCCCAAGCAAACGCCCAGAGCAGTTCCGTGGCCCTGTGCTGCTGGTGGGGCAGAGGGACGCAGGCCTGGAGGGGAGGGAACCAGTGTGAGGACCACTGGGGAGCTGAAATGACAGGAGGCGGCTGGGAGCTGAGGGATTAGGAGGCAGGGGAGAGGAAAGAGGGAGAAGTGGATCCGTCTGTGCTCCAGCCCAGGGGGCTCATTTCAAAGAAATTCTTGTTTTCTCTCCAGGCTTGGGTTTTTAGAGGGCAAAGTGAGGAAATAATAAAAGAAAACCACAAACACAGTAAATACAGGCAGCCCTGGGCCGTGAGGCGGTGTTTTAGGGGGACTACGTTGCCACGTGCTGTTTTGCCTAGAGAAGGAAGCTCAGGCTTCCCAGCTTGGATTCTTAGGTTGGGTTTCCTTGCAGTAGCACCTGAGATGGAGATTCTTACACAAGCGAGTTACCGAGGGCGAACTCTGGGGAGGGCTTATAAGGTGGCAGGTGAGGGAACAGGACAGGGCAGAAGACACCAAAGGTGATGTTTCAGGAGACTTGCAGTGCCCGTCCGATCCCAGGGGGCACTCTGGAGCACGCCCTGCATTACCGAGGTTGTCCCACCCCGAGGCAAGAGGGACGGGCCCTACTGGGACAGTTCGGTTACCCATTGGCTGCAGGTCTCAGCCCTGCGGTGTGGGGACACCAAGGCCAAGACGGCTCTAGGTGAGGTGGCTCCCATTAGCCAAGGACAACCTCTAGAAAAGAGCACAAGTGGGAGCTCCTCAAAGCCACCATCTGGAGCAAGTGGGGAAAGGAGCCGTGTCCCATAAGGGTTGTCTACACCCTCATAAAAGTCTTTTCGCCTACTGCTGTCTCCTTCAGTCTTAACTCTCACTGCCAAGTTCTTGCATTCCCAACATTATTATGTCTTTCCAGGCTTCTGTGCCTTTCCACTTGCTGTTCCCTGTGCTTGAAGCGGTCTTTCCCCTTTTCGCTTAATCATCATTTCAGATGCAGCTAAAATGTCATTTCCTCCGTGGAGCCTTCTTCACTTCTCCCGAGTAAGAGCAGATCCACACCTCCTCTGTGACCACAGCATTTTGTACCTGCCTACATCAGAGCTTTACAAAATGTTACTTTTGTTTTGTTTTTCTTGGGTACCTGTGTTGTGTTTAGCCTTCTGAAGATATGCTGAATAAGACTTCATTGATTACATGAATGAAGGTGCTGCAACTGAGAAGTAAAGGGGACCCCCATTTCTCACACAGGGTGCTGCCTGTCTGGGTGATTTTGGGTAAGTAGCTTAATTCCTCTGCGTGGTAACTCACTTTCTGTAAAATGTGCGAGCCCCTAGACACTCCCTGCTAAGCTCTGTTCTCCAGTGGCTGTGGGATCCTCCTGCCAAGCAAAAATGAAACCCAAGCAAAAAGATGACCTCTACCGTTTGCCACACACACCTAAAATCCTTTCTGACTGCATATGATCTTACTGCTATCCGCTGTGGGCCAGGATCACATTATCTATGGTGAACATGTCCTTAAAACACCAAGAACATTTAAAAATCGATATAAATATTTTAAGTCATTTACCTCTTTATTTAAAAAGACGACTTTATATAATCAATGGGGCTTCTAGATTTTTAAAGTCGGAAGAATAGTTTTGGGGTGAGAGGCACAATGAGGTATTGGAAACTGCTCTGGATTGGGAAGAGGGGAAGGGAACAGGGAAGTTAAGTCATTTGGCCAAGGTCCTACAACTAATAAATGATGGGGCTTTTTTGAACTTTAAAAGATATATAAAATCCATTTTGGCCGGGCATGGTGGCGCATGCCTGTAGTCCCAGCTACTAGGGAGGCTGAGGCAGGAGGATCGCTTGAGCCCAGGAGTCTGAGGTTGCTGTGAGCGAGGATGATGTCACGGCACTCTAGCCCGGGCAACACAGTGAGACTCTGTCTCAAAAAAAAAAAAAAAAAAAAAAGATCCATTTTATTGAGTTAGAATTTATGTGCAAAAGATGCATTCATTTAAAACATACAATTCGATGAGTTTTGACAAATGCGCACACCTTTGTAACACCACCAGGATCAAGATATAGAACATTTTCATCACCCCTGATGTTCCCCCGGACCCGTACCAGTCAGTCCCCCACCCCTGGCCTGGGCTCCCAGTGATCTGCTTTCTACCATGCTAGATTCATTTTGCTTTTTCTAGAATTTCTCATAAAAGGAATTATATAGTATGTAGTCTTTTGTGTCTGGATTTTTTTTCCACTTAGCATATTGCTTTTGAGATTCATCTTGGCTGTGTGCATCACTAGTTTGTTTTTCTTGCTGAGTCGTATTCCAATGTGTGCATGTTTGCGTGCGTTCATTCATTCACCTTGTGGTTGACTTTGGATTGTTTCCAGTCTGGGGCCATTATGAACAAACCTGCTATGAACATTCGTGTACAAGTCTTCATGTGAGCATGTTTTCATTTTTCTTGGGTAAATACGTAAAAGTGGAATCACTGGGTTGTATAGTGTTGGTTTAGTTTTATAAGAAACTGTCAAACTGCTTTTCAAAGTGGTTGAAC
>NW_012137080.1:2116762-2144212 GCF_000956105.1 Propithecus coquereli | reverse complement strand
CAATAAAACTTTATTTACAAAAACAGGGGTGGGCCAAATGTATAGGCCATACTCTGCCAACCCCTGGTTGAGATGAAGGAAAAGAGCAAGTGCTTTACTACTTTTAAATGAACCCTGTACGAGGTCCACACTGAAATGGCGATAGGGCCTTATTTCTTCCGGAACCTTTAAATTTTGTTTTATTCACATATGAGGTTGTCATGGTAGATAGGAGACTTAAAGTTTCACATTTGGAAAGGTGGTTTTAAAAGCTTAAGAAATCCTAATGGTACTTTGAGTTAAAATCTATGAAATATCAAAGTTGAACAGGAAACAACATTAAGTCACATCCCACTTATTGCTAATCACGGTGGTGGGCCCAAACCACCCCTTGAGAAACTCTGAAATAAACCACTGTTTCCCAGTTTCTCCCCAGTGCGAAAGGAAACGGTCCACTCTCTGGGTTCCAAACCTTAATAAACAAAACAAACAGAAGGTGAGTATTTATTTAATTGTGATTTTCTTAGTTGGTATTAGGGTATGATGGGTAAGAAACTGGGCCTTGGAATCAGACCTGAATTTGAGCTGCAGCGGCACCATCTACTAGCTCTGTGACGTTGGGCTATTTGTGTGGCATCCTAAGCCTCAGTTGCCTCATCTGTAAAATGTCAATAGTAACATCCGCTTCATTTACCCTCCTTAGTTTCCAGTGACTGTGGAGATCGAAATGCCACCCAGAGCCCGGCATACAGCTAGCATTCGGGGAGTGTCAGGTAGCGGCAGTGGTGTCACCTCTCATTCCCCTGCCGCGTGTGGGTCTGTGGCAGTGGGTGGTGAATCCTGATCACGCAGACTTTCCCCCTGCAGAGCCTGGTCTTCAGAGATTGCACAGGGGTCAGCCTTTCTCCACTCCGACAAGGGAGCGCTTGGGTGAAACATTTATCCCACAGCCCTGCTCCCAAGGGAATAAAAAGTGTCCTGCCCCCACACCCCGTAAGTCCCTCAGCCCATGTCCCCAGTGAGCCAGAGCTTATTGCTACTTGTCACTTCTTATCTGATCTTCAAATAACACAAAGGCAGCTCCTGCCCAGTCTGAAGGTCTGATTGCAGGTGACCTTCAGACACCCAGGCGTGTGAATGTGTGAGAACAGCCCAAGCAGGCGCAAGGAATCTGTATTCTTGAATCTGTGTTCTCCCAGCCTCGCCTCACCCCCTGGAGGGAGTCCTGCCTCTCTCCTGCCACCTCCAGAGGCCCCCCGCGGGTGGGCGAATGTGGTGTCTCCCCTCCGGAGGCCTCCCAACCCCAGGAGACTGTCTGCAAGCGGGGAAAGCAACACACTTTTCTGGGTCTCCTACCCAGGTGCATGGCGTAGCTCCACTTGTCCTTTGCAGAGGGTCCCTTGCGAACCAAGCGTGGGAGCCCTCGATGGTCTTCAGCTAAGGGGCCAGGGGCTGTATTTTCTCATGGCTTCTCAACCTCAGGCAGAGAGGGGACAAGCTGCCTTGAGAGCAAGGGGTCCCACCATCGGAATATGACTCCACCTTCCTCTGCCCTGTTCCCCAGATACCAACCTCAGGTCCCTTTCTTGACAGCCACATCCGCTCTCTCCAGGAGAACAATCTTTCTTTGGAATTCTTTGCTCCCACTCTGAAGTGCAGTCTCCTCCCCTCCCTCCCCTCTGCCATCCACAGTGACCTTGGCATGTCTGCCAACACTCAACATCGTGAGGCTTTATAAACCTCATATCTCAGAAGGGGCTGACATTACATTACAAGAGGATCTGTAAACCTCCCTGGGATGACTGATGTCTTTTTTAAACAACAGACCAAGACTTCATTTAAATTAGTAACATGGAGATTAGAGGCGCTCTCTCAGCCCCTGGCTCGGCCACGCCGCGACGCTGGGAATATCAGTCACATGAAAGCTGTTAAGTTTGAGATGGAAATAAATCTGGGAGCCTGTAAAACCTGTCAGCAGGTCAGGGAAGTTTATGAACTCTTGCTGTATCTAATCATAAATCATCAGAATAAGCTAAAACTGAGAAGAAAAATGTCCTCTTTTGTAATCTAATGCTGTCTGTTAGGGCAATAAAACTCAAATGAAATGCATGCATTGCAATTTTTAGCTGATACTTTACATTATTAGTAAAGTGAAGGAAGAGACTCCAACTTAGAAGAGTGAGACAGATGAGGGGAAGGGCACCATCCTTCTCAAGCTCCAGGCCCTTAATCCTCCGGCTTTGCAGCTCTGTCCTCCCTTCCCACCTCCTCGGGCCTCAGAACGAGGAAGTAGGTGATATGGATCCCAGGCGCTTGGGTGCTAAGTGGCAGGCAGCGAGGGTGTCCTGGTGGTGGCCTTGAGATGGGTCACATGGCCCAGTCTCCGCTCCCAGTGGGATTCCCACGCTGGCATTATTGACTCAGTTCACATTCCCACACTTTCGAGCTGCGGAGGGTGGAAGGTGTGTGCCAGCCAGCTCAGGTCTCCAGGCTTCCTCGTTCTCATTAGCCTGGACATGCGCCCTAATTCCCCAAGCCCTTTGAGGGTAACTAACTTCCAAGTGGGGTCTTTGGAAACCCTTGGCACCTCTCCGGCACCTTTCTCCCATGGTCTGCGAGGTTTGATGTCAAGGATGACATTTTGCCTTTATGTTTTCAAGGACCTGCCCGAGGGTTCACAAAGCCCCAAGCAGGCATGGAAGTTGGGTGAGGAACAGGGTTGTTTCATCTCTGTCGGCTATTTACTGAGTGCCAGATCTGTGCTGGGTGCCAGAGACCCAAAAGGAAATAAGCCAAAGCTCGGTGAGCAGGAGTGGGTGGAGGGGAAGGCTGGGCGGGCCTGGATTCCTGCTTTAAATACCAAGGGTGGCATCCGGCTTGCTACAGCCTCTGGTTGGTCTTTCTAAAAACCGGATTGGTAGATGAGGCTTCACACAGGATAAGAAACCAACCAAGCGATGATCGGGTGGGGCCGAGCATTGCAGACAGAGCAGTCAACAAGGGCACGGGTGCTGAGGTGGGCGTGGACTTGAGATGCTCCACCAGCGTCTGCAGGCTGGTGTGGCCTGGCACAGTGAGGCAGAAGGTGACGGAATCAGAGAGGCAGGCCGGGCTTGCCCAGGAAAGCTTGACAGGCCAGGCCGAGAAATCTGAACTTCAATTTAAGAAAAATGGCAAGTCATTGGAAAGTTTTAGCTGGGGAGATAGATAATCTGATTCGTGTTTTAAATAAGGTCACTGGCTGCTGTGTGGGGTGGATGGATTTTCAAGGTGGTGGGGGAGGAGGCAGGGAGACTAGTTAGGAGGCTGCTGCAACAGTCTAGGTGAGGGGAAAGTGGTTCGTGAAGTCAAGTGTGCTCCCCTGGAAGGTGTTATAATCAAGGCAGGAAAATAGGACACACACACACATACATACACACACACACACACACACACTTAGCAAATGCATGTACAAAATATTTCAGATTGCGTATAACAGAGCCTTGGGCAACCAGGTTGGAGGGAATGCTAGGTCCTAAGGGGAGAGCTGCCTAAAAGGCTTCAGTGGGGAGGATGAGTTGTAGTTAAAGGAGGCAATGGAAGGACCCTGAAAAAGGAGGGGAGGCATTCCTGGTAAAGAGAAAGGTATGGCCGGGCACGGTGGCTCACACCTGTAATGCAGCACTTTCAGAGGCCCAGGCAGAAGGACCGCTTGAGGCCAGGAGTTCGAGACCAGCCTGAGCAAGAGCAAGACCTTGTCTCTACAAAAGATAGAAAAATTATCCAGGCATGGTGGCACGCACCTGTAGTCCCAGCTACTCGGGAGGCTGAGGCAGGAGGATTGCTTGAGCCCAGGAGTTTGGGGTTCCAGTGAGCTACAACGATGTCACTGCACTCTAGACTGGGCGACAGAGCAAGACTGTGTCTCAAAAAACAAACAAACAAACAAACAAAAGGCAAAGGTATGAGCAAAGACCCGTGGCAGAAGGCAAGCGGAGGAAGTCGGCCGGCGGTTGACACGTGCACCCACACCAGCCCCTGTGGCTACTGAGTACTTGAGATGTGGCCAGTGTGACTAAGGAACTGAATTTTAAATCTAACTGAAACTAAATTTAAATTTAAAAATTGAATCAGTGAGGATTATTTTTTCATTAAAAAATACTTTACCATTTCAGTAAGATTTACATTTGACTTCAACCCTTAAAAAATTAGCATCCAAACCTGAGATGTGCGTTGTGTGTCAAATACACACCGGATTTCAAAGATTTAGCACTAAAAGTGGTAAAATATCTCATTAAGAATTTTATATCGATTACATGTTGAAACGATAATGTTTGGGATGCATGGGGAAAATAAGATACGTTGTTAAAATAAATTTCACTTTTAAAAAATGTGATTACAGTTCTAGAAAATGTAACATTACGTGTGTGGCTCCCATTTTGTTTCTATTTGACAGCGCTGCTCTAGAGAGCCCAAGTGAGGAACTCGTATCATTTCTCCTTTGATAATTTGGAATTGACTTTTTATCAGGACCTCTAGTAGTGATGATTTGTACCACCCCAATCTTCAGAACGATAACAAAATCCATTGATGAATCACCTGCTACAACACCGTTAGTTGGCACTTACATAGCGCTTACCCTGTGCTGGTTGCTGTCTGTCCATACTCTGTACACACAGATGTACATTTCGTCTCAGTAAGGCATGGACTGTTTGGTGTGGTCGGCTAAGTGGGCTGCACTAGTCCTGGTGGAAAGGGCCAGGCAGGTCCAGAGGCCAGAAGGCAGAGAAAGTGCTGGCACAGGAAGGTAGTAGAGGGTGGAGAAGATCTCAAAGTGAAGCCCATTCTGCTTGGAAAAGTGGCATGGGGCTAGATTTTTGTTGGGGGAAAAAAAAAATCTTGGCCCTCTTGGCCCTGGGGGGTGGGGGTAGGGTGATACATCAGAAACATCCAATAGGAGAAGGAAAAGAGCCATTCCAGAACAATACTTCTTTATTTCCCATCTTAAGCTGTGAAAAGAAAAATTTCCTGTTTATTATAATAAAATTGGACTCCATTCTGGGGCCGCAGGGACACCCACAAACACCGGTTCCAGACTCTTCCTCCCTTTTGTGTTGACTTTCAAGGTAAAGCTCCACCATTATCTGTATCACACACAGTGACGTGAATGTATACATGTGGCCTCACAGACCCAGACACAAGCTCTTGGGTCAAAGAACTTCTTTTCCTTTCCGGCTGAAATTTCCACCTCCAACCATTGTACCCCAGAGTCGATGACCCATGTTGGGTTAATGACAGCGACTTCCTCTTGCAGCCTCCAAAACACAGTCGATACTTGCTCTCCAGTCCCCAACAGAGCATCGGGGCAGAGGAAAAGGTGATGAAACAGCCTCTCATTTATTTCTCCTCATTGTTGTGGTGCGGGGACGTTGCAACCATGTTTCCTTTGCAAAGGGCAAGCAGGAGACAGGAGCAGACAGGCACACAGGTGTCCTCTTCCTGACCGTAGATGGCCGGGATACAGACCGTCAGTCCCCCGCACTCTCCTCAGCTGCCTCTGGAAGCTGATGGCTTTGCCAGGCTGGCCTTGCTCAGGACGCTGCAGGAGGGGCTCTGCGGGGTTTTTGCAGGATGTGCACAGGCCCTTACCTGGGGAATCGTAGTGAGGCCAACGTTGAGCAGAGTGCTCATAATTTGACATTGAACCCTGTGGCATTCTCAGTATTCAGCCATTTTTGATCTACCACAATGATCGTTTCATAGGTTTTAACTTGATAATATCTGAAACCATGTGAGCCTTTGTCTAGTGGGAGCACCCACGTTTTAGTGATCCCTGGGAGTCACTAAACATGGCAGAATGCCTGGTCCCCCAAGAATCTTATTATATTTTGGAGGTTTCTTTTCTTTCTTTTTGTTTTATGTTATTTTTATTTTTTATTTTTTGAAACAGGGTCTTACTCTGTTGCCCAGGCTAGAGTGCTGTGGCATCAGCCTGGTTCACAGCAACCTCAAACTCCTGGGCTCAAGCGATCCTCCTGCCTCAGCCTCCCGAGTAGCTGGGACTACAGGCGTGTGCCACCATGCCCGGCTTTCTATTTTTAGTAGAGACAGGTTCTCACTCTTGCTCAGGCTGGTCTTGAACTCCTGACCTCAAGCAATCCTCACGCCTTGGGCTCCCAGAGTGCTAGGATTATAGGAGTGAGCCACTGCGCCTGGCCTTGCTTTATGTAATTTTTAAATACAAGAAAGAAAGGCAGAAGTGTAGAGAGAAAAGGACATGGAAAAACAATTGTAGACTATAAATTAATTATAAATGGCTTCAGATAGCTTAAGACTGTCTGCATTGCGAACACGGTAGGAACTGGCAAAGGATCGTGTTGGTCCGAGGGTGAAGCCAGTAGCACAAAGTCAACCGGAAAGCCTTGCTGGTGAAGACAGGCTATGAAGAGGGGACAGAAGGGCTTAGGGCAACTTAGTAAAGAAGTAAAGGATTTTCTGTCCCTCTTTGGCCATGCTGGGGGGGGGGGGGCTTCACACCTTGGGGCTATGCCATGGGCAGATGGAGTCAATGTGAGTGGCTTTCCTGCCCTGTGGCCATGGCCTCATGAGGCCCTTCCCCCCAGTAGTCCAGTGGGGGGTGGACTTCCATCCTTGAAGGGCTCTTTCCCCACTGGCCATGTAAACCAGGTCCAGTTGAGGGAGAGAAGGCGGGACACAGTAGGAGGCAGTGAGACCAGCCACTGTACATACTGTTTCACATGGATCTCGCTGTGATGGATGGAAGGAAGCATCAGCTTCTCACTACGCACAACTCATCAACACAGGTCTGCTTTGGAGAGGAAAGGGCAGCCTTGGGTGCGAGAGCCCTGTTGCTCAGCGGGTGGGCTTTCCCATCACTCCTGGTTTGATCTTTTAAATGATTTTGGTTAATTGTTCGTGAGCATTGGTAATTGATAGCTGATTGTAAAACTGCTTTTGAAAAATTCGAAAACTTACATTATTTTCCTCTCATTTGGCCTTGTAACTTTCATTTTCTTGCTCTGTCTACTATTTACTTTTCAAATCCAGCACTATGCTAAGAGCAGAAGACACAATTTTTGCCCTTGTGAAGTCAAATACTGAGAGATACATTGAGCAAAGCAATTAGAGAATTATTAATTGCTCTAAGTATTCAGAGTATGTTTGTACCCTGCCCCTGATTCAGCCAGGGTTGCCATGTGGATGGGTTGCTGTGCCTGGGGCGGGGCAGAGGCATTTCTTAAAGGGGAGCCACAGTTCAAAACCAAGTTATTGATTCAGAGGCTGGACAGACTGAGTGCCAAGGAGGATGGCATATCTGAATAAGGGAATAGAAGTATGCTGGGTTTTTTTTCCTTTAATATATAGCTGTTTAAATTCTTTCTTTCAGTCGGGCATGGTGGCTCACCTATAATCCCAGCACCCTGGGAGGCCAAAGTGGGAATATTGCTTGAGGCCAGGAGTTCAAGACCAGCCTGGGCAACATAGTGAGACCCCATCTCTACAAAAAATAAAAAAACTAGCTGGGCATGATGGCACATGACTGTAGTCCCAGTTACTTGGGAGGCTGAGGTGGGAGGATGGCTTGGGACCAGGAGTTTGAGGTCATAGGGACCTATGATTATACCACTGCACTCCAGGCTGGGCAATAGTGTGAGACCCTGTTTCATAAATAAATAAATAAATAATAATACATTCTTTATAATTAAATCTGTTGTTCCCTCATGGTTTCTTCCATTGCTCTTGGGTTTACAGGGTTCTTTCCCATTCATAGATTTAGAAAACAGATAAATATTCACCTATGTCTTCTAGGTAAGGGAACATAAAGCTGATGTTTGAATGTCCAAGCATGGGCCACATCAGCCACGCAGGAGTGAGTGAAGGTGGGCCACTGGCCACAGATCAGAGTGGGACTCAGGGCACCCAGGGAAGATGACGAAAAGAAGGAAGCAGAGGCCAGCCAGGCAAAAGGTACCTGAGAGCGAGCGTCCTAGAAACCAGGGAGGAGGGCATTTGACAAGAGAGGGATAAACCCCCGCACCAGGTTTGGCAGGACAGTCCATTTCGGATGTTCTTTGGGATGGGATGGGGAAACCGAAGGTTGGACAGGCTTGTGACTAAGTCACTCAGAGGGTCAGCAGCAGTTTGGGACCCACACTCAGTGACGGAGGCAGCTCTGACTCCTAACATGCTGGGAGCTCACGGATCTGTCTCACTTGGCCCTGCTGACCACGGCCAATCCCACAGCTGCTCTGGCCGAAGGATCCGCTTACGTTGCATTAGTCAGGGAAGTCACCATAGAACAGTGTAGGAACTAAACAACGTAAAAATGAAAGGGCAGAGCTGGGACCGGGGCCAGGCGAGCGTGGCACCGTGGGCAGTGTTTAGAGGCACTGGCCTGAGTTTGAGCTTGAGCAGCTCCTAGGGAAGTCTCCTTTCCATCTCGGGTGTTTCAAAACTAGGAAGAAAGCAAAAAGAAAAATCAAAACACACAGTGATATTAATAGCTTGTCTCCAGATACATGAAAGGAAAGGAAAACAAACAAACAAACACAACTTTTAGAAACACAATCTTACCAGGGAGAATAACCCTGTGAGGCTGTGTCACTTCGTCCTTCAGAGCCACAGATGTTGTCATGACCCATCCTTTGTATTCCCTGGAAGTGGCTACAGAAGGTGCTGAGGAAGTCACACTCTCTGACAGCACACAGGTGGGACGGTACCAGCCAGCTCAAAAGGCACATAATCTTGTATTAACAAATAGAACGTCTCTCTGTGCAAAGCCACTCAGCCCATCCAAAAGTTGAACCAGTTTTTAACTCACCTAACAAGGGTGTTGAATAATCTAGAGTTATATCTGAGTTCTAATCCTAGCTGTGCTACTGGTTACCTATGTGATGTTAGAAAAATCACTTCCTCTCTTTGGGGCCTCAGTTTTCCTAGCTATAAAATGGGCCCATTGGACTAAAGGATCCCCAATGTCCCCATTCAACTTTAACCATCTATATTTGGGGAAATCAAAAAACGAGGAAAAATCAGAACTCTCCTGGAAAAAAATCTAATTTGGGGACTCGGTATTTCAATACCTCAAAGCAGACTACGTCTTACATTTAGAATCTGGTAATGTTTTTAGATTGTTGCGATTCCCCAAATTTCACGTGGTCAAAACGTGTGGCGTTTCATCTGCCTTGCCTGGTGTTTGACAGTGGGTATGTAGCTAGGATATGAGGGTAGTGTGTTCTTGTTTTTGGCACATTTGCAATCGCCAGTTGCGTTTGTTATGAACAGCTCCGTTCTATTTAGGGAGCTGGTGATCAATAAGGCAGATAATATTTTCATCATATTCAAAAAGACTAATGTGAAGACAGCCTGTTGAGGGGGCCTCTGTTTTCTTAGCAGCTTCACAATTTCCTGCAGACTGTCTCCCATCCAGGCGCTTTTCTTTGCTGGGTCTGTCCTCTGTTCCAAGCACCAGAAGAAACATACCCAGTCATTTGTTAACACTGGAGAGACAGGGAGGAAAAAAAATGTCACTTCTGGTAGAACTAGGGGAAAAAAAAAAAAAAATCATGGCAAGATTTTCTTTTTCCATATTTCCAAACAGTGGGGGGAAAATAATGGAATGTTTGCCTTGAATTTTGTGTTGCTTTGGCTGCAATGAAGAGGGAGTTTCTTGAAGGCAAAAATCTGTCTTTTGTCTTATTATTTCCATCTTCAATCACTGGGAAATCTGTTCTAGCTGGCGGTTTTGCATTATTACTTCTTTGCCCTCAAATCTGTCGCTTTGTACCGATTGTGGAGTTTCTTGATTGAAATGTGGGCGTGAAGGGCATGGTGAAGAAAGTGGTTGTGACTCGTGAGGTGGATCGGAATGATCTGCTTCCTCTCCCCTCGTGGTCTCCCCTTCGCCGCGAGGGCTGGGAAGCTGACCTGGTTTAGGAAGCTCAGGATCACAGCCCTGTGGGTGACCAATGCCCAGCCCTCATCTCGGAAGCTGCTTTCCTTGCTGGGCAGAAAGCTCAGGGCGGTCCACACGGCACAGGAGCATCTAGCAGGCCTCTCTCCTCCCCTTTTACCTTCGTGAAAAACACCTCTTAAACGGACACAGAGGCACAACGTGTCAATGTCATATTGGTGATTCTCTTCTGGGAACATAACTTGTTTTTCCTTTCAGGCCCACGGGCGTAGGGGAAGCCAGAGATAGAATGCGCTAGAACTCCTTCTCTGAACCCGTTTCCCTGAAAACATCAGGTCTTCTGTTTGCCTTTTGTTTCTTCTCTATGAGGTGCCTGTTTGGGGGGAGGTGGCCAGGCAGGAGCTGTCCCCTGTCCATCCCCGCCCGAATATCACTGGGGCTCATCCCTACATCCCGCCACCCCTATGAGAGTTCTTGCAAGTACAGAGGCTTAGCTGCAGTGTGTAAAGATGATGTGGTTTATGGAGCTTGAGAGATCTCTGACACTCTCCAGAAATGTGTCCTGTTGCGTTACTAGAACCACCAACTAGCAGGTAATAGCAGTGAACTTGACACACACATGGCTCTTTGTAGTTTACAAAGCACGGACAGGCAGATTTACCCCATGGAAGCCCCATGACAACCTAGTAGGGCAGCTGTTATTAGTTCTTCCTACTTTATAAATGAAGAAATGAGCTCAGACATGGCTTGTCCCAAGTCACACAGCTGGTTGGAGACAGAGTCAGGGTTAGGAGCCAGTGCTGCTGGCCCCAGACCCCATGCTCTGCCACTTACCCAGATGGTGTTGTCCTGCTGCCGCTGGAACTCCTGACCTCACCTCCTGGGCAACCCTTATCAGACACCCAGAGCTTCAGAGGTAGTTTGAGCAGTCGCCACACTTGGGAAGAGCTGTGATACCTGGTCACGAGCAGAGGTTCAGGACAGGGAACCATGAGAAGGGGTTGACAACAGGGTCGGAGCTGGGTTGCTGGTCTTTTATTTTTTATCCTTCCTAATTTTAAACTGGCCTTGATGTTGTATCAAACACCCATGTAGCCCCATCCCCTACCTTCTAACTGTTGACTTTCCATATTTGTAGAAAGAACCAACCCATTTGGGGAGATCAATATTTCTCATAACTTTGATCTGCATTGGGAAAGGTTATTACTACAAGTAGTTTTTATTTTTGCTTCTTTTTCATTAAGGAAACTGAGGCAATACTTTTTTTTAACTTTAGAAAACTTGCAAAGTACAGAAACGTAGAAAAAAGAAAAATTAAAATCAGCTAGACTCTGCCCATTTGGATCATATTTGGTTAGATATCCTTCCAGTCATTTTTCAGTTCTTTCTTTCATCTCTGCTGTTTCTAAGTATATACACCAAACAGATATTTCACTTTGCAAGTTAGGTCGCAACTTGCTGTTCCAGCTTCACGTACACGATTTAAGAAACTTTCCCACATTACCGCGTGGTGTTACAGAACATGTTGTTTAATGCTGTGCAGCATTCCTCAGTGTAGTTCTGCCATAGACTGTCAGATGCTCCCCTGTTTGTGGACATTAGAGTTGTTTCTCATTTCCCCTATTATAAATAAGCTGCCCCCTCTCGGCTGGTCCCTTGCACTCCAGTGCCTGTTGTCATAACTGGGCTCCTTCCTTGTTCTTTGTCATTGAACCCCCGCCCTGTGCCCCATTTCTGGGAAATGCGTCCCTGCTTGGTTTCCGGCTCGGGGCCTCAGTTCCTTCCGGGGACTGGAGTCCTGCCTCTGAAATCCAGTCTCTCCCTGTTACCTGCTGCCAGACCTGCCACGCGGGCTGCTGACACCCCCACGCTTGCCTGCTACCCCCAGGCGCCCCTGGGGACCATCTGCCTGGCCCCACTCCAGCAGTCTTCTCGCATCTTTAGGTCTTGGTTTTCCCTCTTAGGCCTAAGAATGGGGGGAGAGAGGGAGGTGCAGGACCTTGCGGGGGGCAGGGTGTGCAAGGCGGAGGGATAGACGAGGATGGGGGCAGCAGGGGTGGAAAGCACAGCTTGCGTTGGGGCACGGAGCAAGAAGCACGCTCTAGACGATTCACAGGTCTCCAGCTCACCCTGTTCTCTCTCCCATCTTGACCTTGGCTATCCCGTTGCTTGATCTGGAACATTCTTTCCCTTTCCCTTGGTCCAACCAAGAAATCCTTCTCGTGCTTCAGATCCCAGCTTTGATCTGTCACGGTGCCCTTAGTGACTCAGTCATTTTTTTCATGGAGCTTCAAGGCCACAAGGAATCCCTAATAGTTACTTCGATTAAGTAGTTTGGGCTGAACAATGTAGTATTTATGCCCTAATAACTTAGCAGCCATTTTTTTTTTTTTTTTTTTTTTTTGAGACAGAATCTCACTTTGTTGCCCTGGCTAGAGTGAGTGCTGTGGCGTCAGCCTAGCTCACAGCAACCTCAAACCTCAAAAGCAATCCTCCTGCCTCAGCCTCCCGAGTAGCTGGGACTACAGGCATGCGCCACCATGCCCGGCTAGTTTTTTCTATATATTTTTAGCTGTCCAATTAATTTCTTTCTATTTTTGGTAGAGACAGGGTCTTGCTCTTGCCCAGGTTGGTCTCGAACTCCTGAGCTCAAACAATCCACCCGCCTTGGCCTCCCAGAGTGCTAGGATTACAGGCGTGAGCCACCGCGCCCGGCCCCCTTAGCAGCCATTTGAAAAACAACTCTTACAAAATGGGAGGAAAGAGAGTAATAGAGTATTTTGAATTCATTCTGAAATAGCCACAGTGACTTACTCGGGACGGACAGAGCTGTTGAACATGGCACACCTTCTCAGACTTTAGAATCGGATAGGAGACGGCATTGATTTTCACGTGGACCTTCTTTCTAATCACAGCAACAGCTGAAAACTCGGGTCTGTAGATATAATATCATTGAAAAAGAATGTGCTGTGATCCAATGTCGAAATGTAGTAGTTCACGTTGTTCCCGACAAGTGTTGAGGGTGACTGTGTGACCCCCCCAAAGACTTAAACTACTGCGCAGAACCCCTGTGAGTTTGCTGTGCCCGTCTGGGCTCTCGGTCTCACCATTCTGCACTATCTGTTTACGTGTTTCTTTCCTGCTCCCTCAGTTGTAACTCCATGAGAGCAGGGGGCGTGTTCCTCTAGAACAACACTTGGCACGTAGGAGGCGCTCACGGAATAAACACTCGTGGGGTGGAAGAGTGGAGCCCGTCAATTTTTAAGCCTGGCCTTTATGAGGCGAGGTTGGAGGTGCTGGAAGGAAAATAGCTGAAGTGCTGGGTTTGGTGAGAACAAGGTTGAGCTTCCCCGTTTCGGATGCTTGGTTGGGTGACGAGGGGGAGAAACCAAGTTCACAGCAGAGGACACAGGCACGGGCTGCAACGCCAGGTGCTGGGCAGGGTGTCGCCGATTACAGAACGGGGGTGAGGGAGTGCAAACCACGATAAGAAAAGCCCAAGGAGAGGATGAAAAGAAGATCGCACAAGAGGTCAGGGAGATAATGAGAAACGCTTCCCGTACATAAGGAACATCCGCTCGGGGAGGACGGTGGCAGCGCCCCTTCTGAGACAGAGCAGAGGCAATTTATTGACAGACACAGTTTCTGAAAATTAAATGGATCTTTGCCTTGGTATATTCACAAAAGAAGGGCAGAGGACAGATCTCACAAAGACACAAATTTCCCAAGAGATGGAGAAGAAATATCACGGACAGTGTGGAGGGTGGGTGGAAAAGAGAGAAAAAAAAAACCCTTATTTTCATAGCTTGGCTTCTGACCTTCCGGGGCTGGCAAACGGGGTCCAAATAGGACATCGATTGAGGAAACCAATCTCTTATCGCTGGCCCTGCTGGCCCCAAAGCTGCCGACTGTTTGGTGCCTACGTCGGTCCACAGGGACTTATTTGGTCACATTCTGTTCCTGGGTCTGAGGCGAACCGCTCCAAAGAGGCTCACTTGCCAAGCCAGGGCAGCGAGAAAGCTGTGCGTTTGAAGTTGCCATTAGTGTCTTCCTCAGCTGATTTCTATAAGGTATTGTTTTCCGGTAAAGGAGGAATAAGGGAAATACTTAAACAATAACTGCTCTGAGGGAGTGTGTACAGGGAAATCATTATCTCTTATTGTGCCAATAAGTTTCAAGGCAACAAGCCAAGCTGCTCTTAACGCTGCCGGAGCCCGGGCTGCGGCTCTGAGGTCAAAACCCGCACCAAGAAGGGTGCCACCGTGAGATGCCACTTGGAGACGACGCCCGAACTGTCAGAGGCACGTTTGAGACCAACAGTTTTTCACATGGTGGGGATTATGATTTTAAATCCTAAACTTCAGAGAGAGAGAAGATATCCTCATGATGACAATAAAAAAATAAGAACCGATGGTACCGAGCCCTTCCTCTGCACTAGGCATTGTGATAAACGCCTTGTGTATAATCTCCTTTAAAACTCATTAAACAATAATAAAAGAGGGTATGATTATCTCCACTTACAGAGGAGGAAACTGAGTGCAGGATCCACTCCGCGTCTGCTTGTTTACAAAGCTCAGGTCTTACCCAAGAAGGGATGCCAAGCTCTTCCACTGACCTAGTAAGTCTTTCTGTTTCCTGAGCACATCTTCTGTGCTAAGCAATGTTTTCAGGAAGAATAAGGCATTTATCCTCTGCGCTTTCCTCGCAAGGAACTTGTTGGGAAGACAAAACTTACTCAGAAGAAACAAGCGTCAAGTGAGGGGCTAAACTGGCCAAGGTGGAAATCAGTATAATTTCAGTAAGAGTTTGGGGTATGGCAGTTTTATTACAAATTGGAAAATTGCCTTCAGATTTTAGAAAGAAAGAAAATGAGATATAAGCCCATAGAATGATATAATCCTAGAGTAACAAAGGATTTGGAAATGTAGTATAATTTTCCTTGTTTCACAGAGGAGGAAATGAAAGC
This sequence comes from Propithecus coquereli, assembly GCF_000956105.1. NCBI lineage: Eukaryota > Metazoa > Chordata > Mammalia > Primates > Indriidae > Propithecus > Propithecus coquereli. The sequence continues at coordinate 2,129,354 of NW_012137080.1, read as the reverse complement.
CCAGAATGGTTAAGTCACACGGTTTTACTGGGAGAGACCTGTCCCTAGTGGGCTGTATTCCGGCATTTATAATTACCTCCCAAACTACCTTAGGACTCCCAGCCTGCCTACCTAAAGCTGGAGAATTTGGGGGCCAAGAAAGCCCTCCCCTACTATCCTAAGCCAAATCTCTGTGCATAATATGGGAGAAAACAAGCAGGAGGTAGCACACACCAGGGGAAAACATATGGGACGCTGGGCTGTTAGTTGGAAGAGTTTCTAAAACAATGACAATAGCAATAGGTACAAAACAGGTGAGCTCTCTTTCCTTCTTTCAGCGTTGAGAGGTGTCCTGTGCATGTTGGGAGTTGGGCGCTCACAGCAGTTCTCATCTGAAGCTGCATGTTTTATATCTAGTTTAGATAAGATGTATCTGGAATTACCTGGCTTTTCTTCTGGTTTTAGTTTTCCGATACTTAGGGGAGGTGTTCTTAATTCTTCCACTCGTAGGTCATGGTGGGCTTTGCTGACAGGAGAACGCTGTGGCGATTGACATGGTTTGATTTGCTTCCTACTTCTGTCCCCAAGTGTCTTCTACATTCAGCAGTCATGTGCTGGGGACATGCTGCCTTTGGAGATTCCTTCCCTCGGCTACGTTGGCCAACTCCCTGATCGAAATGAAGACGCTTAGAGGGTAAGTGTTTGGGTGGAGTAATTGATCAGATCCTTTTCCAGGAAGCAAGAGATAATGAAAGTACCTGCCTGGTGGAGTGTGGGGGGGTGACAGTGGCAGGGGGTTCCACCGCTCACAGAGGGCTGTCTGTGCACCTGATACGGCCAGGTCCCAGCAGGCGGAAGGCTGTCGGGTCTGCTTGGCTTTTGCCCCATGTGTTGCTCCCTTATGCAAGCCCCCCTCCTGATACCCCCAGGTGGCTCCACAGTTAGGGTGAGTCCTCTAGGGCTGCTCTAGGGAACCCAAGCATTAGAAGGTTCTACGGGAAATAGCACTTGGAAAGCAGGGGCAAAAGGCTGCAGGATCCGTGATTGTACTATATAGCACAGGCCACCAGGCTGTCACTTCCTCATGGAAACACAAACCTGGACAGAGGACAGACGTGTTTAAACTTTTTTTTTTTTAAGAGACAAGGTCTCGCTCTGTCACCCAGCCTAGTGCAGTGGCGTGATTACAGTTCACTGTAACTTCAAACTCCAGGGCTCAATTGATCCTCCCATCTCAGCTTCCCAAGTAGCTGGGACTGCAGGTGTACACCACAACACCTGGCGAATTTTTTAATTTTTTGTAGAGATGGAGTCTGGCTACATTGTCCAGGCTGGTCTTGAACTCCTAGCCTCAGGCAATCCTCCTGCCTCAGCCTCTCAAAGTACTGGGATTATAGGCATAAGCTGCTGTGCCCAGCCCATGTTTTTAGACTTTTAAACACATTTTATCTTGGTTATAAAAGTAATCCTTGAACATTCCAGAAAAGCCCAAAAATATAAAGAAAAAAGAAAAATATAAAGAAAAAATAAATCCTTATTCAGAATTTCAGCAGACATAAGTAAGTACAGTTAATACTTTGGTGGTTTCCTATCTTTTTTATATGTGCTTATATATATATGTATTATATATTTATAGAATAATTATACTGTATGTATAATTTTGTATCTTGACTTTCAATTACTATTTTATTGAGCATTTTCACTAGAATTCTTCATGAATGTAAAATGGTAATATAAAATCATAATATGATTTAAATATATTTATCCATGTGTGGTATAGAGCTACCATAATTCATTTGACTGTTTCCTTGCTGTTTAAGTTATTTTCATTTTTAGGTGTACAAACATTTGTCAACATTTATAATCTTTTTTTTACATTAAAATCATGGATGTGGATATGGAATTACTAAAATAAAGAATGTCAATTTGTTAGTATGTGGTAGAAAAATAGGAATGCAGGGAAAAAGATTGAGGGAGAGAGAAATCGCAATTGGGGTGGGGAGAAGGAGAATTAAAATTATCCTTAATTCTGCTCTCCAAGGCAGGTGCCTTCCTAACATTTTTGTGATGGGAGGCAAGAATATAACTGAAGGTCCACATACCATATATAAATATTTAGAAGTTATAATTCCAGCTAACAAGAAGTTATATGAAGTACTTTCTATCCTTACCTTTGCAGCAATCTGGAAGTCCAGGTTCACGTTGAGAATTCAGACTCCCCGAAGTTCCGTGATGGAATGTGGTGGCGTGGGGAGAGCTGACCTCTGGCCCTGGCCACTGCCTTTCTAATTTTTTGGCTCCTACCTCCTTGTCCCTGTGCCCTCCCCATGCCCACCATGAGGGGCCTGTGAGCGCACATGTGGACACAGCCCCATGTGCCAGTGCCACCTGCACCCCTGCACACAGACCCCCTCCTCTTGGCCACCCCTTGAGTCCAGACGTGTCCACAGCAGCATGGTCGCCTTCAGGAAGAAGGATCTGGAAAGAGGCTCATGCAGCCCTGGAAATGGGCCAGTGGTCCTTGGGATCCCAGAGAACCCTAGAGTCCTGGGTACTAGCGCATGCACTAGAAGAAGGGTGGGCTAGGGCTTCAGGTGGGCTTAACCCTTTGGCCTTGAGCGTCCTTGTCCCATGGAGAGAAGCAGGTTGGAGCAGGGCTGGGGCGAGGCCCTCTAAATGGGCTCTGGGAAGGACCCAGGTCTAAGAGTGATATAGATCCAAAGAAAACCAGAAATAAAATTTGTGAGTTTATCCTTCCAGACACTTTTCTACACACACACACATACACTCTGTAGTAAGATTGTTCTGTACATGTTATTTAATAATCTTCTCTCAAAGTCAGTGACACTGTGAACATATTTCCAGGTTAATACACACACACACGCATGAACACTTCTAGTAACATTGTCAGTAAGGTTTTACGTTCCCATCGGCTGTACCTTGTTTCAAACCATACCGTTGCTCACAATGAGCATTTTAATGTTTGTTTCATTGCTCATGTGATAAGCAAAAGATGACATTTTATTGTTGAGTCACAGTGAGGTTGAACATGGTTCCATATGTTCAGGAACCTGTTTGTTTTCTATTCCAAGCATTGTCCCTTTGTATCCTTTGCCTGTTGACCGAAAGGCATTTCAAGAGTGCTTTGAAGGCCTGGAGAAGGGAGACATCATGGCGGACCGATGATGGAAATTGCCAAGTGGCAGATGAAAATCGGAGGGTGCCCCATCCCTCTTGCTGATCAAGAACTTTTGCTTTGCCTAAGAGCACTGGGACACAGAAGAGTCCCCAGAGAGAAAGCGGAGGAACTAGCCGTCTGCTCGCAGGAGTGAGGAGGGCATTTGGCGGAAGCCTCGACCATCAGGGATGCGAGATCTGCCCCCACAGAGGAAGCACGAGCGACTCGTTTCCTGACCCCTGGCCATCTTGGGGCTTCCTATATAATGATTCAGCCTTTCTCCCTCAGGAAAATATAATTTGGCTTGTGACCTTGAAGTCTATTCCTATCACGGGAGGTGATTATGGTCTGGAACACACTCCCCAGGGCAGTAATTGTTTAAGTGCTTCCCTCCTCCCGGACGGCAGGAAAACAGTACATGACATATGTCGGCTGACTGCACATGTGAGCAATTCAGGTAGGAAAACATCATTCTCTGAGGGTCAATTTGCTCCAGTGGGACATATTTGTTTTTGCAAGGATTTAAACGCATCGAGTCTGTTGGAGTCACCTGCGTTTGCCCACAGGAGCAACTAAGACCTTTTCCTGTTCTCGAGCCCATCTGCTGGGTACGTTGACATCAGTGACACCCAAAAGTGTGAAGCATTTCCTATTTCGGCTAAATCTCTTCTTGTGCTGCCTGTAGGGGTTGACACCGTAAGTGCTCATGTAATGTGTTGTACACTTGCCTCGTGTGTGCGTTTGAGCCACATTCCCTAGCAAGATTGCAAGCTCCTCTGGGGCAGGTCTTTTGTCACTTTGATTCTTCCTCAGCCCTGTTGGTGGTGGGGTCGAGGGAATCCTTCTTCTCTGCCTTGCTTTCTTTCATGCAGAGGGAGCTCCATTTGCTTCGTGCTCCTGGCTTCTCTCTGTCTCTTCACCGGAGACTAGAATTCTTTCCTAGGAGAGCAGGAGTGATCTGCTTGGTACATCTCAGAGAAATTTTTTCCTCCTCTTCTTGGGAGGGGGCTACCTCCACGAAGCACACATGTTCTGCTCTGCTCCCCGGTGCTGTGGGTTTTACTGGGCAGGCCCCCTGTGTGTGTTCATGGTGGGAGGACAGGTTAAGGAGCAAACTTGAAACAGAGGAAAATTATCAAGCCAGCTCTGTTGGACTTGCCAAGTCACACCTTCATGGAATAGTTCCTAATGTGTGTTTATCTGAATGCTTTTATTCCATGAAATGATAGTAAATGTTATCTGGGAAAGAGGAGGGATCTGTAGTTATATAACATTGGAAAGAACTGTGTTAAACAATGTTAAACTGGTTGCAGGACTTCTCAGAGCCTTGGGTGTATCAAAGTGCATTTCGAGTCTTGCAGAGGAGGCTGGGAGACTGTGGTGTGGTGTGAGATTTGGCCTTTGGGGCTGCTTAGCAAAGTTGTTCCTGCGGCTAAAGCTTATGTTCCTCATTTCTGTCTTAAAGTCTTGGATGTTTCTCAAAACTCACAGTGAAAAGCAAGCATTTATAATTGGAGCCACCAAGTTGGAATCTCACTAAGATGGTGACACGTCATCACTAGTACGAGGTATGAAGTAGGTGGGACGGAAGGATGCCAATGGCATTTATAGCACAGGCTCTTCCCTGGGGAAACCTCAGCAACACAGGGGCTGGGAGATGAGACAATAATCCTGTGATGAGTTTGTGTAGGGGTCGGATGGATGGACCAGACCAGAGACGGACGCAGAGGAGGAGGGAAGGCACAGCCTCTGCCCTCGAGGTGCCTTCAGCTGAGTAGGAAAATGCCTAGGTCAGTGGTTCTCAAGTGCGGTTCCTCCACCAGCAGCATCAGCAGCACCGGGAACTTGTTAGAAATCCAGATTCTTGCGCCCCACCCTACACCTACTGAATCTGACTCTCTGGAGGGTGTTGCCCAGGGAAGTGTGTTTAACAGGCCCTTCTGGGGGATTCCGGTGCATGCTCAGGTTTGAGAGCCGCCTGTTATATGCGATACCCAAGTCTGCACCCTGGTTCAGTGAGAACCCTGGCATCAGACATTCCTATGATCAATTACTCAGGTCACGACCAGTTTCAAGATGAATTGCATGAATGAAAGGATCTCAGAAAGTTGAGACCACATGGCACAGAGGTAAGAGCTGATAGACAGAAACAGGAGACCCGACTTAAAGCCTCATTTGCTCAGGGGCCTTCAACAAGTCATTTCTTTTTCCTCATCAATAAGATGGAAGGATTAATAGCTGCCCTACGTGGAATTATATTAAAGGTAATTGAGAAAATGTAAGTGATGTTGCCAGACAAACTGTAAAGTGCTTCACATGTGTAGAGATTGATACTGGGTCAATACTATTTGAATCTGACCTTTGGCAAAATACATTCTCATCTCTCTCTCCCTCTCTTCTTCTTCCCAATTTATTATAGTATCAGTGTAAATCCAAAGTTCTTTTGAATTCAGGTGTTACTCTTACCCTGAGACTTCACCTTGAAACAACCACTTGGGTTTTGATGAGAATATTGGCAGATCCTTTCCCTCTGACGTCGTCTCAGCATTAATCCCAGCTCATGCTCTCGGAGGGAAGAAATGGCTTCTTCATCATTTCTTGGTGGCCTGCATCCTTGTCCCTGTGCCTTGCTCTCAGCTGATGCTTCCTTTGGAATGGGGTGATGGGAGAGGGCCGGGCAGCTTCGAAGAAGCATCTCACAGGCCCCAGAAGTTCACCGTGCCAGGACCCGAGGCAGGGCAAGGCTTGGCTCTTCCAGCCTGTGGAACAGGGACTCATAAAACTTTGGGATTGTGACCCACAGAAGGAAATGCATTTGGTATCACTGCGTGTGTGTGTGTGTGTGTGTGTGTACCAAAAATCTGATGACACTGTACCATCCTTATGTGTGATACGCTGATACATTCTATTCCATTCTATCTCATGAAAACAGTTGCTAGCTGTGAACCTGGTAAATTGATTTCATGTTCCTCTGACAGGTCACGGTCCCACAATTTGAGAACCACTGACGGAGAGGACACACCTTCGGCTCCCTCTGAAGCATCGTGGGGGAGCAGGAGGCTGTCGAGGAGAAGAGCTGCAGCTTCAGACAGTCCAGGCGGGCGGCGTCGGAGCCAGCAGCACACGGAAGGAACAGTACAGGGGCTCTTGCCTTGGCCAATGTTCTCGTTCTGTGGATAAACAGAAGACACCAGCCTTCAGTGCCTGCAATCTGCTGCCTTTCAAGAGCTTTCCAACTCAGCCTGAGAGAGGAAGGAAGGACGGTGTGATTAGGAAGAAGAAAGCCACCTCCTCTGCCCAATGCGCCTCCGGCACTGCAGGCTGCATGTGGCCGGGGCTTTCTTTCGCCACTGGGATGCCTGTTAAGAGCAAGACATCTTGCAGAAGGGCCAGGACGGAAGGACGAATGATTTGGTGGCACTCGGCCCCCAGGCCGCCCTCCTCCTAGCTGGTGCCTCCCTCCACCACCGGGTGTTCTACAGAACGTGCCATCTGGGGGCCTTGCTGCAGGAGATGGCTGGGACTTTGCAAGCCAACTGTGCTGCTGCTAAGACAGAATGTGTCCCTGTGAGAACGTACGCCGAGTCCAGGGGAGGCATCCAGCCTGCCTCCCTTTGAGATGGCTCTGCCAGTCTCCATGGGGACTTGGGAGAGCCATTCCGGCAAGGGGTGGCTGGCGGCTGCGGGGGAGGCATGCCACCTCAGGGACTGTTCTGGGAGAGCGGTGGGTAGGTAAAATGATTTCTAAAAGAAAGACTAGCCAGTTGACCAACTCCAGGTCTCCACCCAACGTGGGCAAAGCCCCTCATGGGTCAGGCGCTTCAATGAATCCTTTTTCATTGTGTGTCTTCTCCACTCGCCCACAGCAACGGGCTGGAGTTTGGGGAAGACAGCGTGAGCAAAGCGCAAGGCAAGGCCCCAGCTTCTAAGGAGCTTACACTCCAATCAGAAAAAGGATATTAAAAACAGAAAGCTATTAATGCACAGTACATAGAGAATGTAAGTAAATGCTGCATGAAATGGGGCAGAATGTAAATGCTGCAGGAGATCAGGAAGGGGAGGCCCGTGGGGGCCAGGCACCCGCGTCTCACAGAGGCATCGGTGGAAGGGAGGGAGCCCATCCAAGGGCAGGGCAGCAGGAGGAGGGCCTGGAGGTGGATCTGGGGGGATAAGAAGACCATTGTGATGGGCACTGCCATGCACGGCAGGAAGTAAAGAGGGGTTGGGCTGGAGGGTGACCCTTGATGCCCAGCTAATAAATGTCTTTAGGAAATTTAAAATCCAGAGCATGTATTCCCAGCTACTTGGGAGGCTGAAGTGGGAGGATCCCTTGAGCCCAGGAGTTCAAGGCCAGCTTGGGCAACACAGCAAGACCCTATCTCTAAAAAAAGATAAAAAATAAAGTAAAATGCAATAAAATCCAGAGCCTTAATCTTTAGGGAACATATATGGCACACACAATGGGTACATATAGCACAAGATGGGTACCTGGGGTGGGAAGTGTATATCTGTGGCAGGGCAGCTACTGTGGGATATGCAATGTGACTCCAATAAACTTCCAGAGGCTGAGGGCATTGAGTGTCCTTGACCAAGGAGGACAGATCTGTGAGCAGCAGCAGGGCATGATAGCCCAAGCATGGGCCCTGGAGGTACACGGGCCTGTGTTCTTATCCCTGCTCTTCCAGTTTTGAGCTGTGAGATGCTGCTCACCTCTGTGGACCTGAGTATCCTCATCGGTAGGAAGGGATGCAGTGCAGCAATCCCTGTCGATCACCTGTCACATGTCAACATCATGGGTCTGGCACATTCTTAGGCCCTCAAGAAAGATAGGTTTAGTTATTATCATTACCCCATTTCTGTTTCTCTAGCCTTGATCCTATTTCCTACAGCAAAGTGACAGGCCACTATAAAGTTCACCCTACTGCAGGGGTCACCCAGGGGTATGTCATGTGGGGTCACCACATGGTGGCTGTCTGGCATGATTTTTTTTCTGTGCCTCGGGGGGTAGGGGACATCACTACATCTGATGGGAACAACAGCCATATTCTACTGGGTCCAACCGTCAGGCACCGGCACTGGGCCCTCCACTAAAGTCACCAGGGATGAGGGAGGCAGGGTGAGGCACTAACTGGATGTGGAGATGGAAGGAGGAATGTCAACCTGGTCTTATTCCATTTAATTGAGTGTCTTCTCCATGCTACCCATGTGCTACTATATTGGGGTCACAAGCCATTCACCCTTCAGATGGTTAGATATTGGAAGCTTATTATGATTGAGTTATGAAAGCATAAATAGTATGCTTTAGATAATCCATGAAAGGAGGATTTTATTTTTAAGGGAAGAGTTGTGCAGAAAATGTCAAGAGATAAAAGCAAGTCCCTACTGACTCCCTTACTCACAGGCATTGGTGACACCCGCTCTGTCCTCACTTCTGAGGGACCCATTGAGTGGCCATTGATTGGTGCTGACCACTTGCTTCACTAGAACAGAGACATTCCACCACCCTAAAGCCCAGAGTGGAAGGGAAGAGATGCTCTGAAGAAAGAGATTTCTCTTATTGCTTTAGCTCTATGCCTCCATCAAAGGTTTTGACAGAGGGGTCTTCTCAGAATGAAAAATGTGAAAGAAGCTGGAAATTAGGGAATTGCTATCTGCAGCCTTGTTTCTTCGGGGAATTGGTTCTTCCTTGTGATTTATTTTTCCACTTTGAAATATTTCATTCATTCATCCCACAATTCATTTATGGCATTTCATCAACATGCCACTATGAAAAACTGGGCCAACTTAATTTTTTTCCTTTACCACTAAAAAAGCATTTCCCAATTCAGTCATATTAGGTTTTTTTCCCTTCCAAAAAGTGGATCCTTATTTGAAATGGATTTTGAAAACAATAAACTGGAGGATAGGAGGGGGGAAAAAAAGAGCTCTATAATGATCCCAGTGTAATTTATATTTAGTTAGCAACAGGAATAATATCAAAACAATGTGGCCAGTCATACCTACAGCTCCTTTGAGAACACTGAGTGATATTACATGCATAAAACCACTTTGACAAGTACCAAGTGATCAGGAAGGGATTTTCAGGGAGCAAAATGGAAAGAGCCCAGGCTCAGGGGTCAGGCACCTGGGTTCAAATCCTGACTTTATTATTTACCAGCCACGTGACCTTTATCAAGTTATTCACCCCTGTAAGTTGGGAGTTATGCATACAGAGAGGTGTTTAGGATATGGTGGGTGCAGCTGATGGTAACCGTTATTATTATGCAAAGGCAAGGCAGTCCTATGATCATTATCATGATTATTTTTCATTATTTTCAGTCTTGGGATGAGTCATGTGGCCTTTCTGCAACCTTCCTAATGATATTTCATTGAGGTTAATATCAGAATGAGATTGTGTTCCGGAACCACTGATGTTGGTGAGAGGTGAAGTCAGGGAGTGCAAAGTATCAAGAGGCAGTTTTTCAAGGTTAGACCTTGACAGGTAAAGTGCCTAAAATTTAGTTTTTCTATCATTGAAAACCCTTAGGGTGAGCTTTTAGTTCATACAAGTTTGTATATGAGGTGGGAGGAATGCAGAGAATAACCTTCAGAGGTACCTGACTAGAGGAGGCAGATGTGTGATCACAGGATAATGTGAGGAGTGCAATGATAAGGAGATGCACATGGATTGTGGGTAGAAGAGAGCAAGGGCATCTGAATCCACGACAGGATGCTCTTGGCCACTAGTAACAGAAAGCTTGACTAAAAATGGATTAAATAGTAAAGAGATGTATTATCTTCCATAGAAAGAAGTCCTAATGGAGGAAATCCCAGAGCTGGCTAATTTAGTGATTCAACAAAGACACAGGTTCTTTTTATCTTACTCTGCCATTCTCACTTAGTATGTTGTCTAGACCCCCTTATGATCACAAGAGGGCTGTGGTAGCTCCAGGCATCACATATCAACAGACTAACATCCAGGGACAGATAAAAGCCTGTTTCTCCCATGTGCTTCTCTCTTTAAGAAAGATGACAACTTTCCTAGAAGTACCTACTTGACATGGCAGACTTCTCCTAAACTTTCCTAACCATGTTACCTGGCCATCCATGAGAAATAACAGCAAAGAGAAGGACAATACCAAAACTTGCATTTATATCTGCTAAAATTCACCCAAGTTATTGGAAGAAGGAGAACTTGAGATAAAACTGGGGCTTTGCCAGCACTAATGAAAATAAAAGTTGGCTTTTAGATAGGCAGCCAAGAGCATCTGCAACAACATGGGACAAATTCAGACTTGGAGAGAGTGGGGATCTGGAAGGCTTTCTGGAGGAGGTAACACCTGAGCGGAGACTAACGCCTTGATACTCAAAGTGTGGCCTGTGGACCAGCAGCATCAGCATCAGCATCACCTGGGTGCTTGTTAGGAATGCAGAATTTTAGGTCTGTTCCAGAACTACTGAAATCAGCATCTGACCTTTTATGAGATGTCCAGGTGAATCATATGGACACTGACATTTAAGAAGTACTGATGTAAAGCATGAATAGAGGGTGGCCAGGTAAAAGGATTTGAAAAATGGAATGGGGATAGGCCATACAAGAGGGAACTGCATGAACAGAGGTAGTAGAAGGAAAAGTAATACAATACATGGGGTTAGCCTTGATGAGCTTAAGGTTGTGGATTTTTAGATATAGTTTCCAGTTTTTAAAATACCCAGGAAATTGAATCCATCCAATATTACCAGTATGGAAGAACTAACACTTATTGAATATCTACTGTGTTCTAGGCATTGTACTGATGTTCAGTATAGGTTGTCCTGTGTAGTGTCATATAGATTGTTCCATTTGTATATGGCTGCTTAACAAACTACTTTCAAACTTAGTACAATAAAACAACTGTTTTATTATCTCTCCCAATTTTATGGGTCAGTAATTTGGGCAGGGCTCTGCTGGGTGATTCTTCTACTTCACATTGCGCCAGCTGGGGTCACTCAGTGGTATTCAGCTGGTGGTTGGGGTGGTCTCTGGGGCACAAAATGGCTTGACTCACATACTTGGTGCCTTGGTGGAGCTGTTTGAGCCTGGGTTTAGTGGTTCCCCTCTTCTTCTTGTGGTCTCACTGCCTCTCCATGTGGCTTTTCCAGTGAGGTAATCAGCCTTCTTGGTTCAGGACTCCAAGAGACAAAGATGGAATCTGCCAGTTCTCTTAAAAGGCAGGCCAAGGACTGGCAGATGTCACTTCTGCCCTATCTATTAGCCAAAGCTGTAACAGGCCAGCACAGAGTTAAGAGGAGGGGAGAATAAAATCCCACCTCTCCGCGGAAGGAATGTCAAAGAATCTACAGCTATCTTCAATGCACCGTACAGATACTAATTCATTTATTCCCCTAATAACCCCGAGGTAGTTATTAAGTTATCAGTTTACAGGTAAGGAAATGGAGGCACAATGTGGTTAAGGAATTTCCCCAAGGTCAATGCTTAGGAAGAGGAAGCGTCCAGATCGGAATCCAGCTCGTCTGGCTCCAGCAACCACACCTAACAGCTGTACCATTCCTGCCTCTCCTGAGGAAGGCACCTTTACCAAAGAATTAGCTAGAGAAGGTTTCTGTAGTTTTAAACCACAGGGGAGTACCGCATCATAGGCCTCCTGTTGGCTAACTCACTCACCCTTTTAATACCCTGGTTTGGGCCCCACACTTTTAAGAGCTTTTGATCTCTTCTTTCTGTGTCCAGTAAGTAAGCCTAGCCCAGGTGTGGAGGATCCAGCAGCAGATTAAATGCATTTCAAATAATGAGAAGACGCAACCCTGCCTTCGCTGCCCCCACTACTCTCCCGGATTGTTGAAGGATTATTTACTGTGTTTGCCTTGACTCAAGCTATTTAATTTTTCCAAAACAGATGCAGCTGATTGATTAATGGCATTCCCCACTAAAAGTCAGAAATGTCAGCAAGATGCGCAGAAGCCAGTGTCATTCTGGATTAGAACAATAGAGACGGCTGAGAAACGAGGACCTGTGCCAAGTATTCTTGAGGCTAGGAGGTCATGTGCCACTTTTCTGCTAAGAGACAGATATATATAAGGGGAAGGGAGGCAGGAGTTTGGGGGGCTTGCATGGCTAGGCATGTGCTAATAATGGGATGGATAACGTGGCACCTAAGTCACCTCGAAAGAGGCTTAGTTGGTGGAAGTGAATTAAAGTGCTCTGAATTAAGGGCATTTCTTCAAATATTCCCTGATGTACAAAAACAGACTGAAGGAAATAACGTGTGATGGAGAGAGACTTGTGAGGATAGATTGGCCTCTGCAGACTTTTGTGATCTGCTAGGGGATAGTTAAGAGCAGAACGAGCCACATAATTTGTAGGGCCCAATGCAAAGTGAAAATGTGGGGCCCCTTACTTAAAAATTATAAAGTATTTTAAGACAGCAAGAACAGAGCATTTTTTTTTTTTTTTTA
>NW_012137080.1:2107387-2114956 GCF_000956105.1 Propithecus coquereli | reverse complement strand
AGTTTGTGTTTTTACAAATATTTAAATCTCAGAAGCAGTGATGCTGGGATTTCAGGCATTAGCTTGCTCATGGGAAAATAATTTCTTTTTCTTTAAGCAGGGAGGTTTGCCCAGAGCCCTATTATAGGCATCCAGTTATTTTGCCAGTTGTGGAGGCTGGTGGCTTTTGCTTTCAAGGGGCATTTCTTCCCGAGGGTGCAAATTGCAGCCTTCTCTTTTGTGAATGAAACTAGAAGGACCCTTTCTCCCATGTCCATGGGCTGGATGGTAGGGCATGCTTGAACAATGTCCACAGGAAGTGTCTACAAACTAAACTCCATTTTGGTTGCCCATTTGTAGTCTCAGCTTCTCACTCTACCCCTCCCTGCTCCTGCCCCGATGCCCATGCAGCTATTGCAGAGTGCACAGCTCAGGACTCTGCACTCCTGAGCTGTCCTTTCCTTGACGCTCTCTCTGAGTACCAGAGACACCCCTGGAGTCGGCTGCACAAATATCTCTGGGCTTTCCCTTCTCCTAACCCCCAATGGGCACTTGATCTGGTGGGGGTCTTGCTGCTGGAAGGGATGGGGCCGGGAAGTCGCGTCTGGACACCCCAAACAGGCTTTGCTCTGTTTCTCTTGGACCCGCTGCGGCTTGCCTGTCCTTCCCTGGGCTGAATGTCAGAGGAAACGCCTTCTAAAACCACAAACCACGAGGGCCTCCCTCATTTCTCAGATCGACTTGGCTTCTAGGAAGTGGTTGTGGCCTACAAAGCCACGGCATGAGTCCAGGAGAAAATCATTTCAGGTGCACAAGGCCAGACAGAAGCTTGGCCTCACAGAGGAGGTTAATAATAGGGCCCGTCCTAGAGGCAGTCCAGGAAAGCCTTTGGAATTTTCTACCTTCAGATATGCCTCGGATCTGTTCATTCAGAAGCATTTTATTCTCTAGGCCCCTTCTCTGCGGCAACCTGGCTCTAGAAGGAAGGTGATTGCAGTTGTGGTTTTGAAACCTCGGGCATGACTGTTTTAGGGTTTGAAGCCAAAACACATCGAGCAAATGAAAACCTCTGACTCACCAGGAATCACTCTTCGTTTTCAAACACATCAATCAGTCTGTCAACAGCATTGACTGAAGTCTATTCTGTGAAGAAGCATAGATGGGCACTGTGGGGAGATTTGCAGAGCCATGTATTAATAGTTTCATTCATCCATCCATTTATCTAGCCATGTAACTCAATTTAGTGAATTGAGTCAAATCAGAAATACACACTGAGCCTTCCTAGCCACAAAACCCTGCCCTTGAGGGATGCCAGCACTATAAAGAGAGATAGCAATGTATAAAAAGTCACCCTTAAGCGCTTCCAGTCTAATGAGGGACGGTGGCAAAGGCAAGGACATAAATAGATTAGACCAGGTCGACTATGACAAATACAACAGGAGGTGTGGACCAGAGGTGTTCCAGAGATTCAGAAAAGAGAACTGTCGCACTGAGTTGGAAGAATTACAAAATGCAGTTCCTAATTATTAGGTATATTAGCTATTCAATACATATATGTTGAAAATTGTCAAATACAGTGGGCTTGGATAGGGGCCCCGGAGGTCAGTATGCAGAGGCGACAGCGGGGCAAAGGCACAGCAGGTGGCAATTAGTGCCAGTAACGAGGCTGGTGAGGTCTACAGAGGCAGTGAGGTGTGTTGTTTATTCACCCATTATCTTTCCTTCCATCTATCCATCCATCCACCCATTCATCCAAGATGTCACACTTAGCAGAGAGGGTGAAAACCAGGGGGACTGACTGAAGAAGCAGTGAGGTTCTAGGAAATATTTGCAAACTAACAAGCAGCTTTGCATGTGAGGCCCAATAGTATGGAGGTGTGATGATTCACACAAGACCTCATTCCAGATGCACAAGGGGCCAGAGGTAGAACCAAAACCACCGGCCAGGGCTAGAACCTGGGCAAACAAAGGAGGCAGCTGGATATAGACAGCCAACATGTGACCACTGGGTCTCTGTGACTAAACCTCCAGATGGGCACTTAGGCCTGGCTCTCATTTTAAAGGGCTAGCACATGATGCTGCTTATATAGTAAGCACTTGCTGTGTACTCAAATTGAGCCAGGTGAGGAAAAGATCCAAGAGAAAAGCATGAGATGGTCTTTGTCTTGACAGAGCTTAGCATCTGAGCAAACTAGGACAAACAGAAAAGAAACAAGTAGAGGACACGATGGAAGCAATTGCCGGCGCGTACTCGTGAAGTCTGAATGAGTTGCAGGAACTCGAAAGGATGAATTGCAGTCCAAACTCACTTCATAAACATTGAAGGGGTTCCTGGTTGCAAAACGCAATCACGAAAAGCTTGTTGGAGGAGGTGAGTTTGGAACCAGCGTTACAGTAGACGCCGGGAGGGTTGGCCAGGCAGGAGAGCCCGGGCCTGAGCTGGGGGGCTCTGCCTCAGCCTACGGCACTGCCCACAGGCCTAGCCACCCATGGGCCTTGGTAACTGGGAGGCTGAGCAGGTCAGAGGAGGCTCCTGGACCAGTGCTGTGCTGGAGCTGGCTTTTTGCTGCATCCTCCCTTGGTGGAAGGGACAAGGGGAACATGGGGGGTCCCTTTCACTATATAAGGGCACTAATCCCATTCATGAGGATTCTGCCCTCGTGACCTAATCACTTCCCGAAGGCCCCCACCTTCTAATACCATCACGTTGGGGATTAGGTTTCAACATATGAATTTTGGAGGGACATAAACATTTAGTCTATCTAGAGTGTGTTCCTCTAAAAAAACATTAGTTATTTTTAACATAATGAGTAATGCAGTAATGCAAATACAATGTAAAAAAAAAAAAAGAAAAACCGAAGTCCTTTTAGATGCTCCCTGTCCCATCTAGTCTCACAAAAAGTACTGTTCCTAATACTGTGTACCTTACAGACTTTGTATATATTTTTCTATGTGTGTACTTATGAAATGTTTTTTATATATATTAATGTTAACATGCTGTATGCATTGATTTGCAATTTGCTTTTTTTCCCCACTTACAAATATGTCTTGGAGCTCTTTCCACGCCACAACAAATAGATTTGCTTCATTCTTACACGGTGTATTGTATTCCAGTGTGTAGATATATATTCTTGGCCATTCATCTACTGATGAATTTTAGGATATTTCCAACATTTTTTGATTACAAACAATGCCAGAATGAAGGTTCCCTGTAAAAACCTCTTTGGATATGTATTAATACATGCATATTTTTCTACACAAAATTATAATCACTGGGTCATAGATATATTTAATATTCTAATAGGTAAATTTTCTTTTTAAATAACTACTTTTGGACTCTATTATATTCCATTTATCTATTTGTTTATTCCTTCATCAATACTATACTGTTTTGTTTTGTTTTTGTTTTTGTTTTTTTTTTTGAGACAGAGTCTCACTCTGTTGCCCTGGCTAGAGTGAGTGCTGTGGCGTTAGCCTAGCTCACAGCAACCTCAAACTCCTGGGCTCAAGTGATCCTCCTGCCTCAGCCTCCCGAGTAGCTGGGATTACAGGCATGTGCCACCATGCCTGGCTAATTTTTTCTATATATTTTTAGTTGTCCGATTAATTTCTTTCTATTTTTAGTAGAGACGGGGTCTCGCTCTTGCTCAGGCTGGTCTCGAACTCCTGGGCTCAAACAATCCGCCTGCCTCGGCCTCCCAGAGTGCTAGGATTACAGACGTGAGCCACCGCGCCCGGCCTTGTTTTGAATACTTTATAGTGAGTTTTGACATCGTATGGTTAGATTCCTCCAACTTTATTCTTTTTCAAAGTTGCTTTGGCTGTTCTGGGTCTTTTGAGAATTTGCATATCAATTTCTGCAAAAAGTCCTGCTGAGATTTTGATTGGTACTTCATTAAGTGTATAGATCAATTTAGGGAGAACTGATACCTTTAGTATGTGGAATCTTCAATGACATGAACATTGTATTTAGGTACTCTTTGATTTCTTCTATCAGCATAGAGTTTTCAGCATACATATTCTGTACATGTTTTATAAGACTTACACCTAAGTGTTTCATTTTTTTAGCTATTGTAAGTGCTATGGTTTACTTAATTTCAGTTTCCAATTGTACATTGCTAGTATACAGAAATATTAATACAACAGACTTTTTTGTGTTGACATTGTATCTTGTAATCTTGCTAAATTCACTTTGTTCCAGGAGGTGTTTAATAGAGCCCTGGGATTTTCTTTGTAGGTGATCATGTCATCTGTAAATAGAGACAGCTTTATTTCTTCATTTAAAATCTACATGCCTTTTATTTCTTTTACTTGCATTATTGCATTTGATAAGACTTCCAGTATGACGTTGAATGAGAATATTGAGAATGGATATCCTAAATGGATATCCTAGTTTTCTTTCCAATCCTAGAAGGAAAGCATCTTCGTGGTAGGGGGGAGGGGAGGGGAGAGTAGGGAGAGATGGAGGGAAGAGGGGAGGGAAGGGAATCTTTTACCATTAAGTATTATGTTAGCCAAAGGAGTTCTTTTGTTTGTTTGTTTGTTTTGTAGATGTCCTTTACCATGTTAAGGAAGTTATCTCCTCATGCTAATTTACTGAAAGTCTTTATTATAAATGAACATTGTATTTAGTCAAGTGCTTTCCTGCATCTATTGATAAGATTGCAAGATTTTTCTTCTTTAGATGGTTTATATGGTCAATTATATTGATCGATTTCTGAATATTGAATCAGCTTTGCATTTCGGGGATAAACCCCACTTAATTGTGATGAGTTTTTTTTTTTTTAATATACTGCTGTATTCCATTTGTTACTATTTTGTTGAGAATTTTTTTCATCTATATTCATGAGGAATATTGGTCTATAGTTTTCTTTTTTTGTCCTGTCTTTTGTGCTTTGGCGTTGATACAATGTTGGCCTTGTAAAATGAGTTGGAAAGTATTCCTGTTCTATTTTCTGCAAGACAGTGTGTGGAATTGGTGTTACTTCTTCTTTATAATGTTGGGTAGAATTTTCCATTGAATCCTATCTGTACCTGAAGATCCTGGTTTGGAAAGTTTTTAACTACAAATTCAATTTCTTTGATATTTGTAGGATTATCCAGGTTATCTATTTCATCGTGAGTGAGTTTTAGTAGTTTGCGTTTTAAAGAATTGGTATGGTATGGTCTATGAGAAAAAAAATTTAAAAAATATAAACATAAGGAATTGGCTCATTTAATTTATATTGCCAGGTTATAGTGAATAGGGCTGCTTGTGGTATTTCTGTATTACTCTTTTAATGTCTGGGGGGTCTGCAGTGATATCCCATATTTTATTCCTGATGTTGGTAATTTTTGTTTTTTCTCTTTTACTTTTTTGTCAGTCTTGCTAGAAGCTTATCAATTTTATTGATTTTTTTCCTAAGAATCAACTTTTAGTTTTATTGGTTTTTCTTTATTATATGTCTGTTTTCAGTTTCATTGGTTTCTTCTTTTATCTTATTTATTTTCTTCTACTTAATTTGCATTTATTTTGCTTTTCTTTTTCTAGTGTCCTTAAGTAGAAGCTTAGATTATTTATTTGGTACCTTTTTCTCTTTCCGATACTGCATAGGCATTTTAGTGCTATGCATTTCCCTCTAAGCACTGCTGAAGGTGTATCCCACAGCTTTTCATATGTTGCGTTTTCCTTCTCCTGCAGTCCCTTTGAAACTTCCTTTTTGACCTATGAACTATTTTCAAGTGTTTTACATTTCCAAGTGTTTGGAGATTTTCCTATTACCTTTCTTTTATTGATTTCTAGTATAATTCCATTATGGTCAGAAAACGTATTTTGTATGATTTCAATTCTTTTAAATGTGTTAATGCTTATTGTATGACCCTAGATATGGTCTATCTTGGTGAATGGTTCATGTTCACTTGAAAAAATTGTGTTCCCCTGGTTTTATTTAATAATTAGATCCAATCAGTTGATGGTGTCAATCAATTCTTCTATATCCTTGCTGTTTTTCTGTCTACTAGATATATTATTGAGAGAGGAGTGTTGAAATTGCAGCTATCATTAGTAATTTATCTATTTCTTCTTTCATTTCTGTTCATTTTTGCTCCGCAAGTTTTGGAGCTCTATTGTTACCTGTATACACATTTAGGATTGCTATGTCTTTTTGGTGAATTGACTCTTAGGAATATGTAATGTTTCTCTTTACCTTTGGGAAATTTCTTTTCCCTGAAGTCTACTTTGATATTAATATAACCACTTGCAGTAGGTAGACTCTAAAAGGGCCACCAGTGATTTTCACCTGCTGTTATTTATGCCTTTATATAATTTCCTCCTCTTGATTGTGGGCTGAACGTAGTTACTTGGTCCTGATCAACAGAATACAACAAGGGTGATGGAATGTCATAGCCACAATTAGGTTACAAAAGATACATATTTCTTTGAGCATGCATTTTATAATCATTCTAGGGACAACAAAATACATCCTTAACTTTTCATGTCTACTTAGAATTAATATTTTACCACTTCAATTATAATGTAGAAATCTTGCCACCAGGTAGGTCTCTACATTACACTATAGTTGTTTTATATATTATATGCAATGTACATGTGAAAAGTCCATCTCCAGACACTGTTTTAATTTTTGCTTTCAACTGTCATGTTTTAAGTAACTTAAGAGAAGAATAGTTTATTTTATTTACCCTTATATTTATCCTTTCTATTACACTTTCATCATTCCTAATGTTTCACATTTCCTTCTGGTATTTCTCTCTACCTAAAGAACATTCTTGAGCAATTCTTTTAGAGTATGTCCATGGGCTATGAATTCTTTCTGTTTTTTTTCATCTAACAATATCTTTACCTTCATTTCTGAAGGATATTTGTGCTGGAAATAGAATTCTAGGTTGACAGTTCTTTTATTCCAGCCTTTAAAAATGTCGTGCCTCTTCCTTCTGGCCTTTATGATTGCTGATGTGGAATCTCAAGTAATTCGAATTTTCTGTAATAGGGAAGTTATTGTTTTTCCCTTTCAAGTGTGTTCCTTTGTCTTTAATTTTAAGCGGTTTCATTGTGATTTGCCTGGGTGTGGATTTCTTTATATTAATCCTATTTGGGTCTCACTTAATTTCTTGAACCTTTAAGTTTCTGTCTTTTGTCAAACTTGGGAGGTTTCCAATCAGTATGTCTTCAAAAATTTTTTCAGCACTTCCCTCTTTCTTCTCTCCTTCTAGGACTCTTGTGATACAAATATTAGACCTTTTATTGCTGTTCCATATGTCCCTGAGCCTCTGTTCTTTTGTGTTTTCAATCTTTTTTCTTTCTTTTGGTCACACTGGAATATTTCTATTGCTCTATCTTCAGTTCACTGACTCTTCTGTCATCTCCAGTCTGCTAATAAATCCATTCAGTTAGTTTTAGAATTTAATTTATGCTATTTTTCAGTTCCAAAATTTCCATTTAATTCTTCTTTTTATCTTCTATTTCTTTGCTGATTCTTTTTCTTTTTCTTTTTTGAGACAGAGTCTCGCTTTGTTGCTCAGGCTAGAGTGCAGTGGCGTCAGCCTAGCTCACAGCAACCTCAAACTCCTGGGCTCAAGCGATCCTTCTGCCTC
>NW_012137080.1:2096305-2107337 GCF_000956105.1 Propithecus coquereli | reverse complement strand
TATATTTTTAGTTGTCCAGATCATTTATTTCTATTTTTTTTAGTAGAGACGGGGTCTTGCTCTTGCTCAGGCTGGTCTCGAACTCTTGACCTTGAGCGATCCACCCGCCTCAGCCTCCCAGGGTGCTAGGATTACAGGCGTGAGCCACCGTGCCCGGCCTGCTGATTCTTTTTCTTTTAACAATAATTTTGAGAGCGTTTTCATGTTTCTCTCTAGCATATTCTTTTTGTTTTTTTATTGTTATTTTTCTGCTCAACAGCCTAGAGGGATCTCTCTAGCATTTTTATAATTGCTTTAAGATTCCAGTATCTGTGTCATCTCCTTGTTGGTGTCTATTGGCTTTTTCTACATGAGTTAAGAATTTTATGGTTTGTCATATACTGAGTAATTTTGAATTATATTTGTGACATTTTGAATATTAAGTGACGAGATGCTGGGCTTTGTTTGAATCATGTGAATATTGTTGATATTTTTGTTTCAATGGGCAATTGATGCTTAGACCACAAGTTTCAATCTGCCTTCTGCAGGTTGTGGTTACAATGTCCCTTCAGTTTCCAGTCTTTGCAGTGCTATTCAGATCTGTCCCATGAATGTGCCACCAAGTGGTCCTTCTGTGACATGGGTAGAGGTCTATTTGTTAGGTCATTTCTCAAAGTCTTCAATATATTTTTAGGATTAGATCCCAGCATGCATGGCTTGAGTAAGCCCAGAAGTTTATTGGGTCACTGTCCCGAGCTTCTCCTTCCCTGTGATCTCCTGAGTACACCCCAGTTCCCTAGGGCTCCCCTTTAGGTCTTTCATGCAGAAACCACTCACATCTACAAGTGATGGGGGGACAGAAAGAAAGCAAAAAAAAAAAAAAAAAAGAAAAAGAAATGGGGTTTGGCCCCATCTTCATGGAAACTTTGCTCCTCTAAATGGAGAGGAAAGTTTTCCTCCTTTAGAGTTGGCTCCTAAAGGCTACCATTGTTACTATTATTGGTGGCCATTGTCACAATCACAGGATTTCCTTGGGGCTGTGTGAGAGAATGAGGGAAAAGGAAAGAGAAATATGAAGAATTTACCTCACTCTCTCTGGATTTTAGAATCTCTGACTCCTTGAGTGAGGACTAGAAGGTTTCTCCTGAAGCTCTTCTTACCTACCGTAGTATAGCTCTCCCTTCAGATTTTCTAGCAGAGTTAAGACCAGGAAAAAAACAGGAGGGAAAAAATTGGTAAACTTACTGCCAGTTTGCTGATACTTTGATTTTTGGTGTTCTTCCCTGGTCTGCCTACTGCTATTTATTTTTCAGAGTCCTCTAGTAATTGGGCCAGGTACTGTGACCAGGTTTGCATTCAGTGGGAGTAAAAACTTGGTGTGTGCTTGCTTCATCTTACCTCGAACCGGCTTCCTCATTGTTGTTTTACTGTACACACTTTTTTGATTACTAGTGAGGTTGAGCATCTTTTCATATTATTATTTCATATTACATATTCTCTTCCGTGAATTGTATTCATATTTTGTGCCGATTTTAATGCTTGGGTTGTTTGCTTTTTTCCTTATTAATTGCAGGAGTTCTTTAATCCTGAATATTAAGTCTTTGATTATTTTCTATGTGAGACAAATAGTTTTAACCTTTGTTTGTTTGTCTTTGTCTTAAATTGTTATTGGTTAGTGCCCTTTGTTGTAATAAAATATGTAAATTTGATAAATTAGTCAAATTTATCAGTGTTTTCCTTTGGCTTCTGCTTTTGGTAGCTTTTTTAAAATGGCCTTTTTAACTCCAAGTTTTCACTATCATATTTGCCTATTATTTGTAATACTCATAAGTTTGCTTTCTTATATTTAGAAATTTTATCCATTAGAATTTGTTTGTATGAATGATGTGTAGTAGGTATGTAGCTTAGCGTTTTTCCCAAACATTTTGCCATTTTTTTAACACCATTTATTGTATATTCTTTCATCTGCTGATTTTATCAAACACTAAATTCTCATACATTCAATGCTTTGTTTCTGAGCTGTATTCTATCTCACTGATCTATTCCTCTATTTCTTCAGGAATATTATATTATTTTAATAAGTGTGGCTTTATACTCTGCTTTAATAATGAATGGGTCAAGAGCTTCCTTTACAATTTTCTTTCTCAAAATTGTCCTTATTCTTCTCAGCATTTACATTTTTTCATATGAATTTTAAAGTCAACTTTTCAAGTTACATAAACAAATCTTTGGGATTTGGACTGAAATTGCATTAAATTTATAAATTAATTTGGGGAGAATTATCATATATATAATTTGAGTCTTCTCATCCATGAACATTGTATACATCTTAATTTATTCAAGTCTCCTTTCATGTTCTCCAAGAAAGCTTTATAGTTTTTCATATGAAGGTTGCACATACATCTTATGAAGCATATTCCTAGATATTTTATGGTCTTGTTGATATTTTGAAGGGTATCATTGCTATTTTATGCTTGATTATTATAGATATATGGGAATGTTGTTGATTTTTTAATGCTTATCTTGTATCCAGGGTTTTACTAAATGCATTTAGTAGTCAGAAATTTTCAATTAAATCTTTTAGATTTTTTTGGTACATGATCATATTTTTCATAAATAAGGACTTTTTTTTTTTTTATTCCAGTATCTTCCTCTTCTTGTTTTGTTGTATTGTCTGGAATACCAGTATAATATTAAATGAAGTTAGGAGAGAAAACATCTTTGTTCTACTGCAATTTTGTTGGAAATTCTTCTAATATTTCACCATTAAGTATGATGCTTGCCATAGATTTCTAGTAGATAGCATTCATCAAGTTCAGAAAGGTGTTTTGTATTTATGTTGGCTAATAATTTTTAAAATATCACAAATGGATATTGATTCAAGTGATTGTTCAGTATTTTTTTCCAGATAGTTGTAATTTTAAAACCTATTAACTGTTTTCTAATGTTGAACCATTCTTGCTGTCCTAGGATAAACAATACCATGTCATGATGAAGTTCTTTTATGCAAAGCAGGACTCAATTTGTTAATAATTTATTTAGAAGTTTTGCATCTATATTTATAAATGAGATAGGCTTATACATTTTTTTCTTGCAATGCTTTTTATCTGGTAATAATATCATATTTTCCTTCATCATAGGGAATGAATATTTTCAGTTGCTTATACATCCATCTAAAACTACTTTAAGCATATACAAGCAAACACACATATACACATTCATTTTTTTAATAGACTTTGTTTTTTAGAGTTTTATGTTCACAGCAAAATTGAACAGAAGATACACAGAGTTCCAGTATTGCCCCTATGCCCATACACAAGTAGTCTGCCCCATTATCAACATCCTCCATCAGAGGGGTACACTTATTACAATCAATGAACCTACATTGACACATCATTGTTATCTAAAATCCATAGTTTGTATTAGGGTTCTCTCTTGGTACTGTTTGGACATTCTATGGGTTTGGACAAATGTATAATGGCATGTATCCATCATTATCGCATCATACAGAGTAGTTTCATTGCCCTAAAAATCCTCTGTGCTCTGCCTGTGCATTCTTTCCTCCCCCCTTGCTCCTGGCAACCACTGGTCCTTTTATTGTTTCCATAATTTGCCTTTTCCAGGATGTCATATAGTTGGAATCATACAATGTGTATGTAGCCTTTTCAGATTGGCTTCTTTCATTTAGTAAATTGCATTTACGTGTCCTCGATGTCTTTTCATGACTTGATAGCAAACTTCCTAGGAGTGGAATTGCTCGAAGGGCATATGCGCTTGTGATTTGAATAGATTTTGCTAAATTGCTCTTTGTAGAAGTTGTACAAATTTACACTCCCACAGGAGTTTTTGAGATCTTTTTACTTATACCCTTTTTTACACAGTTATCAAATCTTTTGATTTTTGGCAATTGGATCAGTACAAAAAAAAGGTACTTTATGTAATTTTAATTTGCATTTCTCTTATTGAGAAGCATTGTGACTTGCTAAAATTTTACATTTTGCTGAATCCGTTATAGACAGGGGGTGACAATGTGATATTTTTCTGCCGATGAGATGTAAGAAAATGTCACTGGGTATAGCTTCCAAGAAAGCGATTTAAGAGGCAGGTGGTGGTAGACTCAGCCTAGCAACTGCCTGTTTTGCCTTTTGCCTCTTCCTTTCTTCCTGTGTGGAATGTAGTAAACACAAACTGATGATGACTGAGCAGAAAAAGACGTGGATTGTTGACTGTGCCAAGAAGAACATTTTTTTTGTTTTTGTTTTTTGCCATAGCAATCCCATTCCAAGTGCTATGAATGCCAAGGTGGTATTTTGGGCAAGCAGAAGGTGACTAGGTAAACAGAAGCTATTATAGGTGAAAAATCTGTTGGTAAATATTTCATAAAACTATCCTGACACCCAGGGATAAAAACAGTAGTTACCTTTTAAGGCTATTGTGAGAATTAAAGAAGACAGTGTCTATAAAGGTGCCCAGACCAAGCAGAGGGTACTCAAAATGTACCCACTGTTACTATCATCAGCTGTTGTCCCTGGGGTTGTAGCCCCCTGACCCCATGTCATCCACTTGTCCTGGGTAAGGTCTGCACCTCACCAGATTATGTATTAATGGTGAAGATGAGCTGTTAGAGACAGAGGGAGGGGCAGCTTCTTGGCAACAGCTCCGTTTTCTTAAGGGCTCCAGTGCAAAGCCTCTGATACAATTTGTTAGTCCACCCAACCCTGCAAATCGGAAATTGGGTTTATATTTGATCAGTTTGGCTGGGCCACTGAAGCTTCATGTGTCAACAGCAGCACTGACTTATCGTCATAAAGCTCTTGGATGCCCGACTTGCTGCTCCAGCTTTGGTTTGCACCTCCTACGATCTTGAACTGGAAAGAAATCAGGCCACACTCCCGGGTGTCGTTTCCGGGTTTGAGACTGTCACAGACAACCTCGTCATTCTTTAGAAAGAGTGGACATCGTAACTTAGACAGAGAGACAAATACAGCAGCATTTGCAGCTGAAGTTTTTAAAAATCACTTCGTTTTTCATACACTTTCTTTTAGTTTATGAAGTGTACCTTTTAACACAAAAAGGTTTGTGTATTTTAAAGCAACCCTAAAGCTTTATGATTTGTGGGACACATTAAAAAGGGACGTTGATACGTTGATTAGTTTGGAGAGGTCTATTGGGCTGAGAAGCCAGGCTCTGGGGCTAGTTTAGTGAGTTGTTACAAAAGGAATTAAATTCTCTAAATATCACAATGACAGCAATTTGAAGCTTTCTGCCTGGGGCTGAGGATTGGACTTTGGAAGGGAGATGAAAGAAGTGGTCTAGAGGGAAGGGTGTGGCCTGTGGAAGATGGCAGAAAGTGGAGCCTGGAGGAGTGTAGCCAATGAGAAATGTTTTGTGGGGAGAAATGGCTAGTGACTCTCGGACAGTGATTTCTAAAACTAGTTGACTCCTGTCATGTGAGGTGCCATTAGCTCCTTACCATTGGTGTAGTCTGATAAAGCTGCTGCCTTGGGGAATTAAATTAGAAGAATAGTTGGGACCACCTGAAACAGACAGAAGGGAGAAAGGACTACTGTGGGAAGCAAGATGCAGAGAAACCAACTATTGACCCAGGCAGGACAGAGGGGCGAGAGAAAGGGAACAGAGCCCTCGCCTCCCCACCACCTCCCCGAACTATCCCGGGAGTTTTCAGGGTTCTTGGTGAAGGCATGGTCTCCTTCGGTACGTGGGATAGTCACTTGAGTCAGCTCATCTAGTTAGAAAAAGTGACTTCAGAATAATTTGTTTGCATCTGTCATATTTCTGAATCATGATTTGAAGGAGTTTGCTCTCACTTACTTACTTGTGAGGTTGATATGGTTTGGATATTTGTCCCCTCCGAATCTCATGTTGAAATTTGATCTCCAATGTTGAACGTGGGGCCTGGTGGGAGGTGTTTGGGCCATGGGGGGCGGATCCCTCATGAATGGCTTTGTCCCCTCCCTGAGCCAATGAGTGAGTTCTCCCTCTCTAGTTCACACCAGAGCTGGTGGTTGTAAGAAGCCTGGCACCTCCTCCTCCCTGTCTTGCTGCCTCTCTCACCACGTGACACGCCCACTCCCTCTTCACCCTCTGCCTTGACTGGAAGCTCCTCGAGGCCCTCCCCAGAAGCAGATGCTGGCACTGTGCTTCTTGTACAGCCTGCAGAACCATGAGCCAAATAAACCTCTTTTCTTTATAAATTGCCCAGCCTCAGGAATTCCTTTATAACAATGCAAAATGGACTCGGGCAGAGGTCCTTGCAGCACGACAGCACGTGAAGATGTGTCATGGTTAATATGACCAAATACCAATAGCGGCTCATGCCAAGGAGGAACAGCTAGCACACTCCTGAATTAGAATTTGTTCTTCACTTCTATAAATAAGGTTTTTAAGAGAAAATAAATTAATTTTAATTATTATTTATTACAGAAATGATATGAATGGATGAATTAGGCTAGCTGTTTTCAGCAGAAGGGGACATTAGACAGGGAATGATGGGACCTGGGTTCTAGTCCTTGTTCTACCAACAACTGGTGGCCTTTGACGAAGCCCCTTAACCTGGCTCAGCTGTGTCTTTTGTAAAAGGAGAGCAGTTATTCTAGATGATCTCTAAGGTTCCTTCCAGCTCTAACTTTCCATGATTTAAAAATATTATAGCAGAAGCTCAAGCTTGGGTAACCCATTAATGCAAAGTTACCCACGATACTCCTATGCCAAAAGAAATACCCCAAAATTCCATTTGTTAAGTGGTCAGGTCCAAACAACTTATTAAGTATTTGTATGTCCTAAAAACTTAGTAGCCATTTTAAGAAACAACACGTATAAATTGAAAGAAAAAGTGCTATTTTTATTTCATCTCTACCTAACCACATTTACTTATTCACGGGCATGTGCGCCTGTTGAGCACTGCACAACTTCTTGAACCTTGGAATCACTACTCTCATTCCCTGTTCCACACCAGTCTCCACTCAGCACTTGCTTTTTATCATAGCAACCACCAACGACTTAGCTCTGGAAAGATGTGATGTCGTCTAAAGGACCGTAGCACCGTTTATCTTGAAACTGTGAAATATTTCAAGCTAATAGTTTGTGCAGTGTCTGACAGAGGTTGCTGTGCTTCCCGCGATAACTAAAAATATCCCGTAGCATCCTGTGAGTTGCTGCATTGCACCGGAGTGCCGAGGTGCACAGTTTGGGAACTATGGCTTTAATCAATGTCTAAGGTCTCCTTCCCATTTTTTAATGGAACGCTACGTACTTCCCCGTTGCAGACATTTGGGGACTCCATTGGCCAACCACAGAATAAGATAGTTTGAAAAGTTGGGTGCATTGTCTGCTGAATCCTGGCCTATTGATGGGTAATATACTTAATCACCCAGGTCATAACCCACCTGTGTCCCAGCATCAAGTTGGCCGGTGACATTCCAGAGATGAGAAAGTTTCATCCTAACTCCACTGTAGCCATGGCTCCCAGGCCACCTCCTGGAATTTGTAAGCCCTTGGAAGTCACCACCACCCCTACCTGAAATTCTAGTGTATAAATGTGTGGTCGCACCCTCCCACCCATCAGTGGGCTCAGTCCCTTACTGCCAGCCTCCTTGCTGTTTGCACGGAGACCAGCCATTTCCTGACGATTGTTCCTGTTAATCTTCCCAGGAGGCTTTGCTTTTCTTGCCTGCCCTATGATATGCCACTTTAACCTTCTTCTCCCCGTTATCCTCAATGTCCTCACATCCTGCCCTCCACCATGACACTCCTACGGAATCTTACCCTTGAATCAATCCAACCGTTTGCCTCATGCCTTCTCTCAACTGAGCTCTGATGAAGTAATCCCCAAGATGAGTGCCTTGGGGCCCCCACGGTGTGAGATCTGTGGCCTCAGCTGGGCCCTCAGTTTCCCGGGCAACCCTTTAATGTAGCCAGCAAACGTTTCCATGTCCCAGAAAACATTCCACAATTTCTCCGCTCTCTTCTGTCATCCCAGCATCTCTTGCGCGGCCTGCCTTCTAGCTCATAGCGGAAACCCAGGCCTTCAGGAACAAGCACTGAAGCACTGTCTCCACCTACAAACACCCCCTTTCCCACCCACCCTCTCCCTGGCCTCACCTCTCTGGAACTGCAGGCTCAGAGGATGAGGCGTCACCCCCTTGCCGAAGTCTCACCATCGACCTGTGCTCTGGAGCCCTCTCTTCCCGTGACCCCTGGACCAGCCGCTGCTTCTGCTGGGTGATCTCTCTCTAGTCCATATTTTCAACTTCTCCTTCCTCACTGGCTCCTCCTACACAGTCTACGAATGTGTTCAAATCTCCTAATTTTAAAGAAAGTCCCTGAAAATGTCTCTCCGATAACTAACGCCCGTCTTCCTCCCCTTGGCAGACGGTTCCCTGGAGAAGAGTCCACACTCCCTGCTTCTGCCTTCTGATGGCCTCCAGGACCCCACCTCTCCTCCCAGCCTCAGTCTCTCCTCCACTTTGCCCCCACCCAGCCCTCTGGCTGCAGGAGCCCGGGCCCTGCTCCACTCCGGCCATGCAGTGCACACTTTGATGCTATTGTTCCTCTCCTTTTCTCCCTGGCCTACCTGGCAAGCAGCACGGATTTCAAAAGGTCCTCTGGGAAGCCTTTTTGGACCTCCCCTCCCCCGCCCACTGGGGAGAAGTGGTCACTCCTCCTTTGTGTTCTCAGCTGTCCTTTGAGTCACAGCATCTGTGACCATTTACTTTCCACGTTGCGGTGCTTTTCTCCCACAAATGTTGTAAGCTCCCCGAGGGCTAGGACTGTGCCTTAACTATACCTGCGTTCCTTGTGCCCAGCACACCTGGCGCCTCCCAGCCCCTTGTGTTCAGTGCGTGAGCAAAGGAAGCTTGCACAGGCATAAATAACTCTCGCTACCCAAGGTGGCGGCGCGGGTGAGGGGATCCGCTTTGTGACCTCCCTGTAGCAGACATTTGATCCTCTGGACCTCTCAGCACTCGTGGGCACTTTATAGATGTGATCGCATTCTTCCTCACAGCAACTCTGCGTGGACAGGATGACCTCCATGCTACACATGAAGAAATCGAGGCTCAGAGAGTGAATAGTGGTGAAAGCAGGATCCCAGCCCAGCTTTGGCTCCTTTCTATACACTCAGCCACTCCCTAAATTGCCCGACCAGCGGGTGCCCTCTGACAGCCACCTCATGAGCTGTCAGCCTTTGGAAACGTGATTCAGATGGCAAGTTAGAAGCAAAAGCATTAAGTGACACAGACAGACCCCAGGAGACTCATACACACGTGCGTGGCTTGTGGGTTACCAATGACTGGGAACATGGATTTATGCTACAAATATCACCTGTCCATTGGCTCTATTTCTAATTCAATAACTATCATGCCTTTAACTAAACAGCCTTAGCAAGACATTGGCCTTTCAGCAGAACCATCGTGATGCCCTGCAAAGCCTTTTAGCACCGCTCATGGAGACACGGGCTCCCTCCCTCATTTTTCCTAATACACTCACCCAGGGAGAGTCCAAGAAATCTCCTCTAAGTTTACACCATCTGCTAGCCTCTCACCTTTCAACATTTGCACTTAAGTCCCCATCCAGGCCCCCTCTGCCAAGAGTTTCTCCTCTGCCAGCTACAGCCGAATTGAAACCTGGGGATGGAGGAGGAAAGGTTTGGAGGGGGCATCTGTCCCTTCAGGGAAACTTGGACAGGTCTCTCTCACCTCCCGAGCCCGTCGGTTCCTCCTCCCCTCCCCACTCCCTTCCCTTTCTGTTTAGTTTGACCTTGGTCACTGATGACAAGGCTTCTTTTCCTGCCAAACCAATCAATAAGCTAAACAGACAGAAGATGAGTATTTAGAATATGGGAAGCCAAACTCAAACACAGATAGGTTATCAGCCTAGCCCAGAGCAGACTTCTGAGCAAATATTTCATTAACAAATTTTTCATGGCAACTTGCATGTTAAAAAAAAATAGGGGAGAGGGAGAGAGAAAGAGAAAACAGTGGTGGGGTGGGGCTGGGGGCGGTGGTGGGGGGATAAAAAGAAAGGCTGCCTGAAGTCCTGAAGCCGAACTGCCCTGGGAGGGGGTGGAAATGAGGCAGAGAGGAAGGGGAAGGATGGCATGGCAGAGAGAAGACCCCGGGAAGGGGCGTCTATCCCTTGAAGACCTTTCAACTTCAAACCTATTACACCTCTCATGGTAGGGCTGGCCAGGGTAACTCATCTTCAGCTATCTCTACAGGGCTGGGGCAGGTTAAACCTCCCCAGGACACACCCCAGTCAGGCAGTCAGCACCTGACACGTGGAGCTGGACTGGTCACCCCGGGGGAGGGGACAGGGCGTGGGATGAGAGAGGAGATGTGGTCCCTAGAGAGCCCCCTCGGGAAGCTGGGGAGCCAGAGAGGACAAGAAACATAAACAATAATAACAAGAGCCACTGTTGACCAGCCTTCACTGTTTTAGGCACCCTTGAAGGCTCTTCAAATATGCTACCTCATTTAATCCTCCCAATCGGGCCCAAGACTGTGTGGTCAACACTGGTACCCAGGCCCATCGGCGTCTATTCTGATTGCTCAATATTTTGAATATCATACCCTGTTCACAACAACCCTAAAAGTAAGGTACTTTGGTTTTAATGTGTGTATAAGGAGCGTGATTCAGAGAGGTTGAGACACTTGTTCAAGGTTGCACAGCTGGTAAACTGTAGAGGTAGAATCTAGGATTAGCCAGCCTGATTCCAAAGGCAGGGAGTTTTCTGCTCCTTTCTATTGCTTCCCTAAGAACTTTTAATGATATTTTCGAGAAAAGGTTGGCAAAAGGTGGAGTTAATAATATTCAACTCTTGTAAACAAATGCCAAGGGCACAAAGCATGACTAGATTGAATTTTCAGCTCCTTGTGTGCAGAGCTCCTTCCCACGTGGCTCGTGTTTCTGCCTCCACTTGGATTCACGTGTTACCATTCAGGCCTCGACTTCTCCTCACTTCTTGGGGAAGCTTCCTGACCAGCCCTGGACTATTTGTTCCTATTTCTTTCTACTTTTCCTTCAGAGTACTTAC
>NW_012137080.1:2084204-2094800 GCF_000956105.1 Propithecus coquereli | reverse complement strand
TTTCTTTTTTCAGTTTTGAATCACAGAATGTTAGAGGGGGTAGGGACTTGAACACCTCTTTTTCAGGAAAATGGAGTTCAAAGGGTGGCATGTTTTCCTATTGTCACACAGCTAGTTTATAGCAGGGTCACGACTTGAGATCACGTCTTCACTGCCCACTGACTTCACATTCTCTTGAAGCAGGTAGACTCTGAAGCCTCCATTGTACAGATGGGCAAACTGGGGCAGAACCAGGCCCAGACTACAGATTACTCGTCTCTCAGCTGAAGGCTGTCTTCGTGAGCCCCAGCTGACTCCAGGGTTAAGCTTCTGACAGCTCCAAGTATACTTTTTTTTCTCTTTTATGTTGTTCTCAAATATATTTCTATCCCTGCCAGACCATCCCCCTTGTTCCTGTTTAACCTGGGAAAGTTAAACCCACTTTTGATCATCATGTGAAAATCTGAAGCAGAGTGCCTCCTTCAAGGCAGATGTTTGGAAATGCTGAGCTGCGGGCGTTCAACTTGTCAAGTAACTTTTCAAATGATGAAAAAAGGGGGAAATGTAGGTCAGAAAGCAATAAACCATACTCACATCCGATATAGCCTTCTGGTTAAGGAGCCGACTTTGAATCTCCACCTTTTACCAAAATGAAACAAAAATCCAAATCCACCCCAAAGCATTACAGCTTTAAGTACTGAAAGTATTTATTATTTCTATTCAAGTAATCCAAAGGCATAATCTCAAGAACATCCATGCTCCAGGAGTGTCTCAAAACGCCCTGGATTTGACGTGATTCCTTTATCCAGATATTTGTAGAAAAGACTCTGGATGGCATGAGGGGAATTAAAGATTTATTTTTTTAATATCTGAAAAAAAGTCGTATTTCTAATAACAGTGAGCCTTAAAAAATGTGTCCCCAGTCTTTGCTGCCTTCCTGATCTTTCTCATGATTATTTCCTTAAATAATCAGCTCTGTTCCAAATTATCAGCCTGTGAGTTTCCAAACATAAATATTTAGATATTAGAAAGACAGAGTAGTGAAGGTACTTTCACTTTCACACTGATATTCACATCAACTTCAAGAGATGATCTTTACCCACTGAGTAAACTACAACCCAGTCTTACAAAAGATCACTTTGCCTGGGGCAGAACCTCCAATAAACTGCCCAAGTCTCCCAGCCTTGTGGAGGAGGGTGCTTTGCCTTTTAAGACTGTGGTATGTTTCTAAATGTCCCTTAAATCTAGGTGAGTAGCACCAAAGTCTCAAGTGTTATTGTGTTCATTCCCCTGTGTCTGGACATCCAACAATAAGATACCTGGGAGTCATGAGTATCTTATTGTTTGCAGCCTCTCATCTGTTTTCCTTTCACTTGTGCAGAAGGACATTCTAAAACATGCTAGATTTTGTGGGTTGGCCAAGTTTACCTGCTGGAGAAGATATATTTCAGATTCTAGTGGCAGAGAGAAATTTAAAATTAGGTCACCTCATGGTTACAAGTTGTATCTATAACAGAAACTAAAAGGTCTCAGAGATCATACACATTTTCTGGTGGAGAACCCTCCCTTTAAAGGGACCTACTGTGAAACATTCTTTACACTCAAAATAAAATATATATATATATGTACTGTTATACAGTTTCTATGGAAACTGAAGTTTTGATATAAAATAATATACAGTAGCTGGGTTAAAATCTAAGATCTGAGTTCCCCTAGGACCAATGTGTGTGGTTTTAGGGGGTGGCAGCCTTTGTGTTGTGATTTTAGGGAAACCCAAAAGTCCTCCCTAAGCCTCTAAATCTTTTAGTTTGGTGTTAGTTGAAACTTGTTCATTAGAATTCAGTCTTTTATTTTAAGGTATGGAGACTTCGAAAATACAAGTACTTCTTTTTTCTTCGGCCAGCATTTATACGGCAATGACTTCCTGCCGGGTATTCTTCTAATGCTTTACTTTAATCCTCCCAGAAACCTTCTGACTTAGGTACCAGTGTCCCCATTTTGCAGATGAGGAACAGGGCCACAGAGAGGCCAAGTAACACGTCAAAGGTGACAGAGTCGTACGTGAAACCAGAATCAGCTCCCTCTACCACGGCACCACGCTGCCTTCTCGGGCCCAGGCAGCTCCAGGTGGAAGACTTTGGAAGCCTTCCCAGGCTTCTAAAGGTTGGGGCGGGTGGAGGAGGCTTGCATATTCCAAAACACGACAGCACTGCGTGGGATTGAAGTGGGATGGGGGGCAAGGTGCCTAAAAGTGGATGAAAAGAACAGAAGAGAAGGTGTGAATAATGAGAACAAAGTTTGCTAACATCCTAAATATACCAGCAGCTAAGAGAAAATTATCATAATGGACACCCTTGGGATCACAGGCAGGACCCTTATTTATGGAGTTCAATCCTTCATTTTTACAGGTCGGGAAAACTGAGAGCAGCCTGAAGACCAGGGAAAGGACCGTGCTGAGATTTCACGGTGAGTTAGTGGTGAAGTCAGAGCTGGGCTCCCCTGTCCTGATTCCCGGCCTCGGGTCTGTTCTTCTGAAAGCATCCTTGTGTGCTCTGCATCACTGAGGGCTGGAGGAAGGTCAAGAAAAAGGAGACTTTTTCTTTCTGTGGTTTGCCTTGTAAATGTTTGCTGCCTGGGTAGTGTATGGTTAGTCAGTGACACAGTAGAAGAGAATGCCCTTCCTACTATTTGCAAAGATCACTTCCTTACAGATATATTTTCTCAGAAGAGAACAGCACCTTCTCGTCTACCTCATGTTACTTTTTGGGAGCAGATAACGCAGCTGAGGCTAGAAGCAGAGTTCATTGTCACTCTTCCATATCATAAAGACATTGTGCATTTCTGAAGCGCGTTGGAGGGGCCAGGTGAAACCATATGGACTGAAGCGAGGCAAGAGATGAAGAACCTGGTTGGAAATGAAAAGTATTCAAATATAAATTAATATAAACCCAGGGGTCATCTCGCATGCAGTCCTGGCAATAAGAGAATCCACAATGGATGAACAAGTGAAAAAAAAGTAATCAAAACTAAGAAAGAGACATATGTGAGGCATTAAGCATCGGGTACAGAGGCAGCCGGGGAAGATTACAGAACAAAGTCCAGAGAGTGCAAAGGAAGATAAGAAAGGCAAAGGTAGTGAATGAAAAAGAGATTGTGCTGAAGGTTAAGATAAATAATGGAAAAAATTTCAAGCGCGTAAGGAATATAGGGGTCATCGAAGGAGGCAGTTGGATGGCTAAGATGTGGGAAGGGTAATTTATTTTAAAAGGAGGTAGATGTGGCTAAAAAAGATTGAATAATTTTTTTTTTGCCTGGGAACTCTTGGGAAGATGGGGGACACATATTGGAAATTGACATACCTTTGCTAAGGGAAACCAAAGAAAGACTGAAGAATAACAAGATCGTGTCCCTACAGGAGATTCAAAAATTAACACTGGTAAATGAAAAAAAAAAAAAAAATAGAAAATACAGTCCAAGGAAGAACATATACAAATACATGTGAATAATAAATCACAGAAACTTAAGAAGTGAGAAATTAAGAAACTAGAGTTTTGGAGGGAAAAATGTCCCGTGATAAATGGTTGGTGCTATCCGCTCATCGCTCTTGTAGCATTAGATCTGCCTCCCCGCTTCCTAGTCTCCTGTCACGGAAGTTTACTGGAAGCCTGCAACATGCGAGGCATCATGCTATATTTGGGGTGGGATAAGGATGAATAAAATATTGCCTAGGGCCCTGCCTTGGTGAGTTCACGTTTTGGTAGAGTGGACACCCTCTGTCACCAGTGGTGCAGGACCCAGCCGCGTGCTGACTAGCTGTGAGAGGGCTGCTTGGAATAGGAAGTAGAGGCTCCGGAAGTCATTTGGGATTGAGCCAATCACATTCCACCTGTGAGGAGGAAATGAATAACATCATGCTCATTCGAATACTTTGTTTTGTGTAATTTTAAAAGGGTCCCCATAAAGTCAGATGTCCGTGGTGTGGGTTATTGAGGGGATGGTAGTCTAGGAGTCCCTGTCATTACACTCATTATGCAGGGTAACTTCTGCAAACGCTTGGGGCCTTTGCTTGTGGATGAACTGGTTGTGCTGCCCATCCTGAGATGTGGGTGACATTTGGCCCACAGGGAAAGAGGTGGGAGGCCTGAGCTGAACACTCTCGTTTGGGGACCAAGTCCCCTCTGCAGAGTAAGGGAAGCCCCTTTAGAACTGAAGAGCACTGAGGTGGCAGGGGGAGGAACAAGGAGGCCAGTAAGCAGGACAATAAAACTCTAAGTGCTCGCTGACGAGAAGAAGCAGGTAATTTGATTATCCAATTCAGCGCAGTGACAAACAAGGTAATGAGGCTAGGGACAAGAAATCTAGAGGCAAAACAGATCCTCTGCGGTCACAGGCAATAGACTTGAGAGGGTGGATGAATCCGAGTGCAGAGGCAGATAAAATGTTAATGTCTTTGGCACCAGGTTCCGGAGCAATAAAAGAAATCAAACGTTATTCTGGATTGCATAAATAGAGGGACGCGAGCAAGTCCAAGGTAATTAGCTCCAAGTTGTAAAAGGGAATGGTGAGGAGTGTTTGACCAAGAAAACTGGAGGAAACGTCTGCTAAGACTTTCTCATTCCCTGCCTCTATTCCCATCCACTGCTTTTGTTCACGGGATTTCACTCCGACTGTGGTTCTCTGCGCTGCCAGCCCTCCATGTCTGTGCGCACACGGATTTAGTAAGAGTTGCTCATTCAGCTGATAATCTTGTAGAGAGGGGGGCTGGGGTGAGAGTGGCCGGTAAGGAAGCTTATATCTTTGAAATCCTGCTCCAACCCTTGTGGTTCGGATACGCTTGCTAGGGGTCGAGTACCCTATGCTATCCGAGAATCCTTTCCAATGATATAAAAGATTCGAGAAACCAATGATCGGTTCCTTCTTCTCAGGCTGTCTTCTATGACGATCAGATACCAAAGATTATTTTCGCATAATAAGGAAAGAAATTCCCTATTATGAAGTACATCTATGTTATTAGTGATCAAAGGGAAAGTTGCTACAACCTTTAAATTCAAATAAAAACTGATGACTTCCTTCATGGAAGAATTTCTCTTCTATTGGAGGGTTTTTAACCGCTCACTGGCATAAACGTTCGAGTTGCAATATGTTACGATGCAGCTCTCTTAACATTTATTCCCCAAACAATAATTATACGTAAATATACCAGAGATGCATATGCACCTGTAAATGCACATTTTTCCCAACACCACTCAGAAATAAATACCTTTGGATCAATCAAGTTTTTAAAAAAGAAAATGATAGGGAAAAGGGAAGTAGTTTATCTAAACTCAGCCAAGCTATCTCCTCCATCCTTTGTTTGCACCTGATAATACATCCACCAATTAAGCATTTAACTTATTTCTTTAAGGTCAGATTGCAAAGCAGTCAGGGTGTCAGGGAAAATTTCACATGGGAAATCTACTTTGTACCTGCGGCAGGGTGTGTGTCTTGGCCAGGAGAACAAGCTGTCTCAGGTGGGGTGGCCCCTGGGTGAATTCACCTGGAGATCCGAGGCCACTAGTTTAGTATTAGTTTGGGGCACATAGCCTGGCTACAGGAACCCCTAAAACTACTCTGTCTCCAGGAGGTGAGTTTATTTTGAAATGAATGTGTGAAGGACACATTTTCGATAATTTGTTTAGTTGGAGTGGCGGGAAGGGACCGAAATTTAAATGTAAGCCTTTATCTCTAGAGAATGTAAAAAGTGTCAAGTTTCGTGTCCAGAAGCCTTAGGGGATTTTAATGCCAGTTAGCTCAGTTTGGGCTCTCCCCTCCCTCATCAGAAGGCCACTGGGCACACGTCTGGAATGTAGAAGGAAAGGCACTGATATGCTGCACTCCTGAGTGTAGCCCCAAGATTTCCATTTAGGAAAACGAGGTCCATTTAGGAAATTTAGGAAAACCAAAATTTAGGAAAATCAAAATCAATCATTGTTCATGGGTCCAACTTATTTATTATGCACCTACTGTGTGCAAAGCTAACCGGCAAACATTGTGGAAGATGCCAAGTGGCTCATTTTAAGGAGCTTAGGAAGACAGATGCATATATAAATAACTCAAATACTCTAAAAGCTGTAATAGTGAATATACTGGCAGAGTGAAAGGAGACATTCGTGTCCACTAGTGGTGGTTTATTTATCCTTTTATTTTCTCTTCATTGTGTCACACACCGGTCTTATAACATAGCTGTGTCTACAAATCAGGCAGTAATTTTGCAGAGAAAGCAACACCATTCTCCACAATATACATAGCAGGGCAATGAAATAATGCAACTGGTTTCATTTGCAGGTTAGGAAAAAAACAAACCTCCTTTTGGATTATGGTCTTGCAGTATAGTTACCCAAACGTGCAAATTAGCGCAGACTCTCAACCCCGGCAGCTAGACTTCGGAGGTCATTTTGCCTATAGGGACCAGCTTGGAGTAGTGAAATTCTGCTCTATATTTTGAATGTTAAGAGCAGAAGTTTCCACTGCCTTCCCGAGCTGTCTATTCCACCTAGAACAATTTTCATCTTAAGTAAATTCTTTCTGTGTGGTTGAAGTCCCTCGGGCTACTGGTTAATTTTATCCCTGCTTCCAGACTCCAGAGCTTAAGCTGCTCCCCCTTTTTTTTCTACCCTAGCAAATGGGAAATCCTGTCCCAGACATGTAGCGTTTTTGAAATTACAAATAAGTCGATAACTACAGGACTGACCCAATTACTGGCGCGTGAACTGGGTGAGCCCGAGCCGCGTCCTATTGTGGAAACCGGGGCTGGTGTCAGGATCTCAGGTAGAGGGAAGTGAAAAGCGATAGACTCAGCTGTGTGCTGGGGAGATCTTGCTGGAAGTCAGTGGGGTGGAACGGACTGGGCGAGCCTCCGTGTCAGGCCTCCGGCGGCTCTTTTCAGAGTGTGAGCAGACCTTACGCAGAGGCACTGACCTCGCCTTTCAGCTGACTAGCATCTCGCCATGATAACTAACCCTGAGGGGATTTCTTTGCAGTGATGTACGGCAAAAGGTCAGTCTGAATCAGGAAGAAGTCAGACGTGGAGGAGGAGTTTAAGAAATGTGGTTTTATTACTTTTGAGAGCACATGATAACTCCAGCCCACGAACCAAGTCCTGTTTAGTATGGAAAGGACTTCCTCAAATAAAAAAAATGAGAAATTTATAAAGAACATTCCATCAGCCACTTTATGTAAATGACGCTTATGAGGATGTAGGGGGATTAGATGCAAATTTTGTACTCTCTTAAATGTGGTATATCTCCCCTTAAAACATTGAAACTTGCAATTTATGCTAGTTTATGATGCATGAATTTGCTTAAATAAAAGTAAATTTTGGCCTAGCCCATTAGAAGGATCTCAAATTCTAAAATAGTGGAGATTGAATTAATGAGATACTGCTATTTTCATGTTAAGATTCTGACTTGCTCTGTTCAGAAAACCCCTGTAATATATCGATCCTACTGGATTCATGTTAGTGTGTCTGGAACCCGACTGTCACTGCAAAGAAAGCATCTACCAAGTCTGTGACTGGTATAAACGAGGTTAAGTGCAGGGAGAACACAGTGTTTCCGGGGCTTTCCCGGAATCCCCGTTCATGCCCCTCCCTCCCCTCTGAACACAAGAAGTAAGTCAGTAGCTCCACCGCACAACGTGGGTATTTCTGACACTGCTCCTTTTTCCCAGGCACACAGGCTAGGCACCTCCGAGCCATCTTTGATTACTTACCCCTTACTCTTCACACATCTACGCAACTGTTTATTCCCTTTAAGTGTGTCTTATCAATTCCTTTCCCTCCACCTTCTGGGAGCCTTCGTTACCTCCTGTCGGGACTACGGTAGCGGCTTTGTACCCTCTCCTTGTCCTGTTTCTGCTCCCTTGGATCCATTCCACTCACCATCCACTAATTAACTTTTCTAAAGCATGACTTTGACCATATCTCCCCTTCTTAGAAGTGTTCAGTGGCTCAAGATGATCCACCAAATATAGTGCAAACCCTCTCCCTGTGCTCTCCACTTCTGGTCTAACCAGCCTCCTGCTCTGTTACGTGTCCTCAACTCCAGCCACACTGGTCTATTTCCTGATGCCCAAGCTAACTGGGCCATCTCCCCCCACAGCCCTTTTACTGATGATCTGCCTCTATCTTTGTCCCTCAAAGTCTTTCCTTTAAATCAAACTCTCTTGCATTCCTTCATTTAGTCATTCAATCATATTAATTCAGCAAATCTTTGATGAGGATCCACCAACTTGTTGGGTTACAGCATCTGAGAAGCGTTTCCTAATTTTCCTAGCTGGAAGTAGCCTGTCCACCTTTGCTAATATCTTAGTGTTTTATACCACTCTGAGAAGATTTTTTGTGGGTTCCAAGTCAGGTCCTGGCCCTGCCAACTGCACGGCCTAAACCTCTGTTCCTCCATCTGTAAACTAACAGTTCATTCCTCACAGAGCTGTTGGGTGGTGGTTGTGAGGATTACATGTGATAATGAAGGCACAGTGTTTAGCGTAGTGTCAGTGCCCTTGGGGTTGCCTGTTATTGTTCTTACTGTTATTATTTATTGTGTTATTATACCCCATTTAGTTCTCCTGAGACAAGGGCTGTGCCTTATGAACCTCTGTATCCCCTCTAGCACCTGTCTCTCAGAGAGCTTCTGCTTTCATCATTTAAGCAGGTGCATTTGGTTGTGAGATGGTGAGACCCTCTTCTGTGACCTCAAGAGAAGGGGTTGATTATAAGGACACCCCTGTTCTGCCATCAAGGAAGGACTCATGATGTTCCTGGGTAGCTCTTTCTCTCCCAGTGTTTCAGTTCCTCTGTCCTCATCTATTCTGTTCTCTCTTCCCTATTGATGGCTTCTGCAGTGACTTAGAGTCCAGACCCCCTACATAATTTGCTAGGTCCAGTTTGCAAAATAAAAATGAGGGGCCCTTTGTTCAAAAAGCAGGAAAAAATTGCCATTAGAAGTACTAAAATATAAAGCTTTTTTTCTTTCTTCTTCTCTGTCTCTGTCTCCACCTGTCATGGTGTTTTTTATTTGCTATTTGATATCGTCCTTCCTTAGGCATGGAAATACTCATAGGACAGGTACAGACCCTCGCAGGTGCCTAGGAGCCTGGCCCTGTGACTTGGCATCCATGGCTGGGTTCCCCTCCCTTGCCAGCCACCAGTCAGAAGCAGTTCATAGGCATCCCCCCTTTCCCATGAGCCCAGGGCCCTAGTCCAAGGCAGACGGGCAATTGCCAAGGCCCAGTGGTATTGCAACCTCCATGCATGATGCACTAGGTGCCTGGATCAGGGGAGGGCCAGAAACTTGCTCTACTGAATCTCCTGCCAAATGAGCCATGATGTTCTAGCCTGGGGCAGGGACAGAAGCCACCACAGCCCATCTGCACATGCCATAGGCCATGGAAGCCTGACCCTCCCTGGACCACACTCAGTTCTCTGCTGCACCCAGGGCAGCATGGGCTGCTGGGCGCTGTGGAGATTGGCAGGGGAGGAGAGGGTAGGATGAGGGCGGGAGGGAGCAGATCTGAGAACGTGGACTGAGACAGCTGAGGCTCCAGTCTCTGGTGCATGTTCCGTGGTCCCATGAACTTCACTGACAAAACCCAAGTTAAAAAAGAAAATTAAGCATTAAATCCAAGATGGGGCCCTTGTGAACACAAGGTCCACTGGTTGCACGCCCATCAAGCTGGACTTTCTTAAAACAGCAGCAAACATATAGAAGAGCCCTTCTGTCTTGACCTAGCTCTCTCTACTGTGACCTTTCTGCTGTAGCTGCTACTCTAACTGATTTATTCTTTCTAAATAATAAAAAAGAAATCTGATTGGCCCAATCTTCTTTCTTTACTTTTTAAAAAACAAACCATATCGGCTATAAGTTGCTATCCAGCCAATGGACTGGCAGGCTGTTGGGGCTGGCGCCCACTCCTGGTCCCATCACTTGGAGCCTGGAGGAAGAGTCACACTGCATGGCCTCCTTGCTTATTGCTTTGGGGGACTGTGGAAAGGATAACAGTCTTGAGTATGGCACCCAACAAATAAATTTGAATGAGCGAATTTGATTTTTTTATTATAAAAAGTCAAATAAGACCTCTCCTTAGCAATGTTTTGTTGCCTGTTTCATAGTTATGCTTTATATATGAAAAGGATGAAATGTTTTTGTTAAAATGTATCCTTCAATATACACTCTTTTCAGTAATTTATACTGGTTGCCATGGATTTCGTCTGATTTATGAGGTTTAAGATCATGTAAAATCATGGGCTTCATAGAAATTACTTTAAAGATTATCTTATTCAACATGTATCATTTTACAGATGTAGAATGCCTTAATTAGGCCAGGACAAAATAGGGCAATTAAAGCATAATGCCAAAGACAGAAAGAGTAAAGGAACATCTTAATAAATAAAACTCCGGAAACAAGCAAAAAAAGCCCAAATACATTTCTCTATGTCAAAATAAAAAATAAATTAAAAATCTAACCAAAGTATCTAAAATTTATAAATAAAGAGTTGAGACCTTTAATGTATAAAGCATACAAATAAAACAATAAGGAAAAATCAATAGAAAAATAG
The DNA here is from genome assembly GCF_000956105.1 of Propithecus coquereli. Lineage (NCBI taxonomy): Eukaryota > Metazoa > Chordata > Mammalia > Primates > Indriidae > Propithecus > Propithecus coquereli. The sequence goes on along the minus strand of NW_012137080.1, from coordinate 2,084,227 downwards.
AAAACAGGCATGAAGAGACAATT
>NW_012137080.1:2081814-2083276 GCF_000956105.1 Propithecus coquereli | reverse complement strand
CATTATATATAACAATGTAAACTATACAATGCTATATATACAACAATTTTATAAAATAGAATGTATTCTGCATATATTTGTGGGTGCACATGAGGAATGTTATCCTTGGCCCCCTCTTGGCTGTGGGACTGAGAGGGTAGCAGGACATTGTCCCTGCTCTCAAGAGCTCACAGTCTGAAATAGAGCTGGCTGGGACCTCAAAGGAGAAACAGTATTCTTTGATACAACCCGGAGTGCTGCTGGGTACTTATTGATGAAGCATTTTCATGCTCACAACAACCCTGAGAAGTAGGTATTTTATTCCCATTTTTCAGATGACCAAACTGAACCTTATCTAGAAACACATGGTGGAGCTAAGTACATGACCAGTCGTTTTCCCAGAGTCCTTAGTCCACCAGAATTTTACAGCTTCCACACTCACGTGCCCCTGGCTGCAGAGGTCGTCATCTCCCCCAGTGTAAGGTACCCCAGACATATTCTGGTCTCACGCGTACAGCATTTGCACAGTTACGCAGTGTTATCTGAGGGATAAAAGCTCTAACCATGGAATTCCTGGGACAAAGGATAGACATATTTTAATACATTTGGTACATATTGATGTTTACCCATCTAATTATATTTTATAAAAATTTGGTTTTCTGCACGTTTTGCTAGCCAATATGTATTTGGTCAAGTTACAATAGCTGGAATTCCCAGAGGGCATTTTTCTAAGTGAATGCCAATTTACATGATTGCCAAATACACAAAAGCAGGCGAAAAAAAAAAAAATCCAGGGGTGGCACAAGCAAAGGAAAAAAAACGAAACAAGTCTGTTCTCATGGCGAAGTAGTTAAGCTGTCGTCTTAAGCTCACTCTATCACAGTTATTGCCGCTTATTCATAAGGGCACCGGCAACAGCTGTTCACCTGGCCAACCAAGCTCTCCAAAGAAAGATCTCCATATGTCGCAGGGAGACGCACGTGAGCTGGTTCTTAGAGAGAAATGTCCTTGTTTCCTGGTTTCTACGATGATGCTCTATCGGAGAGATGGGAAGAGAATAGCCTAGACACAAGACGTATGGAGAAGCTTGTTCTCTTCTTTGTTTTACAGGGTTCAAAGGGCTCACTCACACTTTGTTTCATCTCCGAGGTGGACAAACAAAGCAGGTTTGTTAGTCAAACACTTTTATTGTTGGGCTCGCCCAGCTCCCAGAAGCAGCAGGTGACAGAACTAGGCTTGGCATCCTGAGCTTTCTTGAAGATCCTGTCACTGTAACTACCAAGTATAGCACAAAAGGAAAAAAGTAGTTATGTGAAGTTACAGCAGAGAGAAAAATGGGAGGGAATATAAAATTCTCCTGATATGTTTGCAAATGTTCACATACAGGCATACTTCAGAGATACTGCAAATATCAAATAAAATGAATATCAAATAAAGTGAATATTACAATAAAGCAAGTCACACAAATTGTTTGGTTTCCAGT
>NW_012137080.1:2076971-2081124 GCF_000956105.1 Propithecus coquereli | reverse complement strand
CCTCTCAAAGTCATCCATAAGAATTGGAATCAATGTCTTCCAAACTCCTCTTAATGTTGATATTTTGACCTCCTCCCATGAATCACGGATGTTCTTAATGGCCATCTAGAATGGTGAACACTTTCCAGAAGGTTTTCAATTTTCTTTGCCCAGATCCATCAGAGGAATCAAAATCTATGGCAGCTATAGTCTCGCAAAATGTATTTCTTAAATAATAAGACTTGGAAGTTGAAATCACTCCTCGATCCATGGGCTACAGAATGGATGTTATGTTAGCAGGCATGAAAACAACATTCAGCTCTTTGTACACCTCTATCAGAGCTCTTAGGTGACCAGGAACATTGTCAATGAATAGTCATATTTTGAAAGAAATCTTTTTGTCTGAGTAGTAGGTCTCAACAGTGGGCTAAAGTAGTCAGTAAACCATGCTGTAATAGGTGTGCTATCGCCCAGGCTTTGTTGTTTTATTAAAAGGGCACAAGCAGAGTAGATTTAGCATAATTCTTAAGGGCCCTAGGATTTGGGGGATGGTAAATGACCATTGGCTTAAACTCAAAGTCACCAGTGCATTAGTCCCTAACAAGAGAGTCATCTTGTCCTTTGAAGATTTGAAGCCAGGCACTGACTTCTCCTCTCTAGCTATGAAAGTCCTAGATGCCATCTCCTTCCAACAGAAGGCAGTTTGTTTGCACAGAAAATCTGTTGTTCAGTGTAGCCACTTTCATCAATGATCTTAGCTAGATCTTCTGGATAACTTGCCACAGTTTCTACATTAGCCCTTGCTGCTTCACCTTGCACTTTTACGTTATGAAGACAGCTTCTTTCCTGAATCCTCATGAGCCAACCTCTGCTACCTTCAGGCTTTTCTTCTACAGCTTCCTCACCTCTCTCAGCCTTCAGAAATTAAAGAGACTTAGGACCTTGCTTCGGATTAGGTTTTGGCTTAAGAGAATGTTGCGGCTGGCTTGATCTTCTATCCAGACTGCTCAAGCTTTCTCCATAACAGCAAGAAGGCTGTTTTCTTTCTTATCATTCATATGTTCACTGAGGTAGCATTTTTAATTTCCTTCAAGAACTTTTCTTTTGCATTCACAACTTGGCTAACTGTTTGACACAAGAGGCCTAGCTTTAAGCCCATCTCAGCTTTCAACATGCCTTTCTTACTAAGCTTAATCATTCCTAGCTTTTGATTTAAAGCAAAAGACATGCAACTCTTCCTTTCACTTGAACACTTAGAGGCCATTGTAGGATTATTAATTGGCCTAATTTCAATATTGTTGTGTCTCAGGGAATAGGGAGGCCCAAGGAAAGGTAGAGAGATGGGGGATGGGCCAGGCCAGCGGGTGGAACAGTCAGAACACACACACCATTTACTGATGAAGTTTGCCATCTTACACAGGCTCGGTTTGTGATGCCTCCAAACAATTACAACAGCAATATCAAAGATCACTGATCACAGAGCGCCATAGCAGATATAATAAGGAAAAAGGTTGAAATATTCAGAGAATTAGCAAAATGTGACACAGAGACATGAAGTGAGCACAAGCTGTTGGAAAAATGGCACCAACAGACTGACTCGATGCAAGGCTGCCACAAACCTTCAATTTGTAAAAAACTCAGTGTCTGCGAAGCTCAATAAAGCAAAGCACAATAAAACAAAGTATGCCTTTAATTTACCTGATTTGATTTTTCCTATGATACTGGCAGACAGGTTTGATTACAGAAGCAGTTCAGAAAGTTTGTGTAATTTGTTCAAGATTTCAACTGCCGATACAGGGGGAGCCACAAGCAGAATTCAGTTCTTCGAACTCCCAGGTTCCGTGCTGTGTGTTGCTATGGAGAATGAAGCCCAGACTGGCCCTGCCTAGAAAGCCTGTTTGGGGTCTTCCACCTTACCCAGAGACCCTAAGGAATGGCTAGTGCTGTACAGGGTAAGAGGTCCAGACATGTGTTATAATCCTGGATCTGCCAATCCTAATTTGCTCAGGTGACTTGCTCTGGGTTTTAGTTTTGTCATTTGCAAAATGGAGGTGGTATTACCCACCCATCCCTTCCTACAGAGGGGCCTCGAAGCCTCAGAAGCAGAGTTTGCAAACCCTTTGAAGAGTTAGTTCCCTGTGCTATCCATGTAGGTAGGAGAGGCTTCCCATTTCTGTTACTCCGACTCCTCTGCCCCTACTAGTGGTTGCTGCCCTCAGCCTCAAGCCAGAGTGAGGGGACTGTGTCAGGAGCCCTTCTGGGCAGCTGTTTTCACTGACTCTGTCCCAGGCAGACTGCCTAGGGCCCTGTTTTGCTGGAAGAATGAGCGGTAGGGGGAGGAGCAGCTCCACAGGTGAGCAAAACAGGCCGCCAGCTCAGAGCCTTTAAAATGTAAAGTGTTCTCTTGAGAGCGTGCAAAGATCTGATTCGTGAGAGATCAAAGTCGAAAACACATCTCTCCTCCGAATCAAAGGCTCCTTGCTCTCAGGAACAGACAGCAAAGATCCTTCCTGCAAGAAGAGCTAAGCACAACAATGGAGAGAGGCTGCCACCCTCCTCCCAGGCAGGGAGAGGGGCCTGGCTGTGTTTGCAAACATCTGCACCTGGGCTGCACCTGCCAGGCAAGGAGCGACCTGGAAGCTACAGAGTGCACCTGCTCTTCTGATTTTCCATTGTTCATCGGTGGTGGGGATGGCTTCCACCGAATCTTTCTCATCCCTCCTTCCCTCCTGCTTGGGGGCTGCAGGATGTAGCAGGGGTGGGCAGCTTCCAGTTCCAGCACTTCTCCTCATTCCTTCTGTGACCTTGGGCAAGTCCCTAGACAGGTTTCCTCAACAGTATTATGGAGTCAAATCTTCTGTCCGATTCTTTCCCAGGGAGCTGCGGGGTTCAGCCAGGACAATGGGTGGGGACTTCCTCCATGAGCAGGAATAAGCCATTAATGTGTCTTTGATTGGAAAGCACAGGGAAGGAGGCAGAAAACCTGAGCCTTCTATGACACTCAGTTCCAACTAGATTCTTTCATTCATTAAGAAAATTGATCCATTCATCTGTTGATGGACACTTAGATTATTGCGGAATACTATTCAACCATAAAAAACAGGAAATTTTGTCATTTGTGATAACACGAATGAACCTAGAGCAGCGATCCCCAACATTTTTGGCACCAGGGGCGGGTTTCATGGAAGACATTTTTCCATGGACAGGTGAGGGGGACAGGCCACAGACTGGTATTGATCTGTGGCTTGGGGGTTGGGGACTGCAGACCTAGAGGACATTATGTTAAGTGAAATAAGCCAGGCACAGAAATAAAATAGCACATGATCTCACCTATATGTAGAATCTAAAAATGTTAAACTCAGAGAAAGAGAGAGTAGAACTGGGGTTGGGGTAGATGGGGAGAGGGGAGATGTTAGTCAACAGGCACAAACTTTCAGTTAGGTGGGAGTAGTAAGTTCTGGTTTTGACTGCATAGCATGGTGACTATAGGTAAGAGTGTATTGTACATTTCGAAATAGCTAAATGTGTAAGTGTTCTTACCACAAAGAAATAATAAGAATTCAAGGTCATGGATATGCTAGCTAGCCTGATTTGATTATGTCACAATGTGTGCAAGCATTGAAACATCACATCGTACCCCATAAATATTTACAATTATTTGTCACTTAAATATAAAACAAAACCTTTGATAAAGGAAAACTGAGGCTAGCAAGAAGGACGGTCCTCAGCATTCTCCCCAATCCCCACCCGCACAGTGTTTCCAGCCTTTCCTCTGGCTTGGTGCATTTAGTCTTTTTCCTCTCCTACCTTGTAGGCTGAGGTGGGGGCAAGGGCCAGGAATGGAGTTTGGGATAAAAAATTCCAAGAGGAATTGTACATGTGTAAGTAGATGTTGTACATGTATAAGGAAAAAAAGGAGGTAGAGGACTTTAAATTGATATGGTCCATATATTTATTCATTAATTTAACAGAGACTTACTATGCATTTAGTATGCGTCGGTCATTATCTTTGATATAGGGGATACATCAGTAAATGGGAAATACAAAATATTTGAACATATAAATTGAGAACTCAAGTTATTTTCAAGCACTTTTGCTTGTTGATTTTTCTTTTTTTAACCACAGTACCCGGATGGGACTGGACCACATGGATTATAATTATATAAAATTATAA
>NW_012137080.1:2054874-2076921 GCF_000956105.1 Propithecus coquereli | reverse complement strand
GAAAACTGAGGCTAGCAAGAAGGACGGTCCTCAGCATTCTCCCCAATCCCCACCCGCACAGTGTTTCCAGCCTTTCCTCTGGCTTGGTGCATTTAATCTTTTTCCTCTCCTACCTTGTAGGCTGAGGTGGGGGCAAGGGCCAGGAATGGAGTTTGGGATAAAAAATCCCAAGAGGAATTGTACATGTGTAAGTAGATGTTGTACATGTGTAAGGAAAAAAAGGAGGTAGAGGACTTTAAATTGATATGGTCCGTATATTTATTCATTAATTTAACAGAGACTTACTATGCATTTAGTATGCGTCGGTCATTGTCTTTGATATAGGGGATACATCAGTAAATGGAAAATACAAAATATTTGAACATATAAATTGAGAACTCAAGTTATTTTCAAACACTTTTGCTTGTTGATTTTTCTTTTTTTAACCACAGTACCCGGATGGGACTGGACCACATGGATTATAATTATATAAAATTATAATTTGGAGGATCTACTGTCTGGAATGCTGGACTTAGGGAGCAGTATTCACCTATACCCCAAATTAGAATGATTTCCTTGTGTTCACCCTGAGAATATCATTTTACACGAATCTCTGGATGCTGGGCTTATGAGTAAAAGATATAAATGTGGACCCAGTAGGAACAGTGATGATTTTTGAGAAAATCATAGGAACATTGAAGAGACTACATTAAGATGGAAATTATAATTTGGGGGAGAATATGGTTAGGTAAAGAATTTTCTGAGAAAAGAACTAGACTTATGCATCATGCAAGTTCACAAAATCTGAAAAAAATAAAGCTCCCCAAGGAATAACTAAGTTAGAAATAATTTTTATCCAGACCCCTATAAGCATCCAACTTCTTAATAAGTTCTTTCAAATTGAAAGAGAATATTGGTGTCAGGTATGCTTAGACCAGTTGAAGATACTCTTTTTACTGTCCTGGCTGACATTAGACCCTGGTTCCTCGGCTGGTAGCCTGGGCCAGCCAAGCCACTCGGGCTGTGGAAGTACTGATGCAGATAAAACATTATCTTCTACCAGATCCTAGGGACATCTCCTGAGAATACAGTACCAGAAATTGGAGAAAAGAATCTCTGCAGAAATGGTCCAGGGATAGACAAACTCTGGGCAGAGAGATACTTATCTGTGGGAGGGCCTTCAAGACTCCACATTAAGAATTTCTCGTGGACTCAAAGCCACACAGACTAAAATTTCCATGTGATTCTGATTTAGAGATCTTGATCAGGGTAGACAGCAACTAGGATTCACACAGGTTCATAACCATGGATCGGCAGCTCAGTGAGATGTTCTGCACTATTGTTCCTAATTGAAAAAATTGCTTCTACTTCCCTCCATCTGCCAGGGGACAGCGGGAATGAGTCAGGACTAGCTAAGTCAAGTTGAATCTGGGGAATGTACAATGAGATACTCTAAACTACAGTGGATTCCGTTGTTTCTCCAAGAAATCACCTAGATTTTCACTACTGGTAAATCTAATGAGGGTGGAGAGAAAAGAGAGTTCTGTAAGTCTGCTTGTTCCTGCCTAGTTGGTAGGTAGGAACAATCTCAGATGAGAGCTACTGCAGTAGATGTTAGCAGCTGGAAGTGATGAGGGTTTGACTCTACACCTTGAAGATATACCTTTGACAGGTATGATCCCAGAGCATGAGATAAACAAGTCCTCCAATCAAGGTCTGGACCCCTTATAAGCCCTATAGAAATTCTGAGGCCAGAGTGTCTACCCCATGGCCAGACCTAGAAGCTCAAAGAGAGAGAAAGAGTTTTAGTCAAAGGGAAACTATCTGCCTTTGTTATTTGGTTTCCAAATGACCTGGAAAAACTTCTCCCTCTAAGTTCCATTAGAATAGCCCTCTACATTTTACTGTGAAGTAGGGTTCTTTTCTTCTTTCTTCAATCTTATCCTTTTCTAATCTTATTCTGCATGCTGCTCCTGGAGTAATCATTCTAAATTACATGTGTAATGTCATATTCTTCTCTAAGGCTTTCCAATGGCTGCCTTTAGATTTCAGATAAAGTTCTAACTCAACTAAATCTATTACATCCTTTGCAGTCTGGCCCCCATATTCCTCTCTAGCTTACCTCCCACTTCTCTTCTGTAGGAACACGTACTCCAGCTGTATTAAACACATGCAGCCTTCTCAATGGAACATGCCAGTCTGGGCGCCTATACCCTTGTGCATGCTGCTCTCTATTTCTGGAGCTAATTTCTTCTCACTGAAGTCAAAAATAAGCTTCAGCATCCCTCTTTACTCTCTCAGCTGGCGAGTGCTCAGTGTCCCCAATGCACCAAGGTCTCTCCTCTTAGCACCTGTCACATGCTACTCTAATTGTTAGTTATTCTGTCTCCTAGAGGGTACAGCCCTTGAGTCCTCGGGAGACTACTGGCCATTTACCTTTGTGCCCCAGTGCTCAGGAGGGTGCCTGTCATATAGGAGGTGCTCTGCAAGTTTTGTCCGAGGAATGGAGAAGACAGGAAGAACTGCATATGTGGGAGGAGAGGTCCTCACATGGAAGAAGGAGAGGAGGGAAGACACTGAGAATATTTTGCTTTATAGTTGAGTTGGGAGTTGGGAGTTGAACTCTAATTCAACAATGGACAGGTGGTCATATACTCCCCTGCCCCACCGGCCTCACGTGCCCTCAGTCAGCTTTTCACACTGCCCCAAGTCACCTCCTCATTGCACAGCCTTCCATTTTACTTTGACCTTTTGGATGAGGGCAATGGGTTTGACCTCTGTCATGCTACCTTTAAAAGTGGAATTAAAGATGAAGTCATGTCACTTCTTCTCCAACCAGACTTCCTTTCTGTACACCTTTCCTCACTCCCCTGCGCACCTGCTCAGCTCTCCATGATCAAGTTTTAAAATGCATCAATAAAATGTCCCCCAACCCGAGCTGATTTTCCTGCTAATACGAAGTGGCAGCTTTTAAATAGGGGAGCCTCCAATTGTCACTTTCAATCAGGGGCTCTGCTGAGGGAGACTTAGAAGGACTTAATCGTCTTAAGAAAACAAATAGAGGCCCTCTGCTGAGGAGCAGCCTGCCGACAGATAGGCAGCGAGGAGAGGGGACAGGAGCTGGCATGTCCAAGATCCTTCCTGCGATCCGCACAGTCTGTTCCAGCACTTACAGACCAGGTCCCTGCGAGTGAAACTGACAACTCGACATGTCCCTTGTGCTTTCCAATTAGCATCTCACTCTTGTGGTCTGCCTCCTTGTGTGCATTTGGACCTCTTAAAGGGACAGGGTCTCTGCTGTTATCACCCACCCGACTCTTCCTCTTCATCTGAGCTGACTTCAGACCATGACAACTTAACTTAGAATGTGACAGATGAAAAGAGAGAGATGACATCTACAAGAGGTCTGGTCTAGCATCCTCATGTTCCAGGTGTGGAAGGAAGCTCACTTAGAAATGATCACACAGGCTGGAGTTGAACCCAGATCTCCAGCCAATTCCTAGCCCAGTTCCCCTCCGCTACACCAGCGCTTCTCAACTGGCTACACATTAGCATCACCTGGAGATCCTAAAAAATATTATAAAAATAAAATTTAAAAGACCCTTGCCCAGACCCTACCCCCAGAGTTTTGATTTCATCGGTCTTTGGGGGACTCAGGTATCAATAGATTTTAGGAACTCCCCATGTAGCACAAACGTGAAGCCAGAGTTCAGAGGCACTGAATGTACCCAGTGGCTTCCCAGCTCTTGTCCAGATTCAAGGGGTGCGTGCATGCGAGAGTAAGGGGAGGTGTCATTAGGAAGAAGAAGACTGGGTTGTTGCACATTGAGAAGCAGAAAAGAACTTGATAAGAAGACCTGTTGGCCAGACCAAAGGTTTCTAGCCAGTGATTTTTGATTCCTTCTGAAGAGTTTTCCATTTTGTTCAAACCCATGCTATCAGCCATTTTTGCTGTGCATGGAACTTGGTACTTGGTGTTATTCATTGCATGAGGAGTTGTGAAAACATAAACAAAAGGAAACTGGCCGTTGATTTCTGGGACAACAGATGGCACAAGACACACATGCAAAATAACTTAAAAAGAAAGATGCTTCTAAAAGTTTGCAAACATACCAGTCCTTGAGTTGTGACCATAGCTGGCCCAGGGGCCATAACTTACTGGTCTCTTAAACTTGGAGTGTTGTACAGAGTCCTGCTCATGGTAGGCATGCCGTAAATGCTTGGTTTGATATATGGGCTGAAACTCTGAGCCTGAAAGTGGGGAAGGTACCAGAAGTAAACATGGTCTAACAGGACAGGGAAGAACTGTAGTGAACTAACCCATCTGTAAGGTCAGACACACCCGGAGGGCAGCTGGGCATGTGCCCGAAAGCAGATTTCCCTCTCACACCTGGCTGACTGCAAGACTTACCTGAGGGTTTTTAAAAATACCGTGTAGACCCTTGGTCCAGCCCAGACCTATGGAGTCAGAGTCTCCAAGGGTGGTACCTAGGAATCCGCATTATTTTATAAACATCTCAGGCAATTCTGATAATCAGTCAGGTTTGGTCATTTCTGCCTGAGGGAACCTTGAACCTGAACTTTAATGACCACATAGTGAAGTGATTTAAATTTCTACTTGGAGTCAAACTGACTGAACTAACCGATTCCAGTCACGATGCGACAACTTGCTAGCTGTTCCCCTTCAGCAAGCCACCGTACTCCTCTGAGCCTGTTTTGTCATTTATAAAGTACCCAAAGGGTGGCTTTAATGTAGGTGAAACATTAGCACAATCCCTGGCAGAATAATTGGGAGCTATTGCTATTGAGTGTCCCTTCCATCTTGGACGACGGGCCCCAGTGGCCTGACACCTAGTAAGTTCAAGGATGGGTCCTTCCCTCTCTAGCCCTGGCCATTGCGGGATAGACAACTGAATATCTGGAGAAGGAAGCGGGGACTTTTGTCTCATGAGGCATCTCCCAGCGTAAAAGGGGCAAGTGCTGCGATCTTTGTGCTCTTATCACTCACTGGTCTTTATTCCTGCTTCACGCGTTACTAGCTCCGGCAAGACCTTGGATCTCTGCGTGTCAGTGTCCTTTTGCAAAATGGGGATAATAACATCCTGTGTGCTGCCATCCTCACAAAATGTGGGAAGATTAAAAACACATCAACACCAAGGCACAATTCTACCTTGTTTAAACCAGTAGTTGTTGGATGCTCTCAACGGCCAGGCCCCGTGCATCATCTCATACAACCCTCCCAGTGGCATCAGAGGCAGGCTCTATTTTGTACCCATTATATAGTTAGGAAAGTAAGTCTTAGAGAAGGCAAGTAACTCCAAGTCCCACAGCTGCTGGGAGGTAAAGCTGGCATCTAAACCCAGGCCTGCAAGGACTTCAGCGTACACAGCCATAACCACTCCAGTGTATTGCATCTTTACAGCCCATCTGAGTTCCACAAACCACCATGTTCTCTCTCTAATTCAATCTTCCCATTGGCCAGGAGGGTTAAATATCATTTTCTTCCATGTCAGACTTGAATCCAAGGCCCAAATCCTTCCATTATCCCACTGCTGTCTCCCATGGCCGGACTGAAAACCTGAGAGCAGTGTGTAAAGGAGAGCTTGCTACACAGGACCACGCCTGAAAGAAGCCATTTCTCGTCCAATCTAACTTTATGAATTTATCTTTGGACGGTCATTACAAAGTAACACAGACATCTGTTTTAATTTGCTAAAATGCTTAATTGTAGATGTGCGTCTATTTAGGAAAACTTGGCATATTAGAATCCATGGGTGACTAGATATGCTAGGGATGATTACTCAAACATTAGGAAAGGATTTTCTTTAATGTTCTTTTTCAGCAGTCTTCTCTAAAGTTGTTTCTTCTTCTTTCATTAAATATTCGTCAAAGATACTGGAGTGGGAAGAGGGAGGCGGAGAAAGTTCACATGTTAAAGGAAGAACCACCCAGAATGTCTCCAAATAATAATGAGAGCCACTGGAAAGAGAGGATCATGTTTACCCAAAGAAATCATATCATCTCCAACTTTTCAGGAACACGGCTATGGCACAAAGAGAAGTACACCCGAAGCTTCTTGATGTGGAATCGGAGGTTACAACTTAGACTCAAAGGGCTGGATTTGTGCCTGTTAAGTGAAAAACGGCACGAGATGTGAATCAGTCAATCTCTCTCTCATGCTGAAAGCTGCCTTCTGAGTCCCAGTCTGGCTCTCCTGGTCCAGAGATCTGTTTCACAGGAACCTGAACACCTGCCAAATCCATCACCTGTGATGAGCAGGTGAGCTGAGGAGCCCCTGATTTATGTCAAACCATCCTGGGGGCAGAGCTGCCTTGCTAAAGGACTGTCAGAACTGATCAATGAATAAATGAAGGCCTGACAGGAGACAGCTCACTCTCTTCATTTTTAGGGATTTTGTAATGAAATCATCACTAAGATCCATTTCAGGGGCATGATGAAATTAGCATAAAATCCCCTTTTTTTATACTTTTCTTGGGGCTAGGTGGGGAGGGGAGGGAAAGAGGTAGGCAGGGGAATTTTGACTGAATGTATCTTCTGAGGGCAGCACATGGGGTATATAACCAAGCAGGGTAGGTTTGAGATGCTGCTCAGGGACCTTTTGAAGTCGCGAGGCTCTGATCTGCACGGGAAAAGACCAGACGTGTTGCACAGATACTCGTTTGTCAACTTCCTCTGTGACCAGGCTCAAAATGGCTGTGTAAATAACTCAGCCAGGGAGGATGGCAGAGCAAAGTGCTGGCGGTTATTGTGCTATGAAATATGCATTAATTGCATTAAACATTCAGTCTGAAACTCAGCAGCCAGGCCCTTTTTTGTCAGTTTTTATAGTGCACAGGCAGAGAGACCAGGATGGGGATGGCAATGGCCTTCTGCATAGACCCTGACGCGGTAACACCCTGAGCCTCTCAGATGTTCCAGGCATGGCCTGTGGCTCCCCGTTCAGCAGCATGGTGCTAATGAGGCCAGGGTCACCGGCTCTCACTCCTTTGGAGCTCCCACCTCTGCTCTGTTCCCCAGACGCCACCGACTCTGTCTTGAATCTCAGCCAGTCATCACTTGCACGTGTCGCTGGTCACAAAGGGGCTGGGTGTGAAGACAGAGGGCTCAGCAGAGTCAGTCCCCACCAATGGAAAAGCGACTTCCCTCTAACAGGGGGAGGAAGCTCTCGCTTGGATTTGATTATTACATTTGAAACCCCAGGGTGTGCTTTATAAGGAGAAGAAACCATGTCAAGAGATTAAGAGCCAAATGTGTAAGGATGCCTTTGAAGGGTGGAAGGGAGATATTAGGGTTGGGGGTGGGGAAAGAGAGGATGAGAGAGAGAGAGGGAGGGAGAGAGAGAGATTTTAATATAACATGTAGATGTGCTAGAGGAGTGGAGCCTTAGTGTTTGAAGTGCCTTTGATCTCATTATTTTCACAAAATTATGTACAAGAGTCTCACTCTGGTATTCAAGACCCTCTTCAATAAGCCCCAACCTAACCTTTCTAACCTTTATGTCCAAGGCTTGCCTACTCTTAAGCATACTGTAGCCAAACGTGATGACATGTTTCCTGAATTTGATTTTCTATCTTTCTGCCTTTGATTACACTCTTTCAGCCACAGAGGGACCAGTCATCCTGGTTTGCTGAGGACAATTCTGGTTTTTGAACTGGAGGTGCCCTGTCCCGGGAAACACCTCAGTGCTGAGCACACCAGGTCAGTCAGTCACCCAACTGTTTTTTCCCTCTGCTTGGAGTGGATGGCCCCTCTCTCCACTTCTTTGCCTGTGTAAATCCTTCAAAGTCCACGTCAAATGTCATCTTCTACATAACCCATTCCACAATTTTTCACACTGATTTCTCTTCCTCCATAAAGCTCTAGTAAACACACTTCATTTATGCTTCTCTCTGTTTTGGAGCATTCATTCAATCAACATTTAAGGAGAGCCCATAGGTGCCATGTCTTCTGCCAGGCACCCTGCCTGCAAAGAGCTGACCATCTAGGCAGGACAATGATAATTCAGCACTTACGATACAGTGGAATAAATCTTTAAAAGGGATATGTGCAAATTCCATCGTCTAAGCATTAAAAGGAGAGAGAAAACTGTCAAAAGATTTGAGTTTTAAGAGTTGGAAAATTGCTGAAAAGTGATGTAAAGTTCTGAAATTCCTGCAGATTCACTTCCAGGACAGTAATTCTTTGTAGATTTGAAGTCTTCACTGTTTATATCTCCTCACTAACATTGTCAATATGGTAACAGGGAATTCTTTTATGTTCATACATTTGATCTTTATGAAAAAGAAGTAGAAACTCATAATTCTATTTGTAAAGAAACAATACATACATGTTTTTCCTTAGTGCAATAATAATATATAATCATTTTGAAAAATTTAGGATATATATATGTCTACGGGGGTGTGTGTGTGTGTATTCCATAGCTTCATCCAGAAATAACCACTGTTCACATTTTGGCGTGTAATTTTCCAGACTTCATATAGAAATAAAGATATAGATTTTAAACAAAATGAGATTTACTACATGCACTGTCTTGTAACAACAAGCTACATGTCCACATATGTGTGTATGAACACACACATCTGCCACGTCATTTCGAATAATAATTACACGTACTTATGTGGATGTGCCTTAATTTATTTAGCCAATCTCCTATTATTGGACAATTAGAACATTTCTCATGTTTTTACAGTGATAAATAATACTGCAATAAACATCCTTAAAAATTCATACTGCATTTGAAATTCCTTTGTAAACTGTTAAGTGCTCCAAGCAGTAAGAAGTTATGTGTCTTCATCATTCTTATTTCTCTTGGGAATCTCCTCTGAGTCTGCTTGCGGTTGTTGGGGTCAGAAGTCTCTCTAGTTTGTTCGTCTTCAAGCTAGGCAAGGAACTGAATCCCCTCAGCTTCTGTCTCTCGTGCTTTTCTGGGTGGGCACTGCTCTCCATTGTCCCATATTTGTCCCTAAGGATGTTAGAGCGAGGTGGAACACACCTGCCAACCCCCACCCTGTTATGAGAAATCCACATCTCGAGGTCCCCAGGCCAGTACTCTTTCCACAAAATACACAGTCTGGAACAGTACATTCCTCCTCCCACCCCTGCCCAGAGTCCTCAGCAGGTCCTCACGGACTGAGAAAACTCAGCAGGTGTAAGCCCAGAAACCTAGCTCAGCTTGGAAGGGCCCAACAACCTGGTTAGTAAACAAAAGTGATTTTCCTTAATCAGGGCTGGTCACACATGACAGCCGAAACTGTCTGAGTTCCACCTGCTACTTTCTAATCCTCCTCATCTCCCTTGCCCCACCCTCTGGGGACCTTGGCCTGGCCCTTCCCAGTGCCCCATTCCCCACCTGTTGCTGTGATTTCTTTGGTGGTGGGCAGAGGAAGGGGCCTCCCAGCAACCAAACATTGACTAGGGGCAGAGCCAGTCTCCCTCCCTCTCGCCTGGGAAAGCTGGCTCTGCACAGAGAAGTCCTCGCTAACTGGAATTACCTGGGGCACCTTTCCAGGCACCATCTAAACAGAGCCATAATAGCCAGAAGCCATCTTACAGCCTTAACAAAGAGCCCCCTCTTCCCAGCGTCATCTGAAGAAAGAAGACTGTGACTTACTAAGACCAACCAGGTTTTAGCCTTGCTGTGCATGGTGTCACCGTGTGCCCCATTTTGCAGTCATCGCCCTGGCATTTCCCTCCAAGCAGTCCAGTCTGCTTACTATTCCCCGTGCACACTCTACTTACTCCTGTTTCATGTCTCTGCTGATGCTATTCCCTTGACTCAAATACACTCTGATATTTATAAATCTTTTTCACTTAGCATTTCAAAAGGCCTTTATGTCTATGATCTCATCCATTTGGATCATATCATGATCCTCACAGCAACCCAGGGAGCTTTTGTTATTATTATTATTTAAATTGTTATTCCCTGTTACATTTGAGGAACTGAGGTCCAGGGAGGCTCAATGACTTGTTCAAAGTCACATCAGTAGTTACAGAAAGAGCAGGAATCAGAACAAGGACTTCATAACTCCCCTCCTGGTGCTCCTTCACTGCCCCTTACTGTGTCCCTTTCATCACTAGACACCTGTCTAGGTGCCTGTCCCCAACTCAAGCCCTGTGGCTGTTTTGCCTGACCAGCGCGTTCGTCCCCGTTGGGTTACAGCACCAAACTCCCCCTTGAGGAGCCATCCCCACCCCCTCAGTTCATGTGATTTTGGTGGAACTGACCTCATCCATTGGCTTTGTGGGTGGACAGGTGATCAGAGCTAGCCAATCAGAGCAGTCCAGGCCCCCTGGCCATAGTGATTGGCTCAGAGAAGAACACGTGACCAACCAACACACTAAGATGCAATCGTAGGTTTTTTGCTGGGGTTGCCTGGGAAGAGACTTTTTCTGTTGAGATTTCTAAATCATCTGTAGAATGTAAGCGTGGAGTTTCTGGGACCACCAATAGAAGATGTCTATCTGAGAATGAAGCAAAGAGAGGATGCAGAAGAGCCAAGTCCTGAAGAAGACGTTGCTCAATTCTTTGGATTCCAAGGTACCTGAAGCCAATTTGAGCTGGTTCCCTGATGGCGATTTTAGTTGGGTTTCTGTCATTTGTATCAAAAACCAGAGCCTTGACTAATGGACCCCACCCCTCCCTTTGGAAATTCTCCTTTTATTCTTCACTTCTACATCCCCTTATATGGTCTGCTTACCTGTTGCCCTGGATGAAAATGTTGTCAATAGTACATGCTCGAGTGTTTCCCCTGCTTTATTTATAATCTGTTTAGGGACAGAAACTGTGCTAATTCTATTTTTCTCTTCTCTGTTATTTCTGCAGTAGAAGGAGCACAGGCTTTGGAATTAGAACACCTGGTATGAGTCCTGCCTCTATCACAAGATGAGTGGTCTTACAACGGATAACTTTAATTTCTTGAAAATCAATTTTTTTAAAAAAAATCTGTAAGATCAAAGTAAAAAAACCTACCTTGCATGTTTATTATGAATATCAAATAAGATAACATATATGAAGATCTTTTTTAAACTATAAAAATGTTGTTCCAATGTAAGAGATTACTTAGAACAGTATCTGGCACATAGTAAGCACCCTAAAAGTATCTGTTATATTGAAAAATAAATAAAAATAAGTGTTGGATTCAGCTTTTGAGTGTCATCATTCATTGCTTAAATTCTTTGCTTTATGAGCAGACCAATGGCAAATTGGGAACATGCATTTAGATGTTTCAGTGATTTTTTTTTTTTTTCAAACTTGTCACTGGAGTTCCTCATCAGCTGAACATCCATCAACCAGGTGAGCGGAGGTGTAGCCTCTGGGGAAAGGTTGGAAGACCTGAGCATCTCTTCCATCTTCCATTTTCAATGAGACCACGCACAATCCTGGCTCAAGCACCACACCTGGGCTAGAGCTAGTGCTACAGGGGAGTTAGACTAGGGAGTGTCTAGGCCACAACCGTTCACTCTGGCCTCCCAGTTTCAACCATTTACCAACCCATCTCAGCAAGCAATAATTCACAGGTCTCATTGCAGAGAAGTGAAATCAACCTAGGACATTGCCCTCTGGAAGACACCCGTGCATTTCTACAGCATTTTTGTAGGCCTTCTTTGGCAGCCACCAAAGCTCTTGCACGCACATTTGGGGAATGTGTGGTGGCTGTAGCTTTTTGTTGGTTCCAGCTGAGAAAGAACTCCTGAGTTGGAAACTGAGGTCAGTGTAGTTCAAAGGCAAGCTCCTGGTAGCTTGCCCTCCTTAGATTCCTGGCCACTCACCCATCGACCCAGGTGAACTTCACCCAGAGAATTTTAAAATGCCCTGAGGAAATAGTTGTTTGTTAAATCATTTTGTGTAGAGGATCAGGAGAACTGAATATCTAAACTTGGCATCATGGTCATGAACTTCCTTTTTTATTTCCTACTATTTTTGAGCACTTATCTGTGCTAGATCCCGTAATGAGCACGTAACATGTGTTATATCATTTAATTCTCAACTTATCTTTCTGAGGGAGGTTCTATCATTTCCCTGTTAGAGAGAGGTTTAAATAATTCACAGGTCTCATTGCTAGCGAATGGCAAAGATGGGTTTTAAACCCCGATTTTTTTCATTCTAGGGTCTCAGTTCTTCCCAACTACTACCCCTGCTTACTCTGAGGTTCCATAATGCCCATGCTCCCTTTTTAACAGTTGGCACTTTGTTGAACTATGTCTTATATCATACGAGGGCTGTCCAGAAAGTTTCCAGCCATTGTTAATATACATATGCATATTATATGGCTGGATACTTTCCAGACACACACACACATACATATACATACATATACACACATACACATATATATATAATACTATAAACCCATCAAGATTAAGGATTTAATACTATTTTCTTGTGCACTTCTAGCAGTGAGAAACGTAGGGGAAAGTGCCATGCAACAGTAGGAGAGTGGATGGATGGAGGGTTGAGAAGATGGAAAGAAATATACTAGAGAGTCTCTGTCCTCAAAGACTTTAAGATCTAGCAGGAAAGACAAATCATAAATATATGAAAAACTAAAAATTATAATAAGAAGGTCCCTAATACAACCATGATTATTGACAAATGAATGGTAAACTCATTAACTGTTATTCTCCAAGGGTAGAGAGAGAGATGCCTTTGGGCTGGTTCACACTGGCACATCTGCTGGGTGGTCACTGTCTTAGGTTTCAGTTCCAACTCCCTATTTCACTCCAGCTTGGTGACAGGCACGCAGTGGCTTCTGGCCCATCCAGAGTCCACACCACACACCCTGGGGGAAGACGCCGAGTGAGGGCTGGTTTATGATTATTGGTGACCACTCCCAACTACTCTCAGTTGATGTGGGGCCCTGAGCTTCCTCAATTTTCCTTTAATTAGCTTCCCCCTTTCTTAAGCTTTTCCCAGAGAAAGTAGGCTCCTGTTGCTTCTAAGGACTGTGTTGCCAGTCCCCCGCCCTCCGGAAGCAGCCTTATGGAACCTGGAGCCCATGATCAGAGGGAAAGTGGTTCTTACTCAGCCTCAGCCTGACTCCCCTGTGCCCTCCCACTTCCTCCTCTCCAAGCTAGTTCAAGGTCACCTCTAGTTGTCTTGGTTTGATCCTACCTGGGGCAGTCCACAGGCTCCCAAGTGTCATAAATAATACTCATATCACTCCTCTCATTTGATAAGCACAGCTGAACTTCTTCTTCACGCCCCACCCTCCCCGAACTATCTCTGTTCTCTGCCTTTCCAGTCCTGTTCAGCTGGGAACAGTCCGGGAAGTACTTTTAACATGCCCACAGGTAAATCAATTTGCTTTTACCTCTCCAGAGAAGGAAGCAAGTGGGAAAGAGTAACTTAGTTGAGTCTATTTCCAAAGCTTTCTGGAAAATTGGCAAGTTGCCGGACCTGATGGATAAAAGTGCCTTACTGGGATGTTGCCATTTTGCTGAGATGACTATCCCAACGGCTCTTTAGATTAAACTCCCCAAACTTACCATTGCTGCTTTCCCTCTCTCCTGCTCTTGAAGGAATGTGTGTTTTATGTGAGTATCTATTGGTTTGGGGTTCAGCCCCAGGCTAACTGTGAAGCAAGTGGGGTTTTCTTGGCAGCGCCTCACGTCCCTGTTCTGGGTCCCCTTCGCATTCCATACACTTGATGGCCCAGGCTCCATCCCGCAGTCACCACCGCTCTGTATGAGCCTCATAGCAGGAAAACTGATTTTCAATAAGCTGGGGATTTCCCCAGGACTATGGTCTACTGTCCCTCTAACTACTGTTACTTTTATTAATGTTGGGGCAAGAGAGAGGGAGAGGAAAGGAGGCTGAGAGAAGGGATAAGAATGGGATGCATCACCTTGCAGGTGAAGGCAAGTGGTGTAATTCTTCATGGAAATGTTACTCTGTGCGTTGAAGATTCCTTTCTGAATGTTCATCCTCTTCTGGGCTTCTGATAGCAGCTAGAGGAGGGTTCCCCACTGACCCAAAGCTCTTCTCCTCCCTCCTTCTGGGTTTTAGAGGTGGAGTTGGATCACGCCCCTTGCAGATGGCTGGACACTTGGCTGAAACGGAAGAAAGACCAAGCTCTGTATGTTCCCCTCCCTTTCAGCTTCACTGCTTCCCAAGAACCCACCCTCACCGCACCCCGACCCCAACCCCTCCTCAGCCTGCAGGGCTAGCTCTGGAGGTGCTTTCAGGAACCCACCAGCTGGCTGAAAGGGCAAGCTCTAAAAATACCTTGGTACCACTAAGAAGCTGTTTTCTGCCTCTTAGTTCTCCTCCCTGTAGGGTATTTGAAGATCTAGATTCTCACCTGACTACTGGGTGAGATTCAATCCAATTCCATTGTATTAACTCAGGAACATATTTATTGGCCACACGCAATGATGGGTGATGTAAAGCAAGAACCTGGCTTCTCGGAGCTATGGTTTCCTCTTATGCAAACTGTGGACTAGATCAGAAATTCCTTAAATTCCTGTGTGTGTGAGCCTCGTTTGAGAGCTGTTGAAAATGAGATTCAGGTTTCTGATCCCAGGAATCTTACTTATTGCCATAGTTCCACAGCAAGGCCTAGGACGCTGCATTTTAGATAGACCCACAGACCATTTTGGTGTAAATCTGGAGAACACCTTTGGAGGACGACTGTGTGAGGTGGTGCCCAGAGCTAAGCATCTGTGGATCAATGGGCAGGAGCCCCTTCTATGACCACCACAACGGAGCCCCCACAGAGGGCAAGAGCCCGACTGTTAGCCCTGTAGGAAAAGGGGATGGGGTTTTATTTAGACATCTTTCTTGGAAGGGCAGCGTCAACATGGAGGATGAATTCTATGCACTGTCAGGGGAGGAGTCTGCTAGCAGGGGGTGAAATCAGTCTCTTGGAGTGGGGTTACTGTTAGACTTCCTTAAAGGGTCCTCCCTTCTCTGCTTCAGGTCCCCATTTCCAAGCAGTCACCCTGAAAGAAATCTCCAGGCCGCCCCCTCCCATCTCACCTCCCCACCACCCACCACACACAGCTGGCTCTTATGCTCTGTGCTTTCTCTGTTTCCTTTGCAATTGTTCATGTTTGTTGCTTTGATAGTTTGTCCTGTGTGTGTATCCTGTCTCTCTAACCAGGAGGCAAGGTCAGGGCATCTATGTCTTCTCTTCTGTTTCTCCCACAGTTCTCAGAACCATGCTCAAGAAAGATATTGTCTCTTTGTCTGATGACCAACTGACACCCTCCTTCTACCTGGCAGACCATTCTCCTCGTGGCAGGTAAATCCATAGCTTTTTGGGAAAGAAAGAGAAAGAAAAGGAGGAAGAGGAAAACCAGATGCTGCATGTCCTTCCAGTTCCCTCCAAAATGTACCATCTCATCAATTTAGTCACTAGGCTCATAGCTGCTTGTCTGGGGGACGCTCCCTGTGATATGGCCACCAAGCTCACCAACTGACCAATCAGAAAGTATTTCTGCCTTGCTTTCCTAGCCTTGGGAGTAGGGGGGGCCGACAATCTCATTCTCCTTTGAAGGAGATACTGTCTGTCCTAGCAGTTTACAGAACTTGGGCTCTAAACCCAGATGGTTGAAGTCAGGCAGATGTAAATTCCGATCTTGACTGTACCTGTTCATGAATTTCTGAATCTCCATGAGCCTCAGTTTTCTCAGCTGGAAAATGGGGATAAAAGTAGAGTATCTATCACATGGTTTTGCTCGGAGGGAGATTAAATGAAATAACGCAACTGAAACATTTCACACAGTGGCTCGCACAGAGTGGACACTCAGAAATGTCAGCCATTGAAGGAGCTATCAAAGGGCTTTCTGCTTTTGGAAAAGTCCAAGCCACTCCCAGCTGCTGTCTTCTTTATTATCCTGCTAACTCCTCCTTGACTATTTTATTTGTCCTTCCATCTGTTGGAGGACATAGTCAGAACAGCAAGGGAGAGTGTGAGGGGCCCCACTCCGAGAGCCTTTTCTTACAAACTGAGCCTGTAGGCTCCAGGGAACAGGCATCTTCCCTTCCCTTCCTCTGGCCAGCTCGTCAACTGGAAGCCTCCTTGGCTCAGGGCCACAGCCAGGGCACCCCGTCCTCTGCTCTGCTCCACTCTGCTGAGCCAATCTGAAACTGGCAATCTCAGCTTTAATTGAAAACACCCAATCAGGATGGTACAAAGAGATTCTCTTTTTAATGTAAACCTCCAAATGCAAATACTTGAGCGGATGTGCTGTCCTCTTATCTTCTTGCTTTTCTTTCCTGTCTGAAGCAAACTCCTCTTGTGAGACCTTGGGTCCCGGTAAAGAGGCCTCTCTGCAATCGTACATTACGCATTTATGCAAAGGGACTCCTTAGTGGGTTGGTAAGTGCCCTTAAAAAAGATTTTTATAAATATTTCAGGCAGGATTTTCTATTAGATTCCATCTTTTAGAAACTTCTGCTGCTCTCTGGGCAGCCAGTTTTTCAAGGATATTTCCTTTTAGTTGAAATCAGTCTCAGAGAAGTGTCTCTGCCTCCAAAGTACCTTCTAAACTGTGTTGTTGACCCAGGAGCCCACATTAAATTACTCTAAGTTCTAATGTGGAAAAGATCCAGGGAACAAAATGGCCCTAGGGTATTTGTGGTTTTTGCTAGTATTTAGCTGGTGGAGATGTTAATCTGGGAGGTAGCTGGGTACTGAAAGCATCTATGGGAAGGAGTTTTTCATGGCTGTTTCATCACAGGTGTGAGGAAGTAAGCTTATCAGGACTCCCATCTTTATTGAAATGAATCTTCTGTAAGCAGCAGGCACTGATCTTCTGGCTGGAGAACTTTCCTGAAGGTGCAGGAAGCCTCAAGGGCAAGCAATGCAGAAGAGGACCCAGCATTTGCAGAAGGCCTCCTTGCACTTTCCCTGAAGCTCTAGTTTCGGGGCCAGACCTATACAAGACCAGAGTTCTAGGGGGCTTACAAGGACAATAGGATATGCCAACAAAGGCATAAAATCCAAGAATCCATACAAATAAAATCCAAAGCATTTAAGGCTGGATTACATCAGCTGCCTCCCATCTGGTCTTTAGCCTCCCTTCCCTCTCACCTTCCTTCAATCCATTTTCATCAGCCAAGGCTTTCTAAGCCTGCCTTCTGGCCTCACCCTCCTCACCCCTACCCTCTTCCTAAACCCCCAGCCTCCTTTCTAATGCGTGTTCATTTTTCTGATCTCAGCTTAGAGCTCACGTTATTCCAGAAGCCTCAGTTGACAACATCCTATGTGTGTAGTATTCCAATTACTTGTCTTCCTCCCTGCTTCCTCTCCCATCCGAGTACTAAGCAAGCCCTGGCCCTGCTACGCTTCTGAGATCAGATGAGATTGGGCAAGTTCAGGGTGGTATGGCCGTAGACTGCTTCCCCATTTGGACTACAAGCTCCTTGAAGGTGAGAGCTTTGTTTTGTTAAGGATATATTCCTAGCACCCAACATCTGACATTCAGTAGGTGATAAGGAACAGAACAGGTGCAATCAAAACTCTCACTTCAAAAAGGGAAGAATGGGAAACACACTGAGTAGTTCCTGGGACCCAGAGCCAGAGCCCTGGCTGAGAAAGGGGCCCAGTGGTGCCTGGCAGCCCCTAGCCCTGCTCTTTGGAGAATCACTAGTGTCCATTATCTTTTGAAGCCAAATCAGAGATGGGCATTGAGAAAAATGCCCTTTTCAGGGGCTACAGAAACTTAGCAGCCCACTTCCTATTGGCATGAGTTTGGGGCCTGGGTTTTGTTTTATGTGTTAAAGAGTCAATAATCTATTTCTTTTAAAAACTAGGTCAGTGCCTAATCTATTTGTGCCCAGTCAATTCCATGGGGCAAAGATCTTGTCCAGACATAGTCCTTGAGTCTGAGAATTCCTGTCCCCCTTCTGGCCTCTGTGTTCTGTCCCTCATGCTGGCCCTCGGTTCAATGGCTTCTGCCTTGAGGCAGTTTGGAACAATAGCTTGGTGGGGCGATACCACCCATAATCTGATTTTTCCCAGCCAGCATCTTCACAATAAGCATGAGTGTCTCCTTTGTCTAATGGAGAATGCTTAACAGGAGGTGCTGCGAGAGGCTGGGATCGGGATTATGGTTTGCTTCAATCTTATCTCCTGCTCAATCTCTGCCTCTGCCTCTGCTCCCACCGACTTTATCTAAGAGTAGAGAATTCTGCTTTGTCAACCCTGAAAGGCTTCACGCTATTGGACTCTTAGTCAATCAATTGAGATCTCAGAGCACAGACAGACAGACAGACAGAACGCACCTCCCTTAGCAAAGCCGTCCTTTTGTTCCCCCCTCTCTGTTTTCAGATAGGTCACCTGTAGTCTGTTCTTATCTCATTCATGTATAACCCGACTAAAGGCTGCCAGAAATAAAAGAGACGCCAATATTCTGAATTCCCCCTAACATTTCTCCTAATACTATAGTCTGTAAGCCCATGGCTGACATTGTGGGGTTCAGCAAGTGACAATTTGACTATTTGTTTTACCGCCGTCTGATAAGAATCCCCAACTTCCCTACTAGGAATGCTGGGGTCCTCCACCTTAACCTTCCATTCAGCCTAATTGTAGGGTCTGTTTTTGCAGCACCCCAGTCCTGGTACAAATTCTGTGTCATTTGGATGGTGTTGGATTAGGACAGCACACAGCCATGTGGAGGAGGATAGATTCCCTGAACAACACTGATTTTGTTTTGTTTAGTTAGAAAGGAGGAAGAATAAAGGGAATGAATGCTAGATAGGCAGCCAATAGTGTTCTGCACCATTTTATGCAACATTCATATGTCCAACAAGCATTTACTGTGCTTCTACTGTGTTCCAGGTACTAGAGAGGCAGGGGTCAACAAAAGGGCAGGTTCTTTCTCCTAAAAATGTCACAAACCAATGATGGTGCAGACATTGATACCCGGCATGGGATGACATAACAGAGGCACAGAGGGTGTTGGTGGACCCAGAGCAGCCATCCCAAAAAGGGAGGTCCCAGAGGAGGTGAATCCTCCTCGCTGGATGTGTATTCCCCAAGGCCAAGATCTTATCTGATTTATTCACTGCTGTATAACAATGCCTGCCACATAATAGACATTCAATAAATATTTGTCGAATGAATGATAGTGGCGCTTGAGATGAATCTTGAAAGATGAGTAAGAATAACTATAGTGAAGAAGGCTGGTGGTGCCTTAGGCACAGCACACAATGATGCCTTGGAAATGTCTTGAAAATGGGAGAAAATAGCCATTATTCCTTCATGGTACCAGCATTGAAATAAGATTGAAGATGCCAGGGGTGAGTGGATACAATACCTGTAGGAGTGACTGGAGGAGTGGCAGGGAGCTGGAGGGCAACCTGATGGAGGGCAGAGACAAAGCCGCATGCTGGGGACAGTAGGGAGTGCTGGGCTGACTCTAAATGCACCAAAGGGTTTCAGGATATGGAAGAGGAAAAGGAGGGTGGCACCTTCACTGGGACCAGTGAGGAGCCACTGCAAAAAGGAATTTTTATCTCCCTTTTCCTTCATGCTCTCAGTGTGATCAGCATCTATTCTAGAACTTATAGGATTGCTCGTCCAGCTTCCAATAGGCTACACTTCTCTCCTGGGCAGTTTGTCTTCACCCAGGATAGGTTGTTGCTGTCAGGTAATCGGTCATAGTTTTATTATACTACCCTACAGATACATCTAGGAAGGACATTAGCATTCTTTTCCACCCAACCACAATTGCTTTGGTGGAAAAACAAAACAAAAACAAAACACCCAAAAACCAAACAAAATAAACTCCCCAAACCTTATTAAAACAACTAAGGACATTCATCAAAGGGCTAAGTATTAGATAGATGGTCCAAAGAGTACATTGGTAAAGCACACAACCTCTTAAACTGCTGTCACTAACGTTATTGTAGGTCTGGAGTCTGGGCACAGCTCAGGGCTTAACTCTGCTTCAGGGTCTCTCACAAAGCTGCCATCAAGGGGTCATCTCAAGGCTGGATTGGGGAAGGGTCTACTTCCAAGATCATATGGCTTTTGACAGAAATTAATTCCTAGTGGTTTGTGAGATCAGCCCCTCGGTGTCTTGCTGGCTGTTGGTTAGAGGTCACGATCAGTTCCTTGCCCCACGGGCCTCTCCAACAAGGCCACCTGTTTCATCGAAGCATGCAAGATGAGAAAATAGTAGAGAGAGGCTGCCTACATAAAAGAAAGTTTCAATCTGGAGTAGCATAATCATGTAAGTGACATCCTATCACCTTTGCTGTGCTTGCACTCAAGAGAAAGGATTAAGGGCATGAATTCCAGAAGAATAATGCCATTAAAAGCCATCTTAAAACCTACCTAACACAACAAATCTGATTGTTATTTCTTTGCAGATAGCTTGATTTTTCTCTTTGGGAACTTTTAGTAACTGTTTCTGATCACTAGAATTCTGATATTCCACGAGGATTTGTCTAGATATGTGTCTTTTTCATGAATCGTGCTTTCACTAGGTGTGTCCTTATTATATTTAGCTCTGGAAAGTTTTCTTCTATTATTTCTTTGATTAATTTCTCCCCTCCATTTTGTTATTTTTCTCCTTTTGAAAAGAGACAGAGGTTGGTCTTTTTGGAATCCATATTATTAGCTTTTTTGCCCCCACTTGATCTGTTATGGATTGTAAGTGGTGAGTTAAAGTCTTCTACTATTGCGATGCTCCTTTATATTCCTGAATTTCTGCTTTCTTAATGATATTGCTATGTTATTTCTGCATTATGAATTTCACCCTTTAACACTGTAAATTACCATTCTTCATTTTTATTTAATTGTTTTTGGCCTGAATTCTATCATTTCTAAACATCCACTCCTTTTTTCGTTTGTTTTCATTTGCTGAATATATCTCTGCATAAAGTTGAGTTTTGTTCTATATTCTTGTCTGAAAATTTTTTTTAGATCAATAAATTAAGAACAAACACTTTTAGTATGATAAATATGCTTGGTTTTTGTTTGACCATGTCATTTTCTATTTTGTTTTCTTATATATATTTTAAAATATTCTGATTTATTTGCCTTTTGTATATTGTTCCTCTGATATCTAGGAAAGTTTGTATTATACTATAGTGGTTACCTTTATGGTTATAACTTTGGGTAGTACCTTTGATCCTCTGTTTTATGGTTTACTATAAACAATGACAAAATTAGTGTATTTCCTTTTCTTTCCTACCACCCTTTTTTCTTCTTGATTCCTGATATTAGTCAATAATATTATCTTTTTAGTATTTATCTTTGTAATATTAAGTATTTTTGACTCTCAGCTGTTGTAGAAACATTATAATAGAATGCTTAGCTTGCCTTTTTAAATCAATAAAATTTGTTTGCCTCCCACCTTCTTTCTTTCCTCTCCTAATTTTATTAGTTGGACCATTTCTACATTAAACAGACCAGTAACATTTGCATTCTGCTTTGTCATTTTACATTCCCAACTTAAGATGGTTCAACTTTATGATGGGCTTATGGGGCTATTAAATGCATTTTTGACTTATAATATTTTCAACTTATGTTGAGTTTATCAGGTTGTAACTCTATCATAAGTTGGGGAGCATCTGTAATTCTCACCTTTGATTTTGTCTTGATTGTATAGGTAAATACATTAATGCTCACAGCATATTATTTTACCATAGTTTCCTCAGTTATCACTTGCTTGGCCAAAGATCATTTCATGTTTAGTTTCCTCACAAAGGCTCTTGAAATAACACTCCTTGAGTTCCTGTGTGCTCAGAACTGCTTTTCTGTAATTAAACTTGTGTAGTTTCACTGAATTAAAACTTTTGAGTCACATTTTCTTTTCTTGAGTGTCATGTAAGTGTAGCTTTATTATCTTCTGGGATTGAATGTTGCTGTGGAGAAATATGAAATTATCCTTGTTTTTATCCCACTTAAAAGTGACTTGATAATTTTGTTTTGTTGACTACAGGCGTCTCAATCTTCCAAAACCTTACTAAAATGACTCAGTGTTGACTGCCCTTGGTCAGTTTTCTCTGGCAACCATTTCTGCCTGTCTCTGTATAGATTCAAGATTTTCTTTATTTCAGAAATTTTTTTTTCCACATTATATCTTTAAATA
>NW_012137080.1:2006611-2054229 GCF_000956105.1 Propithecus coquereli | reverse complement strand
CATGTGTGCAAGTCACCAAGACTAGCTGTTTTTCACAACCTAAAGTTTTCCCTGCTGCCACGGAGACAGATTACTTCCTGGAAGTCTGCCTGTGTGTGAGAATTTTTTTTGCCCAATCTTGTCTGCATGTGTGAATCAACCAGGTACAGAAGGTCTTCTGCTACCAGAACTGTTTGCCTTAGAACACCAAGTAATTGTTACAAATTATAGATATATTTTGCATTTCTGCATGCACTCCTTACTTGCTACGAGTGTGATTTCATTGGCCCTTTCTGTGATATGCCCCAACTGAGTTGTCTCATTCTTCTATTTCTTTTTTCAACTTTGCCTTTTGCCTGATTTGATCTGCCTTGACTGGACTTCATGCATACTTCATAATATACATACTCTATCTGTCTTGGAGGATGGTAATGGTGTATAGTGGTTAAAATCATGGACTTTATAATCAAATTACCTTAGTTTTAAGCCTAGGTCTCAATTTGTTATTTCTGGGACCTTATGCAGATTACTTAATTTCTTGTGCCTCAATAATTCATCAGAAAAATGGAAATAGTAGTTATTTCTACAACTTGGTATAGGGTCAAATTAGTGTGTACAAATTTCTAGAAACAGTACTTGGCACGCTATGTTATCTAGATGGTGGCTATTATTATTGTTATTGTTATTCTCACCAAAAACGTAATTTGCTGGATTTTAAATTTTTTTCTTTGTTGCTTTTGGATGATTTTTAAGAAGAAGGAAAAATGCTGATTTAAATAACCAACCATCCTTCCCTTTTATGTTGCTTATTTTCCTCGGTGTCTATTGATCCTTGGTATGTCTGTTTATATTTAAGAATGAAGGATTCGGTTGATTAATATAGAAGGTTCACGTGGTTTCTTTTGCCATTTCCAAACTCTCTCTGTCCTGAGAGCCCTGACGGCCAGCTCTGTGTGGGCTGGGGTGCAGGGCATAACATATCGTGGGCTTCCCTTTAGCGTGTATTGTGAACTGTGGAAGTCCAGGCTCAAACCATTTCTTTTGGAAATTTGAATCCATTCTCTGACCAATGCCAAAACAAGGAGGGCCCTATTCTCGGGCATCGACTTCCACCCTGGGAACTCTAGGCCCTTCTAGGCAGATTGGCTTGATTTCTTTGGAGGGTATTTCCTGTGTTCTACCATTCAACCTGGAGATAAACGTTGCCTTGCCGCTGCTGGTGGGGGTGGAGGAGGCCAACAGTGCAGCCATTCACAGGCTGTTTGCCAATCAACCCTCACAGGGAGGGCTGACTGCAGCTCTGGGTGGCGGGAGGGAGGGAGGGGGGTCATTCCGCAGGCTTCCCTTTAGGGAAGGAACAGCGGGGCAAGGGGCTGCAGAGAGGGGCCACTCCAACTCATCAGGTGCAGAAAGGGCCAGTGGGAGGAGCAGCAGAACCAGAGGGATTGTTCAGATCAAGGCCAAGGTGAGAAGGAAAGGAACAAAGCCCGGAAGCTGAGATTCTCATCTAGGTCTAAGCCGTGGGGCAAGACTGAGAAAGGGAAGACAGGCCAGGAGGACAGAAGCATGGACAATTGGAAAGAAGCTGAAAGCCGTATATGTGGTGGCTCACAAAAGTGGCTATAAATGTTATGAAAGTGGCAGAAGCTTATTTTTTATTTTTATGAGAAACCGACTGTCTCTGGTGTGGCAGCTCTGAGAGCTTAACTTAGCCGGTACACTTGCATATCTGCCTATTTTCATGGCGGGAAAGACCATCTTTCCACCCCTTTGGAGCAATGCTGAGTCATAGATGGTTCTCGGTCTATGCCCATTGAATGGGGAAATGGTTAACGTCTACAGTGCCCTTTCCTGATGCATCCACATTCTAACCTTGCATTTGGTTCAGGTCTTCCAGGTAAGTGAGAAGCCAACACAATGAGATAAGAACTTGGTCCCCAGAGAATTCTAGTTGACACTCACGATTTAGATCCTAGCTATCTGAAAATTCACAGAGAGCTTTAAAAATAAAGATATCGCCCCCTAAGAGGTAAAGTCTGGGCAGTGTGTTTTTCTTGAATTGTTCAAAACCAGCCTGGATCCCAGTAATGCAATTGGATCAAAAAGATTAGTCCATCATCTGTTTTCATCACTGTTGGCATTTGTAAGACAGAAAAATATAATAAAGCCAGGAAAGACATTTGAGATTTAGAAATCAGTCATTCGTCTCCCTGGGAGCCCTTTTTCTCTTTCTTCCTGTGAATCAGTAAGGCACAGTCAGGCAGAGTCCATTGTTTCCCAATGCCCCTCTCAAATATTTGAATGCTTATAAATACGCAAATTCATGTGAGAGTTAACTGGTAAGTTTTAGGTTCTTTTATTATTATTATTATTATTATTCAGCATTTTCTAAAATATTCTATGCAACACAATTTCCATGAAATGCTTTGGAAAATATAAGATTTTGTAGTCTAATAAATTTGAGAAATGATGCTTTATTTATTTTTCCCTTTGAAATTTCTAAAACATATCACTTTATCAAAGAAGCTGAGAATTGCTCTAATACAGAAGTCTATTTAATTTGTTTAAAGAGGAGTTTCCCACATATGGACTATCTATCTATCTATCTATATAAAATAATTCTTAGCATCCTGTGTATTGCACATGGGAAATGTGTTTTACTCTCGTGCCGTGGCTAGTGCCGTGGCTATGGTTTGAGCACCTACTTGTATGGTGTTGAGGACCTGAGGACCACAGCCGGCCTCTGTGGGCTTCTTGGGCTCCCTACCTAATTCTGAGAGAAGCTCTTGTGATGCCCCTGAAGATAGCTGGCTCTAGAATATTCAGTCTCCTGAAAACTCAGCCCAGTGGCTGTTTACCATGGAACTAATGTACCCTTAACTGATCCTCTTCCCCTTGGTATTCTTAAGGAGGCGTACTCTCCTTCAACATTCCCAGGCCTCCTGTAAATAAAATATTTATTTCATGTTCTTGAGAAGAATCTTATTACAAAACACTTTAACATAATTTGACAGTTTTAAAAAAAAATTGCTTTCTAAAATATAACGTAGGATGTCAACAACACTTCTTCACACTTCTACAGCTTAGAATTTTTTTTTTTTAGTTTCATATAAAGCTAGTAAACATTTAGAAAACATTAACTTCCATAAAACAAAACAAAAGGTCTCAAATCCTTGTGTTCTTGTGCCGGAGTTCCAATGTCAAAAGGTCATGGAAAAATGAACTGGGCTTAAAAACAGCTGGAAACAGTGGAGGAAGAAATAGTGACAAGGTCTTACAAAACAGTCATTCAGTCATTTCATGTGAGTAAGGTAACTTTCCACTCAAGGACTGAGTGGTTCTGCAGTAGCAGCTTCACCTTTCGTCTTCAGAATGGCTAATACATTTGCTGGTAATCATTACCAAAGTGAGAGGCCTCATTTATTTGCATGTGGTAATTAGGAAATGTATGTCTTAACTCATGGGTCCCATAGTTATGTCAGCAGCATGGCAAAATGAATAGGGCACTAGATTCAGAAGCTTGGCCTTGTTTCAGGGCAGTCCTTAATCCAAGTGCTGGTGATATGGAAATGAAAAAGGCAAGCCCTGCCCTCGAGAAGCTCACAGTGTAGTGGTGGCCACTGCAAGTAAACAGCAAAATAAATTGCATAATAGAACCACTTGCTATGTGCTTCAGAAGCTATCATTGCTCAAGGGCATCAAGAGGGCTACACAGAAGGGATAACTTCCGAGATGGGCTCCGAAGGATGAATAGGAGTTGACAAGGCAAAGAAGAAGGAAAAAAGATATTTGAGACAGAGGCAAGGGCCTGTGTGAAGTTAACAACACCTTAAAAAGCATACCAAGCTGATGGATTGCAAAGTACTTTAGCTGGCTTAAGCGTTGAGATTATGTGGGAGGTATGGGAGGGTTGGCATTGGCCAGAGAAGAAACTAGAAGGGTAAACTGGGATCAAAGTTCGAATGGTCAAGCAAAGGAGTTTAGACGTCATCTTCTAAGTCTTAGGAGCCACTGAGGGGTTTAAGAGAGGGACTGATGGAGTCAGATATGCTCTTTGAAGAGAGAAAGTGTGTTTTCTTCTGCGTTACATTTTCTGACTGCTGATATACGGCCAAGAGTAGGCACTCAATACATTCACCGAGTGAGTAAGTATATTTTAGAGAGATATCTTTTCTCAAGGCCAGTCCTTGTATCTGACAAAATAGAGTTTGTAGGCCATTCTGTCTCACTGTGAGCTTCTGCTTAGGAGCACTGGAAACCCTTCTCCCCTAGGTTAATGGCCACGCGGCAGACAATCCAGAGACCCCACTCATCCGCATTACTTCTTCACTGCAGACCCCCACTCTGCCATCGTTTCACCATGGCCCAGCTCCCCGCAGTGCCTATGGAAAGGGAAAGAGAGGTCGTGGCAGGCAGGTGTCCTCTGTCTAACCCGATTCCAGCACTTTCTCCATTGACTCTTGTGTTCCATGCCCAGCCCGGAGCCACCGACCTTCAACAAGCTGAGCAAATTATTTTTTGCTAATGAGCTTAATTACCTAGTTCTCTATGTAAGATACACTTTAAAATTTTGTAAAGGCCTTTGGAAACCCTTTGTTGTGCTAGCAGGTACTCATGGCAAAAAGGTAGAACTGCTGCAGCCCCACACAGCCCAGCAGCTGCGACTGCCCAGATAATGAGGCTGGGGCTCACCCGCCTCTTCGCAGCTGGGGCTTTATTTGATATGAGCATCAGAATAGACATTATTATCCCCCTTTTACAGGTGAGAAAACTGAGCCCTGTGGGGTTGAGTCACTTTGGCCTCTTCCAGTCCTGGTCTGGCTCTATCCTGGTTACACAATGCCCTCTTTGAAAGCTCCAGCATCAGGGGAAACATGGTAGTCCCTCAGGGACCTCACAAAGTTTGCATTTTTATTATCATAAAAGGCTGACTGAATGAGCGAGACATTGGTCCTTGGAAGCAATGACCATTTTCCCCATTTCTCCAAAACAGAGACTAAGGGCCAGGGAACCTGCTGGTCTCCAAGACTTCAAAGGGTTTTGTCCTTCCTGCCCCACAATGTGAGCTGGTAGCTGTCTTGTGTAGCCACCAAAGCTGCTTAGTCGACCCCTATTTCTAGAACCCCTTGTCCTCATCCTGCACTGGCTGGACTTTGGGAGGCATTTCTCTGATTGGCATTTGCAGGTGAAGCATCTGGACAGCTTGTTAAAAATGCAGATTTGGATCCTAGAGTTCTGGGGCAGGGCCTGAGATTCTGCTTTTATAATAAGCAGCCAGGTGCTGTGGTGCTGCTGGTATACAGACCACACTTGGATCAGCAAGACGGTGGAGAAGAGAAGAAAGAGCAGAGAGGAAGACTTGCCCCCAAAGAGATCCCTGACTTATAGAGAAAACAAGATTGGGGCGAGCACCAGAGGGCAGAGACCTTTGTACCGGCCGCAGGCTTTGACAAAGTCCTGTACCGCCGTGGCTGTGGTTTCAGGCTGCTGACTGAACAAATGGTGAGGAATTCTAAGAAAGAAGTACCCAGAAGTTTACCAGCAAGGGTGAACTGGCAGAAGCCAAGCCCAAGGAGCCCAGAAATCACTAAGGATTAAGAACAATTGAATTCAACAACAACAAAAGGTGATTTCTTATATTATTCAATGCAATTATTTATTTTCTTCATTTAATGAGCATCTACTATTTGTCTGACACCACGCTAGGGTCCAGAGGACAAAGGGGAGTGTCAGAGGGTCATGTGCTCTCAAAGTGCTGAGTGGAGGGGAAACCCAAAGCAAGGCCTACACCTGCCACCAGGGACAGTGACTTTCAAACTTTTTTTGATCGTGACCCATAATAACACAATAAGGGATACATGTTACATTGTGACCTGGTACACATGTGTGTGTACGTACATACATACATACATACATATATAGCACTGAAGCAACAGTTTCTGGAAATAACATTTAAGTTTTGCTAAAATTTAATAGCTTTTTAACATTCCCCTAGACATGAAGCAGCAAAAGGAGGAAGTAAGTGATACGTCCAGGGTGCCCTGGGGCATGGAAAGGACCACAGGAAGGAGCTGCGGGTGTGGAAGGGCGTAGCCTTTGCCCCCAGGACCTACTGCCTGAGCTCCCCATTAGCCAAGCCCACCCAGAAGCTGGGAAGCAGGCAACAAGGGAGCCCAGGTGACATGGTACATGGAGGATGGCATCCCTAATTCAGAGTGGGATGATGAATTAACGTTGGGGGGTGGGAATAGGGGAGGAGAGGACTAGTATGTTTCCTAACATGTCGCTCAGGCTGAGTCAAAGTGGGTGGCAAGGAGGAACTGTGTGGCTCAGAGTCACCTGAAATTGCCACCTTCCTCCCGCTACATTGAACTATCTACGTGGTTAGAGGCTACCAAGGAGCTGATTCTCGGAAGCGAGCCAAATCCAGTCAATTAAGAGAAGTAGGCAGTGTTTAAGGACTGGTACCACCATCCATCATTACGATTGAAGCACTCGACAGAGGATCGTCTGGGGGCTCATCACAAATTTCTCTTGACGTTGGAAAAATTGGCTTAAGGGAATTTAAAAAAAGTCCCAAAGGTACTTGATTGGAATTCTAACACGTATCTTGCAGCTTGATTACAGCTAGAAAGAAGGAAGCAACTCAAATAAATTCATGTTTTCAGCTGTCCAGCATAGCAATAAAGAATAAAAATGTCAGGGAACTTGTTATAAGTACAGAGAATTTAGAGCTGCTAGAGACAGTGACCCACAGAAAAGTCTCACCTGACATGGCTAAGGGCTGTTATGCCTTTATTTTCCATTTGTAGTTGCACCTACTTACACCTCAGAACTCTTTTGCTTAAGAAAAATTAAGACACAGGTACTTACCTACATGCCCTGTGTTTTGACGCCACGAAACATGACTGTATAATCTTATGCAAGTAAAATGACCTGTCTGAGCCTCCAAGGCCCTCATGATGACAAAGAACATCATGCCTCAATGATCCTCCTGCAGGTCCAAAGCATACATGTAAATGAGTTAGTTTAACATTCTGGTTTCAGGGGAGAAAATTCTATGATGCTTTGGAGCAAGTACTTGAGCAAGGAGTCACACTGGTAATAATGTTCTACCCATGGTGGCGGGGTGAAGGAGAGTGTGGATAATGAAAACCCACAGATTGAAAGGGGAAGCCTGATCTCAGTCCCTGCCTGCTCTCCCAGACCTGTGCACAACCAGGGAGAAGAGGGAAGGTGACAGGTACCAAAGGTGAAGCTCAGTCGTGGGTATTGGAGGCAAATATTAAAACTTGACTTGGTGTCCTGTACCTGTTTCTTCTGCCCCATGTCATCACGCAGCATGGCCTGTCAACATCAGCACCAGCCTGGGCACCTACTGCCACATGTCAGAGTGTCTCGGAGTCTCTGTTCGGCCCCTCCTACCACGGCACACCCACCCACAAGGGGAGTTCTCATAGGGCTGGGGAGGTCGAAGGCAATTATTAGTGGTGCTTCTAAACCCATGCTGTGTGTTATCTCCTGGAATTTCTCTCTCTCTCTCTCTCTCTCTCTGTCTTCCCCCACCCTTTAACCCTCCTCCTTTCATATACAACTGGGGTTGAAATGCAGACCGAGGCTGTATTCTGCCCAAAAAGACTGAGGGTGGGGGATTTAGTAGCTTTCACTGCTTCACCCTCTAATGAGTAGAGCTTCTCCCTACCACCCCTACTCCCTTTCTTTTGGCTTTTCTGCACGTGCTTCCGAGTGTTGAGGGTCAGAAGGCAGGCATGGTGCTAGTATGGTGAGTCTGGAGTCTGCACGTGCCCTGAGCAGAAAAAGGCAGCTTCATGTGGTCTCCCTAATTCACCAGGAGGCTATGAGGGTTGGGGCGAAAGAACTATGGTCAAAAACAAAGCAACTGAACCTAGATCTCATGCTTTGCTCACTTCCTCCAGGAGGCTAGTGAGGGCACGAGTGGCGGATACTGCCATGTCTCCAATTTTCACCAAGACATGACGGATCACTCTCATCCCCAAACCCTCCTCCGGACATTGAGTTCAGCTGTTCTCTGGGGTTGGAATTCTTCACCCTACCTCCCACTCCACTACTGGTCCCAGTACTGCGATGTTACAGTGCAAATCCCAATATCAGCATCATAGGAGACTCTGCCCTGGCCTCTCATCCCCTCCACCCCAGCCCTCAGTCTTCTCTCTTCTCTGAATCACTGTGGCATCTCTCTGCCTACAGTTTAGGGTGGGGATTGCTAGACCCTATCTTGGATGTGTTTTTGCTTCTATTTGCTTCAAGTTTGTGAATCATGTTGTTCCTACTAGACTATAGGTCTTCCCAGTGAACTAAGCTCAATTGTATCCCTGACCTTCTCCCAGGGCCTAGTCCAATAAATCCCCCCGCCCACCCCCAAAGAAAAACATGCCAATAGTGCCACTGCCGTCACCTAACTGGCAAAGGTGATGACTGCATCTCCCTTCCCCAGGGGACTGAGACCCAGAGTAAACAGGGGATACCATCGTGCGATAAGCAGTCCTGCAGGCAGCCTCTTTGGGGCCTGAAGCAGCTATAGGAGGTGTCTACCCTGTCTTCTGGAGGATAGCGGCACTCCCCAGGGGGCCAGTCCTGGGGTGCATCTGGATTCTCTGCCATTTCCAGTAAAGGAAGAGAAGAGATGTGATTGCGTTATCAAAACTGCAAGGGGTTTGCAGCTGAAGTCTAGTTACTCGCTGCACAAAGGTTCAATTATTGAGACAACAAGGAACTACCAAAGAAGACAGGAATTTTTAAATTTTTATTTATTTTCTTTGTCTTTTTTTGAAAACAGAGATGGTGTCTCACTATGTTGCCCAGGCTGGTCTTGAACTCCTGGGCTCAAGCAGTCTTCCCACCTTGGCATCCCTAAGTGCTGGGATTACAAGGTGAGCCACGGCACCAAACCAGAAAGGAATTTTTAAAATATGAAAGACGTCTTTTCCAGAGAAGGGGAGAAGCTGCCTCAAATCTGGCTCCCTGACTAATGGAGACTGTGGGCTTTGTAAGTAGGGACCATGTGCTTGGGGCAACTAGAGGGGGATGCTGAGTCTTGGCAGCAGGAAGTCTGCCCTGGGGCCTGCACAATCTCAACTCCTTTGTCTTGCAGAAAGTCCATTTCTGGGAAACAACTCAAAACATCAAGTAGTTAGTTAAGGGAGAGGATGATAAAAAACATATAGGGGTTGTTGAAATT
Organism: Propithecus coquereli; assembly: GCF_000956105.1. Lineage (NCBI taxonomy): Eukaryota > Metazoa > Chordata > Mammalia > Primates > Indriidae > Propithecus > Propithecus coquereli. Next base: position 2,045,030 of record NW_012137080.1, on the reverse strand, counting down.
TGCTCATGGGGCCAGTTATAACTGGATCCTCTGAAAACTCTTTCCAGTCCTCAGACCCCATGGGGATTTGCTCAGCTTTTTAAGGGGATGCTTTCCAAAGAGTGAGATAGAATGAGTGCTTCAAGCTAATGACATCCAGACCTTAGTTCTACTGCAGAAACCTTGCTCAGTGGCTGTATTAGTATGTGGGCGCTGCAATAACAAAGTGCCACAGCCTGGGTGGCTTAAACAATGGAGGTTTATTTCCTCACAGCTCTGGAGGCTCCAGCCTGAGATCAAGGTGTCAGCAGCGTCGGTTTCTTCTGAGGCCTCTGTCCTTGGCTTGCAGCTGTGTCTTCCTTCCTCTGCGTGGGTGTGTCCTGATCTCTTCTTCTTATAAGGACACCAGTCATATCAGATTAGGGCTCACCCGTATGACCTCGTTTTACCTTAATTACCTCTTTAAAGGCCCTATCTCCAAATATAGTCACATTCTGGGGTACTGGGGGTTGGGACTGCAACATACGAATTTGGGGGTATACAATCAGAGACTTTGGGCAAGGTTGAATTTTGCTCATTTGAATGTTATTCAGTCCATTCAACAAGATGTGCTGAGCACCTATACTGCACCAGGCCCGGTCAGATGTTGGGGACACAGCAGTGAATGCAGCAAACGCAAATGCACGTCTCCATGGAGTTGATATTTTGGTGCAGAGAGACAGAGAGTAAATGGTGTCAATAGAAAAAAATATATGGCATGTTGAATAATCATAAAGGCTATGGAAGAAATTAAAGCAGTGTTAGGGGACAGGGAGTGTCATCCAACCCATCCTCTGCCTCCAGGTGGGACTGAATGCAAATCGCCCAGGAGCAGGGTGCATTGACGGGTGGCAGTGGTTGCAGTGGGAAGCATGAGACCAGAAGTCCTTCCTCTGTAAGTTTCCTGATTCTGCTCTGTCTACAGCCACAGATATGCTCTTTCCCTTCCCTACCCTGGTCCTTTGCTCGCTAATATGAACCCAGGGTCACCAAGGGCTCTGTGACTAAGGCTGTGGCTGGCTGGTAGGAAGCGAAGGCCAGTGGTGGAGAAACAGTCCGAGGCATTCGCCCTAACACCTAGCAGACGGGAGCACAGTCATCCTCGTGCATGAAAACCTGACAACTCCATTAATCTCATCACCAACAAGTGCTTATATTGATTGCTGGCTGATGATGTGCCACGCTCTGTGCTGTGCCTCATCTTATTCATCCTCCCAACAGTCCAGAGACCGCTATTTTTTTTCCCATTTATAAACAAGGAAACTGAGGCTCCACGAGGCTCGGTAACTTGCCCCTAATCCTTCCAATGGATCTGAGTCTTAGCCACTCTGAGTACCATGTGGAGCTGTCTAGGAAAGGGTGGGTCACTGTTATAGCTGGAGTTGAAGGTTGGTTTTCATTGGCTTTCTAACACTTTTATCCTCAATTAAAGCTGCCAGCTTAACATCTTACCAAAGGACTAATAAATCTTATTTCCAATAAGTGACTGCCAACATTAAAACATGCAAAATTTTCAACATAAATTTTCCCAACAATTGTAACTCATGACTTGGATACGAGGCATGAACTACTGCAGTCTGTCCACAGTGACGAGGAAAACACTGGGCACGAGCCCAGCAACACATTCTGACAGCAACATGAAATATTTTCCAACAGTTTCCAGGAAGTTTTCACTGGCTGCCCCCAATTACAATGAAGTCTTCTTGAGGGCATCTGCTGCAGGCTGCCCTGACACATCCATCCAGCCCTTTTGCTCTCAGGGACCACTTGACAGGATAAGAAAAGGCCTTGTTTAAGATGTTTGCTTTCTCAAAGGCATTCCGGGCTCTTCCAGGGAACTGTTGGTCAGTGCCTTGTGACATGGCCTCTCTCTTGCCTTCTTGCTGTGGGTACTGCTTCAGCACACGGAAATCTGGCACCTCCTATGTTTTTGTCTCAAAGTCAATTTTTGCCTCGAGGACAATGTCATCTTCTGCTAAATGTGAAGACCAGAGTTTGGCTAAAAGTCCAACATTGGTGGATAACCCTGCTCATCAGAAAGGTTGAACATATTTCACGTGCTTTTCATCATTTGATTTTCATATCTAAGGTTTTCGAGTTCATATCCTCTGCCCATTTTCCTATTTCTTTTTTGATCATTTCCTTACTTATTTCAAAGAGTTCGTTATCTATTCTGGACACTTGTCCCTTGCGAGTTACGTGCTGGAAAATATCTTTTTCCAACTTGTGACCCATCCTTTTACTTTATTATATTAAACATTCAATATTAAATTTGAATATGTCCAATTTTTCTTTTGCGATATGTGCTTTTGATGCTTTAAGCATCATTTGTGTATTCCACTCCACATTTCTTACTCCACTGACAAAAACTATCTGTTGATAGTATTTACAAAAGTTTTGTTCATAATTGTTTTAAATATAATTTTCAAAAGGCAGATGGCACTAATGGTCATAATAAAAAGGTGTCATCCTTTGGATCATATGACTATGATCCTTAAGAATGGGATTTCTCTCTCCTGATGGTGTTGGCTTTGAGAAGCTAAGCATGTCTCTAATTGTGGAATACATACATATATATCTTACTTGCGAGGAAGCCTCTCTCTTTCTCCTCTTGTTCAACTAAATAATTAAAATTTCAATTGCTTAAGCATCTAAGAATACTAAAAACTTTTCTATTGTATTTCCCATCCATGATGCCTTGACATGCCTATATCTGTACCTATCTATTGATATATCTACCTATCTAAGCTGTGAGGTTGGTACATATTGTGTGTGTATCTTGGTAACTGGTATTTTTCTACTTGTGTCTTACATAGAATGGTATTTAAATTAATGTAAGTTTTCAGAAAGTATTGAAGCTAACCTATAAGAGACAATCCTGGTCCAGTAGCACAGAATGTTAGAATAGGCTGGGTTATCATGTGCTACAAATAAGCCCAGTGGCTTAACACAAGCTATTTCCTGCAGTCTGCAAGGATCCAGAGCAAACCAGGTGCCTTTGATCTTTAAGACTCCACCATCTCAACATGAGACCTCCTCAGTCACTGGGGAGGTGAAGGGACAGCTGGAGAATTGGCTCTTCTGTGCTTGGCCTGGAGGTGGAGCCCATCACTTCCACCCACAGCTCATTGGACAGACCCTGTCAGCTGACCCCACCTAGCTGCAAGGGAGCAGATGCACTGTTTGATAAACATCCCAGAGGCCAGCCTGAGATGAAGAGAACATCCACAAAATTTGCACCTACATAATTGAGAGTTACCTATGGCTGTAGCTGACATTTTGAGTCCCGCTTAAAACTCACAGGTCATTCAATGCTGTGTGTGGAAACTTAAAAAAAGAAAAGAAAAGAAAAGAAAGAAAATGAAACTCACGGGTTATGATACTCTGTATGCAAATACTAACTAGGAAAATGTGCCTTCTGAGATGAGAGGATGGGGAGGAAGTCAAGAATGTACAAGTCATTAGAGGTAGGGAAGAGAAAGCATTACACCTCAGTGACAACTTAGACCACGAGGATTCCCATCTGCAGGTGGGAGGGTGTAAACATTGAGAAGTAAAACAAAGCAAGACAATGAGAAGAATTCCAAGAGGTGTCAGATAATAATAAGAAATGCTTCCAGTGTGAAGGAACGCGAAGTCTGTGAAGGAACTGGTTGCTGGCAAGCCATAGTGGTGATCTATTGACAGGCTGGGGAGATACTGCCAACAACATTAAAGACATTCTCTGTCAAGGTGTGTTCACAAGAGAAGGGGAGGGGACCAGGCCAGAAATCCACGTGCATTTTCCAAAGGTCAAAGACATATGACAGACAATTAAAGGAGACTCTCCAGTGCCCCATGTCTTTAAGCATTCTGCAAAAACTATCATGAGGTTGGTATTTAGGACAAAAAAGCTGAATACAAACCACTGGTGATTTTTAGCAAAGAAAGTTGTAGGGAGAAAGCGAAAAGTTAGCAGCGAAGGAAAGTATGGAGGGGAGGGCAATAATTGTTTTCCAACCGCAGGCGATATAGTAGGCATCTAAGAGGTTTGCCTGACCTTCAGGCAGTGCGTATATCAGGAGAGCGGAGATAAAAAGGGAAGAGAGTCACAGGGGAGAAGGAGCCAGAAAGCGGTGGCTGTATGCAAAGTGGAAGCCATTGTGGGCAACGGAAGAGATAATAGAGGGAAGTGCAGAGTGAAGAGAACAGAGTGATATACAACAGAGTGATAAGCGATGCTCAGTGAGGGGGTGGGGAACCACAGGAAAGGGTGAGATAAACCCCCTGGAAAACAGAGGCCAAGAGTCTGGGAGGAAATTATCTGAGGAGCGAGAGTATGTGGGGAGTCTTGGAACTCCCAATTTGTAAAAGGTGTAGTTTTGGTATCAAACAACCGAAGTCCAAAGCTATGCTAGTAATAAAAGCAGTTACCATTTATTGCATCCTTTCTAAGTGTCAAGTGCAGCCCAAGGTACATTAAGTATCCGATTCACTGAGCTCATGGTGATAAAAATCAAAGTAATGGCAAAATAGTAAATAAGAGCTGGTATTAATAGTGTTTGCTATGCGCCAGGTCCTGTTCTAAAAGCTTTACATGTCACAGCTCATTGACAGTTCATGCCAGCCCTATCTTTTATGGCATCTTCACCTTTCTGTGCCTCAGTTTCTTCATCTATAAATCGGGATTATAAGAGTAGCCCCTGCACAGGACCCTAAGAGGTAAAGTGAGGCGAGAGCGAATGTCACTCATCTGCAGGCGGAGCCAGTCCCTCCTGTCGTTGGCTTTGTTGGGAAGGTGCTCCACGCTTGGGCAGGAGGAAGTGGCTGAGAGTGTGGGAAGGAGGGGAGGGAGGAGGGGGATGGCAGCTCTGACTCTGCCAATCCAATCTAGGTGTGCCGCTGCTCAGCCCTCTTAGCTCGCCATGTAGGCCATGGCTCCTCGGTGGTACCTAAGGATGCAGAGGCACAGTGAGGTTGCAGGGCTGGCTTGAATGTGCACAGCAACTTTAACAACAAGGCAGAACTAGGACTTGGGTTTCTTATTTCCCCAGAACATGAGGGGGTTCTTACCAGCGGACAATGCTGAGCCACAGGGCAGGATGAGCACATTTGAAAACAGAAAGCAAAGGTCAGTACAGAGCAAGGGGAGAGCAGTAAATACGTCCGGAGAGCTTAGTGAGAGGTAACAGTTTAAAAGACAGCAGTTAGGTTTCCACAATAGCGAACGGACAGTTCAATGCCAGAGGTCCCGGAACCCGCGGTGTTTTTACATTGACCTGCTATCTTCCTAGGAGCCAGGGAAGACTCAAAGTGACTGTAGACTTTTCCAGAAGTGAGCAGGTTACCTCTTATCTCTTCCGTCATCCACATTCTCAGGTTTGAGAGCTTGGAATCTTGCGGTATTTCTTTTTTGTAACCTAGAACAAGCTTTTCTAACTTTAGCCTGACTCTCTTGGTCTCCTGGGGTCAGCGCCTCCGTCTGTTTGCCTCCTATCACGGCCTCCATTTATGGCTGTGACGCTCTTTTGTAACGAGGGATCAAGAGCTGCACCTACGCTTCCAAATGTGGCATCGTTTATTGTGTCCTGATGCAAAAATAGCTTCCTTGGGCTTAAAGGCGGCCAATATTCTCTTATTTGCTGTGTTTTTGTGACCATTAAAGGACCAGGAGGAGGAATGGCTTCCTGGAAACCTGTTTGTCTCTGCAAATCAGTCAATTCATAGAATCCTCAAACCCAGAGAGGTGTGAGCAGATCATGAAGTCCAGGTCCCTGGCCCCAGGCAGTGATTCTTTTATCCCAAACTTGCTGAGCCCCGACTTTTGCCTCAGGACTTGTTCTATCCAGGGTCAATTATTGAGATTAAACTTCATATTTTCTCCTAAAGGTTTCTCTCACTCTATAGCTGTTTTAAAGTCTCCATTGCTTTTCAGGGCAGTGTAGAAAACGGAACCCTCCTTCTTCCACAGGTGAGAATGTCGGATACTATAGACTTGTCCCAAATTCCAGGCTTTCTTTCTTTTTTACAGCTAAATAGTATTCTATTGTGTTATGTATATCATATTTTCTTTATCCATTCATTCACTGATGGACTCTTAGGTTGATTGCATATCTTGGCTATTGTGAATAACACCGCAACAAACATGGAAATGCAGATATCTCTCTGACATACTGATTTCATCATTTCCTTTAGATACACACCCAGTAGTGGGATTGTTGGATCATGTGGTATTTCTATTTTTAGTTTTTTTGAGGAACGCCCATACTGTTTTCCATAATGGCTGTACTAAATTAAGGGATGATAATATTATTCATCTGCAAGATTATTATAGGGATGAGAATTTGACAATTTCTTTCTTTTGAACCCCTTTTTTATGGGTTTCACCTTAAATTTTACCCTTTGAAAACCATTTAACCATTGGCCCATGTTAACATCTATCCATTAAAGCCATTCTGCTTAACTCGAGGTTCAAGTAGCCTTCTTTAGAATAATAGCATAGCAGCATCTAAGGCGTCTGAGAGTGCTTACTCTCAGCTTTCACCGAGAATGTGGAAAGAAATTGTGTTTAGCAAGAATTGGTGGATTATTAAGTAGCCTTATCTCGGCTCAACATCTCTCTGTAAATAAGTCAAGGCTCACAGCAACCCTGTGCAAGTGCTGGAAATTTTCGAGGTCTTAAAATAGCAAAATGCTTTGAAGAAACGCATCTTCCTAATGGAAAAAAAGAAACACACAAGAAAAATGACTGTCAGTTATTTATATATAGCCTAGGCTTCAGCATGTGACAAAAGTGATCATTGATGATTTACAATTCTCTTTAGAAACTAGCTGTGTGCACCATTTTCAAGGAGGCTGAAGATTAAAGACGGAGCTGACCAGATGACCACAGCCCCTCAGCCTTCCTCAGAGAGGCTCTACAGCTGTGCTCTTCTTCCCATTTTCCTTGGCACCTTTGCTGTGAAACAGCCTCCTTGGACATCACATAAGCTTGGTCTCCACTGATACCGATCAAGCCAATGGTTTGTCCAAGTGAGCAGAATGACAACATGAGAGTGGCCGGCAACAGAGTATATAGAAAAATGGCCCATGTTCTATTCTTTACCTTTACTAATGTGTAACAAGACATATTAGTCCCTACCAGCAAAAAAAATTTAGGAATTCCATCTAGTCCTACGAACAGTCAGTGGGCCACAGAGCAGGTTGATGAATGAGACTTTTCACTGAGTATGTGCGCGTGTGTGCATGTGACTGTGTGTGTGTGTATGTGTGTGTGTGTGTGACTTCTCTCTTCTTAAGGCTGTGCAGCAGTGACAAATCTCATGCCATGTGAAAACATCAAACCCTAGGATACACGTCAACATGCTCTTGTGTATTACATTGTGAAAAACGATGGGTGGCCAGGCCCATTGATAGTATGCCGTAATGTTCGCTTCAAATAGTTTTTAGATTGATACAAGGTAGCAATAATTCTGTTAATTTTCAAAGTAAAGAACTAATATTTGAGCTCTAGAGCTACTTTGCCCTCGAACCTTAGAGCTGGCAGCACAAAGGTCTTGGTTTGGAAGCTATCTTATTCCTATTGCCTGGGGCGCCGGCTGCCCTGTAATTGAGAAGTCAGGTGAGTCCTTATGTGAAAGTCAACTCTCTGCTCATGCTTTCCCGGGAGAATGCTTCCCTGATCCTCTCCCATTCGAAACAGCCCTGAGTTGCTGGCAGTGTCGCTCCTGAGTGCAGAGTATCCAGGGCAGCTGCTGATAATATGTGCTAATCTGGGACCAAGTCAATTGCCCTTAGTCATCCTGTCTAAGGTGCGGGGTGTCAAGGGGTTAGGAAGGGGTGCAGCCAACTCCCAGGTGCTGCTGCTTCCACCGGTGGGCGTATTAGACTCCAGCGCTGCCCTGGTTCTATTTCTCTCACTAAGTTCTAAAAGGGATAATCACACGGAGATGGGTGTCGGGCCAGTCAGACAAAGGAACTCTGAGGTTGGCCTGCAGTGTGAAAACTGTCAATTATCCTGTTGTATGTCCTACCTACATTTCTAGTACAGGGTCCTCGTTTCCATTAGAACAATTTGGTACAATGCTGCATGTTCTAATCCTTTTACCATCTTATCTGAGCAGGAGAAATGAGTACAAATGAAAGGGGAGGAGGAAAAGGGAGGGAGGGAAGGAAGAGAAGGAGACAAAAAGGAAGGAAAAAAATCATTGTGAAGGGTGATTTTTAACTGGTGACTTCACAATTTATTAAAAGTGAAGGTACAATGGTAATGAGAGCTGGTCACCCCTGCACAAGGAAGGTGAAGCTAGTCAGAAGCGACCTGCTTTTAAAACCTCGATTCTCTTATTTTGAGAATCTTAGCCTGTGAACAAGGAAGTCACTGCCAGATTCTGTGTAATTTCTCTGTGGAGTGCTGAGGTGGCTCAAAGCGGAGAGTGCCGGGGTGCAGAGAATCAGGGCAGAGGCTGGCCTGCACGCCCACTGGCTGTGCCATTTCTCAGTGGGGGTGCCGGGAGCAGGCCACATCGCAGTAAGGCAGGGGTGCTAACCCTTCCTGCACGAGCTAACACTCAGAGGACTACCAAAATGTTGGAAAACACCTCGTATAGATTTTTATTGCTGCGTAACAAATTCCTGCAAACTTAGCAGCTTGAAACAATGCACGTGTATTCCTGCCATTTCCAGAGGTCAGGAGTCCAGACACCACTTCACTGCCTCTGAGCAGAGTCCCACAAGGCTGCAAGTAAGGTTTCAGCCAGGCTGTGTTGTCATCTGGAGGCTCCAGTGGGGAAGGATCTGTCTTTGAGCCCGTTCAGGTTGTTGGCAGAATTCATTGCCTTGTGGCTGTATGGCGGAGAGCTCTTGCTTTCTGTGAGCTGGAGGTCACAGGCCACTTGGTTGCCATCACTTTCGTCATCTTCTCTTGGTTAGAAGGAAGCCGCAGGTCCCACCCACCCTGAAAGGGAGAGGATGGCACAAAAGCATGGAGGCCAGGAAGTGTGTCTTTGGGGTCACGTCATCACTCTGTCCTTATTGGAATTCTCTCCCAAACCAGCTGAATCTGTGTTCTTTGATCTTCAGCTGGGCGACCCACCATCCCAGTTCACCCAGGACTGTTCTGGTTTTACCACTAAAAGTCCCAAATTCCAAGCAACTACTCAGTCCTAGGCAAACTAGGACAATTTGCCACCCTAAGCAGATCACAGATCTTTTAATTTCTCTTTGACGAGCACTGGGGGGTGAAGGAGAAACCTAAGAGCTTGCATCCAGAGGTGGCCAAACAATTCTCTGAGGAGCCCTTTGAGAACCAGAGTCGAAGGAGATGGCGAGGTGACGCCGACTCGGGGGGTCCTCAGCTCCCTGCCACTGTTCTACCACCAAGCAGACCAACTCCCAGCTTGCTCATGCATGTTGGATTCAGTGCAATTCGTTGCGTGAAGTATGGTTTCCATGGACACAAGTTGATGCCTTAACACTCTCATTTCACATATAAAAAGCCAAGGTCTGCAAAAAAGTTAGAGGCAGAATCCAGCCTCTTGACTCATAAGCCGGAGCTCTGCTCCAGCCCCACGTAGAGGAGCTGAGCACTTCTTGGCCATCTGTTGCGCGCACTGCTTCTGGCGCTGAGGCAGTGAAGGAGGGTTTTTGGCATTGTTGTTGCTTGTGTGTTTCCATTTTTTTAAGAATAGACTAAATCCTACCCACAGGGAATTTCCAATCCTATTGGGGAAGACCTACGCTGAGGCTAGGACATACTCAGCTTGACAGCTTTCTCTGCATTGACCAGTTACTAAGGAGTGATTTCAGGTTGATCGATTGAGTGATTTCAAGCTACCTGGAAACAGGTAGCTTGTATGTTATTTCAAAACAACATGGGGACGAGTGTGAATTCCAAAAGTTGAACACACAGCTTAGGTCTATCACAGGGACTTTTCGGTCTTCTGCAAAAACACAAACCAGTGTTTAAACCACTGGAGACAGGGTTCATAAGCACTGAGGGAGGGCAAAGTTATGCAACCTGTGAAAAGTACAAGTCCAAGGCAATGCAGACGAGCAGAGTGGTGGTTTCAGACTGCATAAGGGAAGGTGGCCCAATTTACTAACCTGCCCAGCTCTGCCCGCTGCAGCTAGCGCTGTCTTATATAGCAATCAAACCAAGAGGCTACTTTATACCTATAGGCAAGAAAAAGGCCCAGGGCAATAACTTACTTCTCCACCTGGCCAGCCAGGCAGACTTCTGTCACTTGACCCCATACAGCCTAGGTTGGCTGATAAATAGGTCTAATGTCTTGGAATGCTAATCTCAGAGCACTTTGATTTGCTTTAGCACCGTTTCCTCATTAACCCCAAACTGAACCTGGGATGTTCAAAATAGGGTAGTGAACATAATGTCTCCAAGGTGTGAAGCCATTTGTCCAAGGTTGCTTGGTAGGAGAGCTTTGCAAACGGGGCCTTCCTTCCCCGAAGTCTTAGATGCTTGTATGCTGGTCTGGAAAGCAACCTGACTAGCCGGAACAGTTTTGGAATTTTAGTTTAAAAAAATATTTAGTTACAAAGACATCAGGCAACTTTGTAGTCAAGAGTACATTGGCCGGGTCATATGGTGTCCTGCAGAGCTGTTAAAACTCTAGGTGCCAACTTCTCTCACAAGATGTCGAAATGGCCACAGATGCCTGTTCTCCATGAGAGCTCATTAAGGGAAACAACATGTAGGAACCCACATCAAAAAGACAATGAAAGGGAGAAACAGAAACAGAGAAGAGTGTTTGACGATTGTTTGGAAGAGAGAAAGTGGATGTAGGACAATGGATGAAGCAGGGTACAGAAGGCCATTGACGAGAGGTTGAGCTGTGGAGAAGGACGCAATCACCCTGTTAGAGCCCCAGAGAAGCAGGGGAAAGGCAGAGGGAACCTGCCTCTCCCCTGGGAACAGTATTTCAGGGAGCAAAGCAGAGAAATTAAAAAATTTATAAATACATTTAGAAAAATTAGAGAATATATTGCCTCTAAAAACAAGAAAAAGATGACGCATAAAAGAAATGACCATAAGGAAAAGCTTTTAGAATCTGAAAATATTATTGCTAAAATAAAAATCTCTATAGAAAGCTCAATAGATAAAGCTGAAGAAATTTCTTAGGAAAGTTTTTTTAAATGGAAGAAATAAGAGAAAATGTAACAGATATCAAGTATGAATTCAGGAGACCCAATATGTGATTCATAAAGAGTTCTTGAAAGAGGGAATACAGTTGACCCTTGAACAACATGGATTTGAGCTGCACGGATCCATTTATACACAGATATTGTTCTGCCTCTGCCAACCCTAAGACAGCAAGACCAAGCCCTCCTCTGCCTCCTCCTGCTCAGCCTACTCAACACGAACATGATGAAGACGAAGACGTTTATGATGATTCACTTCCACTTAATGAATAGTAAACATATTTTCTCTTCCTTATGATTGTCTTAATAACATTTCCTTTTCTATAGCTTACTGTATTGTAAGAATACTGCATATAATAAATATAACATACAAATATGTTAAAATATGTGTGAATCAACTGTTTACGTTATCAGTAAGGCTTCCGGTCAGCAGTAAGCTGTTAGTAGTTAAGATTTGCGAGAGTCAAAAGTCATACACAGATTTTTGACTGCTCAGGGTTTGGTGCCCCTCACCCCTACTTTATTCAAAGGTCAACAGGAGTGAAAATAGAAGTGAGAACTTATCAAAGAATTAATACAAGAGAATTTCTTCAAATGGAAAAAGACACAAGTGCCAGGCATGAGTAAGCAGAGCCTCAACCAGACAGAGCATGTGAAATTTCAGAACACTAGGAATAAAGAAAAGGTCTTAAAACCTTTCAGGAAAAGAAAATCAGAAATAAGAATCATATTGGCATAAGACTTTTTATCAGAAACACTGGATACTAGAAGACAATAGATCAATGCCTTAAAAATTCAGAGGCAAAATATTTTGAACCTAGATTTCTATATCCAGCCAAATCTTCAGTTAAGTGCTAGAGCCTTTTTAGATATGCAAGGATTCAGAAGTAGGCCCTTTGTACTCTTTTATAAGATGTTTCTTAAGAATACATGCCAGTACATAAAAAAATAGGTAAGCCAAGGAAGAAGAAAAGGTGGGACCCCAGAAAAAGTTGATTGTGCATGGGGACAACAGCTATGAACAGGCCCAGAAGGAGACCAAGCCAGGCTGGAGAAAAATGAGGGAACTAGAGAAACCTTTCTAGAAATAAGGGTAGTTAATAGAATAGAGATGATGATGATTGAGAACTTGAAAAAGCTTGAGGAAATTATAAAGGTGAAATACAGAAAGCGATAATCTATTCAAAATGATCTCTAGGAACATTTTCTTTTGAGTATCATAGTGGATATATCAGGGCTGCTGAGAAGGAAATATAAATACAACACAATCAGACATTTCTGCTATGATATCATCTATGCATCCCCAAAATATTTTGTGATTTACAAAATTGCACAATAAAAATAATAGAATTTATGGGAAAAATAGGGTTTGGCTGGTGATCAAATCTTATGGAACTTTATAACTAGAGCCCTAACAAAACAGTAATAATCCTACGAAAAATATTAGCACAGTTGGCTAATATTTAAATAAATAATTAAAGCTTTAGCACAGTTAACACTTTGCTGGTATTTACAGCTAGAGTCACAGATTTTTTGGTTTTTTTTAAACAAACAAAATTAAAATGCACCATCTAGGGACAGCCTCTTCAGTGATATATAAAATATATATTTGTATATATATAATATATATATTGTGTGTGTATATATATATATCTTTTAAATGCAGGGGCAATGTCTTTTTTTAATTGACAAATAATAATTACATATATTTATGGGGTACTAGGTGATGTTTTGATATATGTTTACATTGTGCAATGCCTGCATCAAGCTAATTAACATAACCATCACTTTATTTATTAATCATTTATTATTTAGAGACAGGGTGTCCCTGTGTCTCTCGGGCTAAAAAGTGGTAGTGTGATCTTAACTCACTGCGGTCTGAAATTCCTGGCCTCAAGCCATCCTCCTGCCTGAGCCTCTTGGGTAGATAGGACTACAGGTGCACACCACCACACCTAGCTAATTTTTTTTTAAGAGACAGAGTTGTTGCTATATATTGTGCAAGCTGGTCTTGAACTCCTGGCTTCAAGCAATCCTCTTGCCTCAGCCTCCCAATGTGCTGGGACTACAGGCATAAGCCACCAAGCCCAACTTCATATTTATTTTGTGTGTGTGGTGAGAATATTTAAAACCTAATCTTTAAGCAACTTTGAAATATACAACGCAGTATTATTATTTTCACTCACAGGAGCAATGTTTTTGCAGGAGCTAATACTACATCTGCATTTGCAACTTCCCTTGATCACTTAGTTATAGAAGCTACCAAACCCATCTCTTCTTGAGTAGATGAAAGGCACCTCTCCAGAATTTTTGTTTTCTTAAGATCTTCATGTAATACCAAAGGTTTCTCCCTAATTGTGAGACAATGTGTACTCGATGGCTTCAAACGTTAACGTGCTGAAAAAGAAATCATCTGTGAACCGACACAACTTCCATGTCCTGACTTCCATTCATGAGTTGCATATGCAGCAGAACAAACTGTTCCTGGCTCTGCAGGGAACAAAACTGGCATGAGCATAACAGCATAAACACTGTGTGTTGGTTTTCAACTCTTAGGCTCAACCTATTGATGAGTGCGATGCCCCTACTCTTCTCTCCAGCACTACTATTAATATCTTCAACTTCGGATTTCGGAGTCCCCAGATAGTGTCTCTGGGGGACGGGGCAGGAGGTGGAGGTTTCAGCATGCCCCTGCTGCAGGGGTGGGGTCACAGAGAAGGGCAGTAGCTCATTTTGGAAGGAATGGGTAGGGGGAGGGAAGAAGAATAAATGAGACAAGTCCTCATCCATTCTAGGCAGAATCTAATGCTGATAACTCAAATAAAAGCAAATAACAGAAACATGTTATATAGCAACGTGACGGTAGCTGTCAACATCCCTGGATAGGGGAACTAGTTCAAGTTGGTTGTCTTTGGCGTAACAGCCTAGAGGAATGGCTAGGAGGGGGATAGAGGAGGTCAAGGGACTGTGGCTTTTCTTCATGAGCCTTCATTGATTATTTAATTTTTTGAACAAAATATGCCTTCAATATGATGAAAAATATAAAGAAATTACTTTAAAAAGATTTGTTCTTATCCTGTCTCTATAGTTCTATAAGCAGAATTCTAAGAAATTCTGCTTCAGGTGGGTACAAGACTGTGTATTTTGAAAAAGATCCACAGATAAGTTTGACGTTCATTCAAGGTTAAGACCCACTGCTCTGGTCAGCTAATGCAGAGTGGGAGGGTTACGGTGTGCAACTTATTTGATTTAGAATCTTTCCTTTCTCTGTTTTTCAGAGAATATTTTATAGGATATGTATGCTATGAAATATTCCTTAGGAAATGCAGACCCTTTCCAAATGCACATCACTCTCATGGAGAGGAAGAAGGGGAAGAATATTTTAGTTGAAAGAAACCATGCTAGTGAACACCTGTGGTTTGGTTATTAAAACTGCCAGCCTCCCATCACTAAGGTAAGAACTTCCAGGTCTTTCCTCAGGAGAAGGGACAGGTAGCACTGATGTACGGGCATGCCTTCGATGGCTCATCTTGTTCATGATGCATATAGGGTCAGGCAGTACAAATTCGGGCTAAGCTGCCAGGCCCATGCAGGGCTCTTGCTCAGAAAGCAAGTTCTGTGGGATGAGGCTCATGCAGTGCACGCCAAAGTGCTCCCTGGTTGCAGGAGGCTGGAAGTCCTGCATGCACAGAAAACACCAGAGCGAGTCTAGTCAGAGTGAGTAGAGAAACAAGGATTCTCCACAGGGGTAAAAATCCAGGCCAGGCCAAGAGTTTTGAAAAGTCTGAGCAAGACTGAGCCAAGTGACGTTTATTTCCTTGAAGGCTTGCAGCTTACAGGGCCACCAGATACTCCAAACCAAGCATGTTATGGTGGGAGAGGCATCACCCAGCCCATCCCAGGGTGGCATCCAGGAGCCCAGCTCCAAGGGCTGCTCTGAGGGAGACCCTGATGATTCTCTTCTATTGCAGCATCCCAGGAGGGGCAATGAGGACTGATGACACAGCTCACTATCAGGAATGAGAATTTCTGGATTCTAACGTGGGCCAGAGTATACTCGGGGAAAGAGCGTCTTTGGTGCCCCCTGCACGCTCTATCAGTCTCTAGCAAGGCCTCCCAAGTGAACATGCATCTCAGGTGAAAGACAGCATGCTTGCCGGGCAGAGGCAGCTTCAGAGCCGTCTCTTTTTTGCCCCCTGCGACACGTTGCCCTCCATGAGGCTTTCTCATGGGGAAATTCTGAAGCCATGTGCCACTCCAGGCAGGCCCAGCTCTGCTCCCTATTTTTTGTATAGCCTGTTCTTTCTGTTCCTTAGTTTCTTTCTTTCTTTTGAGACAGGGTCTCACTCTGTCGCCCAGGCTGGAGTACAGTGGCATCATCATATCTCACTGCAACCTCAAACTCCTGGGCTCCAGCGATTCTCCTGCCTTCACCTCCCAAGTAGCTTGCACTACAGGTGAGCACTGCCATGCCTGGCTTTTTTTTTTTTTTTTTTTATTTTTCTATTTTTAGTAGAGATGAGGTCTCTCATCTTGCTCTTGCTCAGGCTGGTCTTGAACTCCTGGCCTCAAGCAATCCTCCCGCCTCAGCCTCCCAGAGTGCTAGGATTATAGGCGTGAACCACCATGCCTGGCTTGTCCTTAGCTTCTTTATTTGTAAAATGGGGGTGGGGAAAGGGATGGATTGACTGACCTCTAATATCCCCACCAGCTCTGATAGCCCAGGACTCTATGTTCTCCAAAGCTGAGGAATGTTCAGGAACATCCTTGTTTTCCTTCGGGCAGGCCGGTTAAAACTGGAAGGAGAAGAAGTGGTGAGAGGCAATGTCTCCTGATTTGTATTTCTTAGACCCCAGGCTTTCTGGGAGAGATTCCCCCCATCCTTCTCCTTTCCAGAAAGATCTCTCTGTCCTTTCAGGGAAGGGAAGGTGATTGCTGCTAGTCAATGCAGAGACTTCACAAAAGCACAGGAACAAATACGCAGTTCTTAACAAATACTCAATTTACCCAGAAGTGCTCAGCTGCCTGTGGGGAGCAGGCTCTCTGCTGACCCAGATAGGCAGACCCAGGGCTCTGTGATGTCGGCGTGAGGTACTTCAAGGTGCCTCTCACCACAGGACATTGGGAGGCCGGGCGGCCCTGTCCAAACACAAACACGCTGGCAGTGGTGTTCCCACCTACACAGATGCGAACACAAAGGAGACTTTGCCGCTAATAAGATCCTCTGCTGTTTGTAGCGTTAAGCAGGTAAGGTCATTAGAACTCTTCTTTATAATACACTTTTCCCTCCTCATTCTGATGGAGTAAAAATAGGCCGAAGGAACTGATTTTATTTCCCATTTAAGTTAATTCAGTGAAAGGCAGGGTTTTTTTTTTCTTCTTTATGCGTGTGTGGGGAAGCAATGGGGGAGGCCTGTGGGAAGGGGAGCTGTGAGATGATGCTACTGGGTCCCTTGGCTAAAGAAGAAAAATGTCAGGCTTGAAATGCTTTCCTCTGGGGGCTGTTTGTGGAATCAAAACGCCTCTCTGGTTTGCAGTTCTAAAACCCACTACTGTGACAAGAAAAAAAAAAAAAAAGGCTTCAGCTCCTGGAGTCCCAGCTCAGCTGAGGAAAATGCCTCTGGATGATGTGCATATCGTGGATTTGGGTTTCAAACACTGGCATTGACCTCGACATCGATTGGGGTTGTGTTACTGATCTCGTCTGAGCACCAAGCCCCACCTCCGCCCCCCAGGGGAAGAGGATTGGTTGCAGGGTGCAGCTGGGTGGCATGCATGGGGGAGGAAGGACAAAGCGGCCGGTCCTGTGACGAGGGAAGGATCCCAACATGCTCTTGCAATAAACTGCGATCCTGCAAATCAAAGTCTCATCCTTAGTGACTCCCATCCTCCTGTACTTTGTCAGCGCTTTTCTCCTGGGAAGGCTCGGTGCTTTGAAGGATGCTCAGGTTAAATCTCTATTTACACCACTGCCAGGAGAGGGGCGTGTGGATAAATGTTCAATCCTCCTTCCCTGCTATCCCTGGGACCCCGTGCCCACTAGGTTTCTTGGTCTATGAAGACCCACTCTGAATCTCATTCTGTCTACTCTATTTGGTTCCAAGTGATGGACTAATTAATTATTAATTCATTTAACAAAAATTTATTGAGTGCCTACTATATGCTAGGAGCTTAGTTTGCCTCATGGAACAAAACATACTTGGATCTCTGCCCTCCTGCAGTTTATGTTCTAGTGGCGGAAGATGGACAATGACAATCAAAATAATAAATTAGCAAATGCTCCTATGCTATAAGGTGACGGCTGCTATGGGAAAGGAAGAGTAGAGTTGTGCAGGAGAAATTTGGGAGGCCAGGGTAGGGGTGCTCTGTATCTCATCAGGGTGGGCTTCTTTGAAAAGGGGACACTCGGGCAGAGGATGCAGGGAGGCCAGGGATTTGGCTGTGCGGGGACCCGGAGCTAGCGTCTTCAGGCAGAGGGGAATTGCTAAGTGCAACCGCATGCAGGGGGAGGACCTGGGGTGTCCAAGGGACACGAAGGAGGCCAGCGTGACTAAATCAGGGTGTGTGTGGGTGGCCAAGGGTGAGTCATGGATAATATCAGAGGGGTTCTGAGGAGCTCAATCCTGTAGGATATTATAGGTCATCGTAAGATCTTTAGCTTTTATTCTGAGAGAAATGAGAAACCCTGGAGAATTTTAAGCAGAGGAATGGCGCAATCTGACAGATTTGTCAAAGGTCGCTCCAGTTGCTGTGTTGAGAATAGAGGGCAGGCGTAGAGCGGGGAGATGGTAGAAGGAGGAGAGAGATGATGGAGACTCAAATCTGAGCAGCAGAGGTGGAGGCGGGGAGAAGTGGGCCGTTTCCAAACATAGTTTGGAGATGGAGCCAAGCAGCCAGTTGATTGCAGTGGTTGGTGGTAGGCTGAGGTTCTGGAAAGAGTTGAGCTCCTCACAACTGAGATGGAGGAGAGGTGTTTCTGGGAAGAGCTTGAGTTTATTAAGAGTTTTAGGCATGCTGCGTCTGAAATGGCTGTAATAGACATGCAAATGGAGAGGCTGAGCATGCAATTGGAGAGATAGGTCCAAAGCTCCAGAGAGATGTCTGGGCTTTAGACATAAACTTGGGATTTATTTGCATACACATGATATTTAAATGCCATGAGACTGAGTGAGTAAAGATGGAGAAGGGAACAGGACCAAGAGTGCTCTTGGGTGCAGGACCCTGGTGCGCTCCAACATTGGGAGTTTGGGAGGAAGAGAAGAACCAGCAAAGGAGGCTGAGAAGGAGCATACCCGTGAAGCAGGAGGTTGTGGGTTCGTGGAGCCAGGTCCAGAAATATCTCACAATCAACAGGTTCAAGTGCCATGGAGAGGTGAAGGCAGAGGAGGACTAAGACGTTACCATTCTTTTTAGCAATATGGAGGTCACTGGTGAAGTTTCGAAGGAGTATTAGAGGCAAATGCTCATCTGAATTGGGTCTAGGAGAAAATGGGAAGAGAGCAATTGCTATTAATATAGAAAACTCCCTTGAAAGGTTTCTCTACAAAGGAGATCAAAGAGTTGGAGCACCAGCTTGCAGAAGAAATAGTGCCATGGCGAATTTTTGTTTTGTTTGGCTTGATTTTATAGGGTCTGATTTAGTTTTACCATGAGAAAAATACAGCAATAATCAGTCAACTAGCCAGTATATGGAATATTTTCCATGTCCCAGTACTGTGCTAAGGTGCTGAAGGAGAAATAGAAATTTAAACTACAACCTCAAAGGTTTTTATAGTTCAGGTAGGGACAGAAATGTTTTAGAAAAGAGAACCAGGGACCTATAGACACACCTGATAGAAATAGCCCATAAACAGGAGTGAAAATGGGTGGTGTCGTGCTGGTGTCATGGGACTTAAGAATGAAGACACCGTGGGGATGGCATTTGTCAAATTCAGTGGATGATATTACTGATTAGCTACTAAGTACCCAAGAAGGCATAGACAAACACAGAATTATAGCATGGACAATACGATAACCTTTTTGGAGAGCTTTCATGGTTCTATATACATCTTTGTTGCCCAGGCAATGAAATATTAATTCATTTTGAAGCTATTAATTGAGTACCTATTATGTATGAAGAGCTATGTGGGTTACAAAGATGCCTAAATCTATCTCTAGTAGATAGATTGTCTAGTAGAAAGACCAAGACAAGGGCATCAGTAATATTGGAAGTGCTCCTGGATGGGCAGTCACAGAGCTGTGGGACCCAGAGCGGGAGAAGCCAGTCAGTTCCCTGTCAGTTAACCCAGGAGAGGCATCCCAAATAGTACCATGGCCTTTTTAGTGTCTCCTTCTCCTTTTGAGCTTATGTCTAGACACTATTCAGATTAGCGAAGAAATAGATATGAAGGAGAATATTTTTGAGGGCTTCTATGGAGCAAAGTCTGCAATGAGGTCTACAGGACATTACCTGGAATACACTTTGAATGATTTTGCATCATAAGTCACTATGGGCAGAATAGCTCTAAAGCTGGTGAATTAATTACCTTTCTCTTCCGCCCTCTGGTATCCCCATTGTAATGGAAAACAACTGATTTTCTACATTTATGGAGAGAAGTGCAAGTAATCCCAAATATGGATAAACCGGTTATTTCTACTGGACTCTGGAATGTATATCAGTGTTACTAGTGAAAATTAGTTTATTTGCTATTCTAGAACCATAAGAAAGATCAAACCCAATAATGATGCCGTGCTATAAAGGCCAGTTCAGGCAGTACTAGAGAAATGTGTATTTTTCTAATAGCATTATTGCCATTCTCTGCTATCTGTTCTAAGCAGGAGAAGAGACATATCACCTTTCAGACCGTTGCCAGACATCAGCCTAAGCAGAACTATCTCTCTTTTTCCTGCAGACTATCATGTTTATGGACAACATGCTGGATTTGGGGTCACCTAAGAGAACCTCTCTGAACACCTCATACAGGCAACAGTCTTAGTTATTGCCCAGAGAATAAACCAGAACCTCCACTGTCTTGGCTATGAAAATGTCCACAATCTTCAGAATTTCCAAGATTTGCTTTCTCCCCTACAGTAATACAAATATCACGGTCCCCCTCCCATTCCTGGGGTATTCCAGAGGATGGATTTATTCGTAAGCCAGAAGGAAGTCCTTACTAAGTGCTGAGCCCTGTGCAAGGTGGGTGAGAGATGAGCACCAGCCCTCCTGGCATTCTAGGTAGGTAGGGGTTCAGACTCATGGATGAGCACCTATAAGAGAGCGCTTGGGGTGACAGGACAGCTGTGTGCATGGAGGAGGTAGGAGAGCAAAGGAGCCTAGGGTGAACTCTTCCTCAGGTGGGGCAGGGAGGGATCCCTAAATTGAGACATGGAAGGTGAATAGGAGATTTCTGGGTCTAGAACTGTGCAGAAGAGGGCTTGGTCATTGAAGGAACAGGAATTCCAGGTAGAGGAAACAGTAGCCAAAGACGGGGCAAATAATCACCAAGCACGTGCACCTGGGCATGTACGTGGCTGTCTCTCAGATCTCTCCCCATTCACTAGTTTTTCTGTAGATTGGAATCCATGGCAGACACAAATCCAAGTTGTGATTGAGCCCTCCTTCCGTCCCCACAACCAAAAGGGGACTGCAGGGCACCAAGAGACCCACCTGCTCTGGGAGCACCGTCAATTCCGTCACCTCCCATGTCCTGTCCACCTTGCACTCCGTTTCCATATGGTGTCCATCGTAGCAGCTACTGTCACCACCACTTTTCATTGCCACCTTCTCTATTTAGAGGACAACTTCACGAGCGGGCTCTTCTGATGCCCCCAAACTTGCAGTTGAAATCATCACGGTGTTATGAGGCGAGAAAATACAATCGGCGGGGGGAGATGAGTGACTGCATCTGATGTTGGAGGACTGGATCATGGGCGAACATCCCCATGGTCACTGTTTATTTGTTTACTCAACTTCAAAATGCTCTGTGGAGCCACATAGACAGAGCTTGTCTTATCTTCCCAAACATGAAACGCCGGGTAAGACACATGTCAAATGAAAATAGCCTTTTTAGTCATAGTCAATATTTTTTAAATATTTGACAGTCAGACACTGTTACATTCAAGTGCCTGTTTCCTGGCTTTGGTTTACTTTGTTTTGGGGGTTAGGGACAATGTCCCAGTGATCATCGTGCAGCAAGCATCAGTTGTGGCTTAGAAGGAACCACAGCATGGCCAGCAGACGCTTGGCAGGCTTTCCAGCCCCACAGGGGCGATCCTTTAAACTATCAGATCTTCTGCTTCATACACTGGTCAGTTTTAAAATAACCATTTTATTGGTGGTTTGAGGGCAAATCTTTGTTTCCAGTTCTTTGCTGGCTCTATCCCTCTCTCTGTTGACTCATTTTCTTGATTGACACCTTCATCTCTGTTTGTGCTTGCTTGGCAAGGAGGCTACCATTCAACATAGGCTGGGAGAGATGTTGGGAAGCTAATGGAACAGTCCAAGAGAGATGATGAGGTCCCCAAGCCAGGACACTGAGAACGGGAATGGATATATGGGCTGAAAAAGGGAATGTCCAAGGTGACTCCCAGGTTGCTAGTTTGGGGACTGGATGGATAGCGAGGCTCATAACCAATGCAGGAGGACAAGTAACTCTTCTGAACCTGTTGAGTTGAAGTTACTTCCAGGACATTCAGGTGGACATTTAATGGACAGCTGCTTCTGCAGGTCTAGGGTTCAGGAGTGTATGACATACAGGGGCAAAGATAGATGTGGTTCCATCTGCACTTACAGCCATGTACAACCAAGTTTCAACCAAATGCCCCCACCCCCAAAGTTTGCACTATAACATCAGTCACCAAGGAACCATGCTTATTTTGATATCAGTTTCTCCAATTCAGACTTTCACCTTTCTGCCAAAAATAGTAATGAAAAAACTACCTATTGGTAAGTCATAAAAAGAATTAAGAGTGTGGAATTAGAGAAGAACTAAAGTACATGGAGGAACCAAGTAATAATAAATACAAACCACTGAGCATTGCAGCCACTCATAGTCGCTCTTTGTTCCTCCGCTTGGCTTTCTGGCAGCACCGAGCATCTTGAAGGTCTTGGGGAAAGTCATAAACAGAAATTTTAGCAATTTGCCACCATGAATTTTCTACACAGGCAATAGATTATCGTAGTGCATCTGGCCCAAAGTGCCCGTGGTGGTGTAATGAGTTAACACCAGAGTCATTTGAGAGATGATAAAATCGTCCTGGCAGTTAGGATGGGTTGGGAGCGCAAGGGAGCATGCACAGAGAGTGTCGCACTGGTGGTGCAGTTGCCCAGAGTGGTGCTTCTCCGCGACCCAGTGGCTCCAATGTATCAGGAAGCTGGGAAGCTGGAAACACCAGCGTTGATTCCCTTTCCTGAGCCAGAGCACGCCGACAGCTGAGAAACCACACTCCTCTCATCTTTTCAGCCAAACCACGCTTTGGTCCATTCTGTCACTCCCATCTCCCAGTGAGACAACCAGAGTCCCTCCACCACCTGCCACTCTGCAAGACAGGTCCAGCTGCCCTGATGTGGACAGCTCTCCCAGCCTGGAGGAAGGCAACAGGGTAGGGAGCCCCCAGAGCTGAGCACAATTAACTGCGGGGATACGAGAGAGAACTGCCTTCCCTCAGAGAGCTGAAGGGCTTTTGAGTTTCATCATTGATCACTGTTGTTGTTCAGTTTCAGCCATCCTTCACAAAGACTACGGAGACTTTGTATATGGAGTGAGGGTGCAAATAATAAATGCTCATCACGTGGTTGTTATTGTCATTATTGGAGAAATATAGAGAAGTGGTTAAGATCACACCCTGGACCTGGGTTTGAATCCCAGCTCCACTCTTACCAGCTATGACACATAGGGAGAGTTATTTAACTTCTCAGAATAGCCGTCTTACTGTCTCTGAAATTGGGTTAACTAGATCTACCCCATTGGGTTACTGTGAGTCTTAAGATCAGATACTGTCTGTTAAAGGCTTTAATTTATGATTGCATTAGTATTATTTTTGGAACTATCTGAACAGAGGGCTTGTTTCAGGCTCCATATTTCCATATAAAATACCCTTTGATAGGTCAAAAGCAGGTTCTGATTGGACCATACCCAGATCTCTAAACTACAGTGAATCTAAGTTACATGTTGACCTAGACTGGGATCGACAAATCTTTTCTATAAAGGGCCAAAGAATAAAATATTTTAGGTTTTGTGAGCCACACAGCCTCTCTCTCAGCTACTTAACCCTGCCATCATAGAGCCCAAAACAGCCATAGACAATAGGTTAAAAAATGGGTATATCTCTGTTCCAATAAAACATTATTTACAAAAACAGGCAGTGTACTGAATTTAGCCTGCCTTCATAGTTTGCCAACTCTCAACCTAGATGTATACTCTTCTCACATGTAGGTGCTTATTGATGCAGTGTGGTTAGAGGAAAAGCAGGAAAGGCCTTCATTCCCCCACAACCATTCTCCACAAGATGCCAAGTACTAGACATTCCACTATTAGAAAGTCATTCCTTTGAATAAAACATTAATCCATGGAGAAAAAAGAGGTGGCTATCAAAATGCAAATAAAAGGAATAACAGATAAAGATTAAGCATTAATTTGAATTGGCATATAGTGCACCTTCCTAACTGACTGGGCTTTACTTAGCTGGGAGGCACCAAGCACCTGGAGGGAGGAATATTGAAAATGGGTTGAGGGTAGGAAAAGAGGAACAGATCTTCTAGGACTCTCTCTCGGGCTTTCCAGATCAAACCTCTCCTCTTAGAATCCTTCCCCTCCTACTTCCCAGCCAAGATCTCTTCATCGCTAATAGCTTCTGTCACTTCTTTCTGAGACGCTGGGCAGCTGATTTCAATAATTCCTAAAGCCTAAACCATCGCTTTCCAGTTTCTCATGTCTTAGAAGAGATTTGCAAGGGGCCATCTCTTTGTACTCCAAGTATTGGATGCAGATTAACGTTGATACTAGGATGGAGGTCCTTTTCTTCCCTTCCCAGTCTCCCAACCCCATGTAACCCCCACCTTCCCGTGCAGTGGTAGACATGGGGCAGGGACAAAAAAATTGGGAATAAGAATCGGAATTCAGACTTGGCCTGGGGACACATTCTATTCTAGTGTAAGGGCAAAGTTATCTTAGGGGTGAAATACAAATCTCATTTGTGGATGCAGTGAGGACTATTGGCTATAGGTTAGTCTTTACAGGATGGGATACAGTGGGTGGTGGAGATGATGTCCATCACTGTTTGGATGATGGCGTAGCAAAGAGATCTGCTGTGGAGATCACTTGATCTAAGAAACTAAGCTGTTTCACTCGCCAAGGGAAGCTATAGGCACATCCTTTGGGGTCAAAATAAGCAGCCCATTCTCAGGGTCCTACTAGATTGCTCTGTGCTCTGTCCGTTAGATGGTCCCAACTTCATCCCATCACAGAACTGTCACTTACTGCCATATTTGTTTTCCAATGTCACCTTCTCTTTGGGCATCCACATCTGCAGTCTCTTCTTATGCTGATCTTCCCAGTATCACCTGCTCTGCAAGGCAGCTGCTTCTCTGCGCCCCTATGGCACAGCCTCCATGCCCCGCTCCTGGGGCCTCTAGAAGCTGGAGAGCTCGTATGTTTCTATGAATCTGCTCCTCCCCCACTACCCTCCCACACCACCATCCAGAACCTTACCCAACACCAGGCATTCATAGGTGCTCCATTAATGTGTGTAGAATTAATTCACAATTGACAGCTTGAATGCTTATATCACTTGTACCGTCAGAGCAGGTGGAGGCCAGTGCTGGGAAAGGCAGGAGGAAGACTGTACTATCGCCTCTGCACTCTGCTTCTGAAACTCCACAAGGGTGGTAAATGCTGACTGGAGGGGGGAGTCCACGGCAGGCTAGGCTCTGGGAGCTCTGAGTCCTTCTGTGCACCCCCCCAACATTTATTTTTTCATTCACCGCTGCCCCCAGCCCTGGTGGCCGTATTAGTCAGCTTAGGCTGCTCTAACAAAATACCATACACTGGATGGCTTAGACAGCACAAATTTATTTGCTCACAGTTTAGGAGGCTGGACGTGCAAGATGAGGGTAGCAGTGTGGTCGAGTTCTGGGGAGAGCTCTTTTCCCAGCTTGTAGGTGGCCACCTTCTGGCTATGTCCTCACATGGCGGACAGAGCAAGCTCGCTCTTCCTCTTCCTATAAGGCCACTGATCCCATAAGGAGAGTCCCACCCTCATGACATAATTTAACCCAAGTTATCTCTCAAAGGCCTGATTTCCAAATACTATCACATTGGGTGTTAGGGTTTCAACATATGAACTTTGGTGGAACATAGACATTCAGGCCATAGCAGTAGCTTAGAAACTCATCTGGCGTTTCAGGTTAGGTAAATCCTCCAACTGGGTTTGAACAGAAGTGTAGATGATTCAACCATCTAATTCAATTGCCTTTTGCTTAATTTAACTTTTCAATCCATAGTGCAAAGAATGTATTAATTCTTGTGTACCCAAGTCAAGTGATAGAAAAATATTCTGGGAGTCTTTCATTACATTTAAGGTGAAAGTTGTTATTAAGGAGTACTTCCTCAGGAAGGAGTACAACCCCCGGGAGTAGGAGCGAGGGAAAGGAGCAGTGAGGCGGGAAAGGAGGGAGAGCTTAAATGAGGATGTAGACCCCTGCTCGATATAGTAACAACCGAGCGCTCCACAGCTCAGGGCTCACTTCCCAGAGGTCCTAAGAATTACTATCTCAGCAGAGTCCATCGGGGAAGGAAGGGAGGAAAGGAGAAGAATGTATCCGCTAGGTCCTGCCTCCCATTGGTCAGATATCCACAGGGCATGAGCTCCCCTGCACTTAGGGTAGCACATGTGTGTGTACCAAGAAGTTCCTCGTGTGTCATGCCTCAGCGGCAACAGGGAAATCCCAATCAAAAGGATCAAGGCATGTAGCGTGAGGCCAGGTGGCACAGCCAGGCTGTGCTTTCATTGGTCCCTGCAGTGGCAGCTGGAGTTGAACAAGTGGTCCAAGGCTTTGGAAATAGGTAAAGCAAGAAGCTCTAAGATAGCAGATAGAGTTGTCCAGAGCTGAAACTTCAGCCATGAGTTGTGGCTGCTCGCTGGTATGCACCTTCTGTTGCTCACATGGACTCTTTTTTTATTCAACAATTCATTTCTTCATTCATTCATTAAGCAGCTCACTTACCTACCGTATGCCAAACACTGTAATAGACAGGAATAACACTGGCTTTCTGGAGCAACTGAAGTACTTTATTTACCAACCTAAAGCCACCTGTCTTCCTGCCTGGCTCTCCATGCCCTGACACTGAACCCCAGCCCCTACATTTGGACCAGTCACCACCATTAGGCTTACTAAGAAGTGTTGAGGTGCCCACAGATCTCCCACTGCAGGGCCCTCATGCTGTGGGGTGACTCTAAAAGAGAGTGCATCTCTTCTAAGGAAATAATCTTATTTGTGAAGCTGAAAACTATTTACACTACTATTTATCCCTCCTCCCTGTGTTATAATTCCAGGGACACTCAGGCCCAGAACTTGGGATGAGGAGCTTCTTTGAGAGTAAAAGGCCACGCA
Organism: Propithecus coquereli; assembly: GCF_000956105.1. Lineage (NCBI taxonomy): Eukaryota > Metazoa > Chordata > Mammalia > Primates > Indriidae > Propithecus > Propithecus coquereli. Next base: position 2,018,287 of record NW_012137080.1, on the reverse strand, counting down.
CCCAGCTTCCAGAAAGAAATCCCGCTGGGCGCAGTGGCTCATGCCTGTAATCCTAGCACTCTGGGAGGCCGAGGCTGGAGGATCACTTGAGGTCAGGAGTTCGAGACCAGCCTGAGCAAGAGTGAGACTGTGTCTCTATTTTTTTTTTTTAAAGAATAATAATAATTAAAAAAAAACAGAAAGAAATCCCAAACTATTAACTTAATCTCCAGAAGAAAAGCAAGCTGCAGACACTTGGAAATGCCTTAGTGTCTCAAAATTTGAAGGCCGTCAGTAAGGAAGCGTTCAAAGGCAATTTTTGTGGACTAAGGAGAGACAGGAAACTAGCACGGACATACCTCATTTTACTGCATTTCACAGATACTGTGTTTTTTTACAAATTGAAGGTTTGTAGCAACCCTGTGTCCAGCAAATCTATTAGTGCCACTTTTCCCAACAGCGCATGCTCACTTCATGTCTTTGTGTCACATTTTGTAATTCTCCCAATAGTACAAACACTTTTATTATTATTTTATCTGTTATGTTTGTCTGTGATCACTGATCTTCAATGTTATTATTGCAATTGTTTTAGAGTGCCACGAACTATACCGATAAAAGCCAGCAAACTTACTTGATAAATGTGTATATTCTGATTGTTCCAGTGACCAGCTGTTCCCCCATCTCTCTCTCTCTCCTCCCTATTCCCTGAGACACAACAATATTGAAATCAGCTCAGTTAATAACTCCATAATGGCCTCTAAGCATCAAGCGAAAGGAAGAGTCGCATGTTTCTCACTTTCGATCACAAGCTAGAAATGATTAAGCTCAGTGAGGAAGGCATGTCAAAAGCCGGGGTAGGCCGAAAGCTAGGCCTCTTGCAGCAAACAGTTAGCCAAGTTGTGAATGCAAAGGAAAAGTTCTTGAAGGAAAAGCAAAGTGCTACTTCAGTGAACACAGTAATGATAAGAAAGAGAAACAGCCTTATTGATGACATGGAGAAAGTTTCAGTGATCTGGATAGGAGATCAAACCAGCCACGACATTCCCTTAAGCCAAAGCCTAATCCAGAGCAAAGCCCTAATTCTCTTCAACTCTATGAAGGCTGAGAGAGGTGAGGAAGCTGCAGGAGAAAAGTTTGAAGCTAGCAGAGGTTGGTTCAATGGTTTAATGAAAGAAGCTGTCTCTATAACATCAAAGTGCAAAGTGAAGCAGCAAGTGCTGATGTAGAAGCTGTGGCAGGTTATCCAGAAGATCTAGCTAAGGTCAATGAAGACAGCTACACTAAACAATAGATTTTCAATGTAGACATATGCCTTCTGTTGGAAGAAGAGCCATCTAGGACTTTTATAGCTAGAGAGGAGAAGTCAATGCTTGGCTTCAAAGCTTCACAGGACAAGATGACCCTCTTGTTAGGGGCTAATGCAGTTGTGACTTTAAGTTTAAGCCAATGGTCATTTATCATCCTCCAAATCATAGGGCTCTTAAGAATTATGCTAAATCTACTCTGTCTGTGCTCTTTTAATAGAACAACAAAGCGTGGATGATATCACATCTATTTACAGCATGGTTTACTGACTATTTTAAGCCCACTGTTGAGACCTACTACTCAGATAAAAAGATTTCTTTCAAAATATGACTGTTCATTGACAATGCGCCTGGTTACCCAAGAGCTCTGATGGAGATATAGAAGGAGATGAATGTTGTTTTCGTGTCTGCTAACAAAGCATCTATTCTGTAGCCTATGGATCAAGGAGCAATTTTGACTTTCAAGTCTTATTATTTAAGAAATATATTTTGTAAGGCTTTAACTGCCCTAGATAGTGATTCCTCTGAAGGATCTGAACAAAGTGAATTGAAAACCTTCTGGAAAGGATTCATCATTCTAGATGGCCTCAAGAACCTTTGTGATTCATGGGAGCAGGTCAAATTATCAACATTAACAGGACTTTGGAAGAAGACGATTCCAACCCGCATGGATGACTTTGAGGGGTTCAAGACTTCAGTGGAATAAGTAACGGCAGATGTGGTGGAAACTGCAAGAGAACTAGAATTAGAAGTGAAGCCTGAAGATGGGTCTGAATTGCTGCAATCTCATGATAATACTTGAATGGATGAGGAGTTGCTTCTTTTGGATGAGCCAAGAAAGCAGTTTCTTGAGAAATGTACTCCTGGTGAAGATGCTGTGAACATTGTTGACATGACAACAAAGAATTTAGAAAATTGCCTAAATTTAGTCGATAAAGTAGAGGCAGGGTTTGAGAGGATTGATTCCAATTATGAAAGAAGTTCTACTGTGGGTAAAATGCCATCAAACAGCATCACATGCTACAGAGAAATCTTTCGTGAAAGGAAGAGTCAATTGATGCAGTAAACTTCACTGCTATCTATTTTAAGAAATTGCCACAGCCACTCCAACCTTCAGCAACCACCGTGCTAATCAGTTAGCAGCCATCAACATGGAATCAAGACCCTTCACCAGCAAAAAATTACGACTCACTGAAGAATCAAATGATCATTAGTATTTTTTACTAATAAAGTATTTTTGAATTCAGGTATGCCCACTGTGCTTTTTAGACATAATGCTATTGCACACTTAATAGACTACAATTTAGTGTGAACATAACTTTTATATGTAGTGGGAAACCAAAAAATTTGTGTGACTCCCTTTATTGCGATATTTGCTTCTTAGTGGTGGTTTGGAGCTGAACTCACAATATCTCCAGTGTATGCTTATAATTCTTTATATTTGTGTTTCATGCATTCATTATCTCATTTGCTTATGGCCCAACATGACCATGGCCATGCATGGCCATGTACAATTATTTCCATGTCACAGATGTGGAAACAGAGGCTGAGAGATTAAGTCACTTGCTGAAACTCACACAACCAGTAAAAGGTAGTTCTTGGGCTTGAGCCATGTTTTATAAGTGAATATCATCTCTGTCCTCCAGCCCACTGGTACTCAGTGGCCCGACCCACCCAGGCCTGTCCATTATCCACTGATCTGTCAGCCCAGCCTCGGCTGCTGCTGGTTCTACATGCCATGTGGGAGGCAATGGTCCTTAGGACCCAGGGACATCCCCCAAGGTACTTTAGCTCTCTGAGTATTGTCAGTGGGCAAAAGGCCAGTGCTCAGGGCTCCATCTTCCCCTCCGTGTCCTCTGTGGAGCTCCCTCCTCCCTCACCTCCCACGGAGCCAGCGCACTCGCGGTAAATTCGCTGTTTTTCCATCCCAGTGAGTGCAGCCTTTACTTTGATTCGGGTGCAAGCAGCTGCAGGTGCCTCAAGTCATCATGTGCTGTCTTTCCCCCTCGCTCAGCGCAATGTCATCCGTGTTTACTTGCTGCTCTGGACTTCAGATTCTGTCAGCATGCCAATCGGCGGGACCGCCAGGCACCACAGCTGACAGTCAAATCTGTGATGCCGAATCCTTCTTCTGGAAAAAAGGGCTAAAGAGGTTAATACACTCAAGTCAGGATAAACACACCAGCTGTTAGAGTTTCTAATATTTAATATCATTATCAAATAAATAACTCAGGAAGAAATCACACACACACACACACACACACACACACACACCCCACAAAAACCCACAGCCGCTGCTTCGTTGGTTAAAGTGAATATTCATAAATGATCTTAAAAGCTCCCCCATGGGAGCAATGGCTAGGACACAACTGAAAAACGTTTGCATGTGCCCTGCTGCTGGTCCCTGCACAGGGACACCACCCCCCAGGTCAGGCCTGGAGAGAGGAATTGGGGAACAGCAGGAGGAAAGAATAGGAGTCAACAACTGTAGACTGCCCTGCCCGTCTGGTAAGATCTCAGCCCAAGTAACCTTTGCTTTTGCTTTCAAAGGCAGATCTCCTTCTCTTAAAAAATATACCACACTTCTGTCTACCTGTGCAGCACAAGACAAATTTGTTTTGTCTTGTTTAAGGAAATTATGTATTCAGACAAATAACATCAGTAATCAGTTTTGTGGATAATGGATTATCTAACTGACCAGTAAATAGTGTTTTGTTGCTGTTTATTCTTCAATCTACTTTGTGCATAGATATTAGCCAGAAAGTGATCGTCACCTATTTTTCTCTTGTAGTTCTAGCCTTCTGATTCCCTCAGCACTACCGCAAAGGCTGGGCAGGACAGAATTTTAACAGCCTGTTAACTGTGTCAGGAAATTGAGAGTCCACTTTTTTCTTTTTCTTTTTTTTGCCCCAGCTCCCTGGCTGCAGTTCACCTGGGCCAAAGGAACAGAAAATGATGATCATCACATTTGGGGGAAAAAAATGAACATGGGCTAATTTTTTTTTTTTTTTTTAAGGCTCCAACAAAATGTTTTCCAGGTCACAAAGCACTGAACAAAATGAGCTCCATATCTAGTTTATGTTGTGTATTATAAGGGAAGCTGGTCTCGGTGACTCTGTTAAGGTTCCGTGAGCATTTTTTGAGATAAAGCCTTCATTTCAAAGGGCCAGGGTTGAGCTATTTCCCTTCTCATCAAGCAAAAACCTGGCATCCTGTTTGTCTGTCCAGATGTATTTTTGTTTGGGTTTTTACACTATTTGATTGAGATCAAGTCATGAATTTCTGCTCTCTGGATGGGCAGAGGAATGACAATTTATGAAGTCTGAGGGTGCATGTTGTTTAGCTCAAAAGCACAGCCAGATGAATTTTGGTGACAGGAAATGCTGCACTGCATGGCCACAGCAGCCAATATCTGGGGCAATTTCTCTTTTAAAGACTTTCAAAAATCAGAGCACGAGGATATAGTTTTAATAATCTCTTAGAACTGGAGCTGTATGGGTGAGATGGAGTAGATAAAAAGAATCCCAATATAATTTAAATAGAGCTTTGTTTTAATAAGACTGACTTAACATAGTAATCGTCCTGTCGATGTGGTATCTCTGTCAAGGCTACAGTGATTACTGTCCACACACTTTCTTTCCAATTAATGCTAGGAATGGCAGACACATAAATGGCCTCTGCCTTTGGGTCCTTGTCGAACTCCCAAATAGCTCAGTGTCCCCTCTGCTTACCCAAGCATCTTCTAGGTGCCCAGCCAGGTTCCTGGGTTCTTCGAATGAGTTTTTCAAGTGTGTAGAAAATATGTAGCCAGGTGGCAGGGATGGAGGCAAGAAGCATGAGTCTCCCCAGACCCCTGGAGAGATGAAGTGTGAGGAAGGGGTGTCTCAGAGCTACTCAGCGGTGAGGGGAGGGTGCTATTAAGGGAATGAAACCATGCCTGAAATTGGGGGAGTTGCCTAAAGATTAGATATTTGATAATTTTTTTTCTATTTCTATTTCTATTTATCTGTATTTGAGGGGAGACCAAAATTATTGTTAGAGTCATGAGGATGAAAGAGAGGAAAGGAATGAAGAGGAAAATGGTGGGAGGGAGATAGGGAGAGGGAAAGAGGAAGAGAGAAAGAGAGGGAAAGGAGGAAAGGAAGGGAAGAAGGAACAGCGGGGGGAGAGAGGGAGGGAAGGAAGGGAGAAGAAAACCAAACCCAGTTCTCAAAGTCAGAGCTGTGCTGTCCCCAGCGGGACCCTGCCTTTGCACAAGTGGTGCCCTCTGCCTAACGTGCTTTCCACCCTTTGCACACCCCAAACCTCCTCAAGCACATGAATCATATGCTTCGAACAAGCTTATGTAGAAGCTGGGTGAGCTCCTTTGGTAAGCAAACACACACGCAAGTGTTTAAGATAACTCAGGCTTAACTAACTAGGGAACTAGACAAACGCACAGTCTGAGAGGCATTGACCTAACAGTAATTTTGGTTTTCATTTTCTGATCTCAGTGACTGAGCTGCCACTAGGAGTTCATTCATTGTACTGATCAGATCAGCTTGGAAAACAGGAACCAAATTACAAGAGTCCCTTTATTTCTATCAAACTTTCACTTCCTCCCACTCTTATCACCTGACTTTATTCCCAGGAGACTCTTCAAGATGAGGAAGGAACTGACTTTCCCATTCCCAGGTGGGAATACGGGAGTCCCGCGAGCTGATGGCACCTACCCAAAGCGGCCCCCACGTGCAGTGCGCCAGGCTCCTACACACTCCTCCACTCTGCTACCAGCAGGAAAGGAAAACAGGAATCGAGGGGCAATTCCCAGCAGGAAGAGCTCTCTCCATGGGACCTGGTCCTAGACTTCCACCTCCCAGGACGTGGAAGGCTGTATAGAAGGGGATGCTGAGCTTCTTTTCTGATTATCTTCAGGGTAATAATAAAGAAGAAAGGGAATTAAACAGAAGGATTAAAATTAAACACCAAGAAAAACTTCTGGTTGCTAGGATGATTTTGCAAACTGAAATAAATTCGTAAGATTCTTAGCGAGTTGAACTCTGCCGCAATGATTTCCTGCCATAGAATTTCAAATGTCTCGGGCTCCTTAGTGCTGACTCTCGTTCCGAATTCCCAACTCCAGGCAGGTGAAGGGCAAGCAGGCACAGTAGCCTTCACTCTCAATTCCCAGCCTCCCAACAGTTTAAGCCCCATGCTTTATTGATGTGGATCTTTTTTTCATGTAGACATTTTGCTCTCCTTGCTGCAGAAGGTGGTTTCCCCAAACTGCCGCAAATGTTCCTTCTCTGTATATTTTATTCATAGGAATCCGTTACTGGCCCATCCCTTCCTGCAAGAGCTGAAATTTGCCCTTGAGGCATCAGATGGAGTAGTCAGATTGTCAAATGTGTCCCCTAATTGAAGTGAACATTGGCACAATATTTGTCGACTGGAAATAAACAGCCCCAGTGAAGTAGCAGGTTTATCACCTTCATGCGCTTGCTCAGGTCTTGCTGAGAGTCGAAGGAAACACGCAGAGACAGAAGCTATTTCTCTAGGAAATGAAAACTTTGGTAGAGCAGGGAAGGGGGATCTTTCTCAGACTTTGAATCTCCTGGAGCCAAGAACAGCTGGCCTGGGGCAACGGGCGGGGCAGGCAGCAAGGTTAACTGCCAGCACTGGGTGGCCCTTTCTTCTTCCGCTTCTCCTCCAGCACCCAAAGGCGGGGTTCAGCCTGCTTTCTGTCCTCCCTCACACCCTTTTACTGGCAAGTCTCAGCTGTCAGAGTTTGAGGAGCAAAAAATGAAAGCGAGATGAAGATGGAATGACCTCCTGTGTCTGTTCCCAATGCCTCCTGAGCCCCAGCGAACTCAAGGGCTCTGGTTCTACCACGTCACCCAAGCTGGCCGAGGCCTCCAGACCCCACGTGCCCCGGCATGGATGCCTCTGACGGCCTTGAGCTGGGCACTCTTGCAGACAGGGTGGGGGTCAATGCAAAGCCTTGGAAAGTGCAGCCTTCATGCGCACACTAGAGCGTTGGCTCCTCTCAAGGTCACACACCGGAGCAAACAGGTGGAAAGGCCCCAACTCGAGCCCGAAGCCAAAAACTCTGCCTCTCCAAGAAGGCTCTGGAAAAATCAAAGGAGGGTGAGTGTCTTCCTCCAGTCTTGGCTGTGTCAGGCTTGCCCCATTCATTCCGCCACCTTCTTGCTTTCCTCGAGGGACCAATCAGAAGCAGTCCCTTTCCTTCCATGGGGTTGGGGTGGGGGGGGTATCCTTCTGACCACGTGTTCCCCATGGCCTTTCCTGACCCATTCCAGCAAGTGTCCTGGCTCTGTGCCAGGCACTGGGCTGCCGGCCCACAGAAATCCTCTTCCGTGGCCACCCTGTGGGAGTTGTTGTCCCAGGGTACCAGGCTCTACCGGGAGTTAATAGATCCCAAAACCTGGAAGGTCCTAATCCGTCTTCTGTTTAAGTCAGGATGGGGGAGCTGGCCTGAAAGTATTCACAAGCACCATGACCTTCCTGGGCCTTCCTGGGCAGTGACTGTTTTTTCTCCACCCCTCTTAGTGTGCTCATGGCCGAAGAATGACCAGACACACTGAAGTAAGGCACGCACGAAAATGAGGGTTATTGAGGAGAGAGAGGATTACAGAGCAAGAGCAAGATATAGGTTTACAGAGCGAGATACGTGTGCCACAGATGATGACTAGACCCACTGTCACAGCAAAAGGAGAGCAAAGGAAGGGCACAAAAAGGGTCTGGTTATGGTCTGCGTCCTGTTTTATAGTGCCTGGATTGGGACCTCCCTCATGGTTCAGAGGTCACCATGGAACCACATTGATTGGACAGTAGGGAGTCACATGATCTGAGCCTTAACTATGCATGCAAGTTGTTCTAGGTCAATTTCTGGACTCTATGGTACCTATGCTGCTTGGCCTGTGGGCTAGAGAGTCCTCTGCATTCTTTTGCAGCTGGTGCACTAAGTTATGATTGGCAGATTCATAGGGTGTTCCCTCCTCCCCCAGGTATGGCAGTCTCTCGAGAGAGGATTAGGGTGGGGCAGGACCAAGACAGGGGCTGAAGGCCCACCCTGGTCCTTCTTCCCAGGTGGGACAATTACACCAAGGCAACAGCACCCACTTTTGTCCCTAGAAGACTCAGAATCCCTCACTAACTACCTAACAATTTCTCCCCATTTCCCTATTTTTTTTTGAGACAGAGTCTCACTCTGTTGCCTGGGTATGAGGGCAGTGGCATCATCATAGCTCACTTCAGCCTCAAACTCCAGGGCTTAAGCCGTCCTGCCTCAGCCTTCTGAGTAGCTGGCACTACAGGCGTGTGCCACCATGCCTGGCTAATTTTCCTTTTCTTTCTTTTTTCTTTTTGTAGAGGCAGGGTCTCACTATGTTGCTCAGTCTGGTCTCAAACTCCTGCCCTCAATTAGTCCTCCCAGCTCAGCCTCCTGAAGTGCTAGGATTACTGGTGTGAGCCACTGCACCAGACCTCCCACTTCCCTGTTTCTATGGATTCTATCAGAACCCTAGTTTTTACATCTTGAGTGTTTTCTTCTCATCTCTTCGTAGCTCCTCGACTATCCAGTTCCAGTGATTCTTGCATTATAAGATCTCCTAGTTCTTCCTTTCTTTAGACTCCCACTCCCACCATTCTAATTCAGGCCTTGTCACCTGATGCCTCAGGTATTACGATGCCCTCCTAAGCCACCTTCAGTCTTGTATATTGCTACCTGTTAATCTTCCCAAAACATTACTTTCTTCAAGTTAACACCCCTGATCAAAACCTTTTAATATCTCCCCACTGGCTAATCCTACCACTTAAGGCCTTTCAAAATCTGAACTCACTTTTCCCAGGACACACCCCAGCACTCCTGAAAGCAGACTGGTGTCTTCAGTACCTTTGACCCCATTATGGTGTCTTCACTATCTCTTAATCTTCCATCACTATCTCTTTCTCCCCCTCTGCTGTCATGTTTTTGAAATATTCTTCCCCTCCTCTGGCCTATGCCAATCCTACCAAGCCTACAAACCCAGGTCGAGGTCAGTAGCTCAGTCTTCATGAAGATTCCATTAGCTAGAAAACATGCATCCATTCAGCAACTATTTATTGAATATCTGCTCTGTGCCAGCCACTGCCCTAGGCACTGAGGTTACAGAGGTGAATAGTCGGCCAGGTTCCTTGTTTTGTTGAGTTTACATTAAGGAGGAAGGGGGAGACCTCAAATTGTAACAAATAAACACATTAACGAGCTGTTAATAACTTTCAGATGGCCATAAATGCTACTTGATCTCAGCAACCCTTTTTACAGAAGAGAAACACTGAGTCTCAGAGAAGTTAAATGCCTTCCCAGAGATCACGTGGTTAGCAAACGATGTCTGGGTCAGACATCGTTGTCATCTGTGTTCTTTCCATTACCTACATTGCTTGTTTTATCAGCCAAATGTTAAACTCCTCCAGGTCAGGTCACAATTCTCTTAAATTTGTCCTGTTACTTAGCACACCACTGGGCATGTTGCAAGTGCTTGCAGGTTACTTCTAAGAAGAAAGAATGAAGGCAGTGAGACAAGGTAGGGAGAAGGGTGCCCCTATTCAGTGACAGACATGTAGACTTATTATTCCTTATCCAAGCCAACATATCTTATTAGTGCCATGTATATATCCATATCCCTTGGACCACCAAAGATGCTGTCAGGGACTGTTGGCTTTTATTTTCCACTAAATTTCCCTTTCAAGTAGCAAATTCTATCATTTGGACTGTGAGTATGACCCAGGGGGGACTCAGTGTCCAGCCAGCTTCTTACTCCTGACGGTGACAAGTAAGAGCAAGATGTGTTCCAGGAGGATGAAGACAGGGAAGTCAAGACGGTTTGTTTAAAAGAATCTGTGGCAGATGACTGGTCATAAAATGGGTTCCTTTTACTTCCCCCTACCCCTTCTGTCCACTACTTTTCAGGAAGGAAAAACAAAGAGGAAGAGAAGGGGAAAGGAGGGAGGGAAGGCAGAGGGGAATTAATCACAAGTTCCCATTTATAGAATCTCTAAGTTGAACTATCTTCAAGAAAAAAGGGAGTATTGAAATTGCATTTGAAATAGTGCCCCTTATATCTCAATGATCATTTTCGCTCCCGCACACTAACTTTTAATGCACTCTACATTGATGATTATGGTTTGGCTAACAAAACTGGTCTAGAGGAATGGCACCCCCAACTCTGATCTCTCTTTAAATTATTTTCCGTTTAGCGTAAATCCTATAGCATGGCATAAAACTTTATTGAATAGCTCATTTGAGCAGAGAATACTTTTGAAAGAATATTAGTAAACTCTTTCAATGGAGTCAAAACACCAAAATGGAAAATTCAAGTTTTGAAGAGAGCCATTAAGTGTGATTAAACCTTTAAAAAGGAGAGAACAACGCCTGCAGAACTCTATTTAGCCATTTCATATCTTTAATTGTCCAAAGATTTACTTTAAAAGCACAGACATGAAAGGATGCTGAATGTTACAGTATTTAGAGGGGGAGAGTGAAGATAAGCCCTGTTCACCAGCAAATGGAGCTCAGCCCAGAAGTAGGGACAACAAAAGCCTCAGGGACCTGCTTCCTTCCACAATACAGAGAGAGAGAGGGAAATAAAAAGGCAGCAATTCTTGACTTGGCTTTGAGAAGCACAATGGGCATGATTAGGCATCCAGAGTGGGGGCGCATTTAAGTAGCAGTAACATCCACCAGTTAGCTGGTAATTAGGATGAACACTGAGGGGGAAGGAGCCCAGAAGAGGGGGACAGGGTAGTGGGGCACAGGGATTTGGGGAAAGGGATTTGAGAGGAAGGTAGTTTTTGAAATCTAGAGGAGATGAAAATCACTTTGGGTGCTAATTTTATCGCGTACTTTCCTAAACTCAAACCTCAGAAATTTGGTTTCAATACATAGGGGATGAGACCCAGGACTCTGTGTTTTTAAAAATGCCTCCAAGGCAATGCTGCTGCCCACAGTCTTTGGACCAGTTTAAAGGATGTCTGGAGGAAGAAGGAAAGAGCCAGGGACAGAAATCTGAAAGATAAACACCCCCCTGGGGAGAGAGGGAGAGAGAGAGAGAGAGAGAGAGAGAGAGAGAGATGTTCCCAAATGACAAGCACCCACGATCTAACTTTCCTGTCCCCTCCCCACTCTCAGATAGACAAGTCTATCCCAAGGACAGAATCACTCGAGGAATTCCATATGGAGGGGGCAGGCATGAAAGATAATAAAACAAAAAATCAAGAAGAAAATGACAGGCGCTCCGTAAAGCACAATTCTGAGTAGAATATTTTTCAACCGTCTCAAAATAGAAGTAAACAAAACAATTTCATAACATGCGTTGTTGTATATTGACAATAGTTGCTTTTTTTTTTTTTTTTT
>NW_012137080.1:1995974-2006436 GCF_000956105.1 Propithecus coquereli | reverse complement strand
TCAGGCTTGCCCCATTCATTCCGCCACCTTCTTGCTTTCCTCGAGGGACCAATCAGAAGCAGTCCCTTTCCTTCCATGGGGTTGGGGTGGGGGGGGTATCCTTCTGACCACGTGTTCCCCATGGCCTTTCCTGACCCATTCCAGCAAGTGTCCTGGCTCTGTGCCAGGCACTGGGCTGCCGGCCCACAGAAATCCTCTTCCGTGGCCACCCTGTGGGAGTTGTTGTCCCAGGGTACCAGGCTCTACCGGGAGTTAATGGATCCCAAAACCTGGAAGGTCCTAATCCGTCTTCTGTTTAAGTCAGGATGGGGGAGCTGGCCTGAAAGTATTCACAGCACCATGACCTTCCTGGGCCTTCCTGGGCAGTGACTGTTTTTTCTCCACTCCTCTTAGTGTGCTCATGGCCGAAGAATGACCAGACACACCAAAGTAAGGCAAGCACGAAAATGAGGGTTATTGAGGAGAGAGAGGATTACAGAGCAAGAACAAGATATAGGTTTACAGAGCAAGATATGTATGCCACAGATGATGACCGGACCCACTGTCACAGCAAAAGGAGAGCAAAGGAAGGGCACAAAAAGGGTCTGGTTATGGTCTGCGTCCTGTTTTATAGTGCCTGGATTGGGACCTCCCTCATGGTTCAGAGGTCACCATGGAACCACATTGATTGGACAGTAGGGAGTCACATGATCTGAGCCTTAACTATGCATGCAAGTTGTTCTAGGTCAATTTCTGGACTCTATGGTACCTATGCTGCTTGGCCTGTGGGCTAGAGAGTCCTCTGCATTCTTTTGCAGCTGGTGCACTAAGTTATGATTGGCAGATTCATAGGGTGTTCCCTCCTCCCCCAGGTATGGCAGTCTCTCGAGAGAGGATTAGGGTGGGGCAGGACCAAGACAGGAGCTGAAGGCCCACCCTGGTCCTTCTTCCCAGGTGGGACAATTACACCAAGGCAACAGCACCCACTTTTGTCCCTAGAAGACTCAGAATCCCTCACTAACTACCTAACAATTTCTCCCCATTTCCCTATTTTTTTTTGAGACAGAGTCTCACTCTGTTGCCTGGGTATGAGGGCAGTGGCATCATCATAGCTCACTTCAGCCTCAAACTCCAGGGCTTAAGCCGTCCTGCCTCAGCCTTCTGAGTAGCTGGCACTACAGGCGTGTGCCACCATGCCTGGCTAATTTTCCTTTTCTTTCTTTTTGTAGAGGCAGGGTCTCACTATGTTGCTCAGTCTGGTCTCAAACTCCTGCCCTCAATTAGTCCTCCCAGCTCAGCCTCCTGAAGTGCTAGGATTACTGGTGTGAGCCACTGCACCAGACCTCCCACTTCCCTGTTTCTATGGATTCTATCAGAACCCTAGTTTTTACATCTTGAGTGTTTTCTTCTCATCTCTTCGTAGCTCCTCGACTATCCAGTTCCAGTGATTCTTGCATTATAAGATCTCCTAGTTCTTCCTTTCTTTAGACTCCCACTCCCACCATTCTAATTCAGGCCTTGTCACCTGATGCCTCAGGTATTACGATGCCCTCCTAAGCCACCTTCAGTCTTGTATATTGCTACCTGTTAATCTTCCCAAAACATTACTTTCTTCAAGTTAACACCCCTGATCAAAACCTTTTAATATCTCCCCACTGGCTAATCCTACCACTTAAGGCCTTTCAAAATCTGAACGCACTTTTCCCAGGACACACCCCAGCACTCCTGAAAGCAGACTGGTGTCTTCAGTACCTTTGACCCCATTATGGTGTCTTCACTATCTCTTAACCTTCCATCACTATCTCTTTCTCCACCTCTGCTGTCATGTTTTCGAAATATTCTTCCCCTCCTCTGGCCTATGCCAATCCTACCAAGCCTACAAACCCAGGTCGAGGTCAGTAACTCAGTCTTCATGAAGATTCCATTAGCTAGAAAACATGCATCCATTCAGCAACTATTTATTGAATATCTGCTCTGTGCCAGCCACTGCCCTAGGCACTGAGGTTACAGAGGTGAATAGCAGCCAAGGTCCCTGCTCTAGTGGAGTTTACATTAAGGAGGAAGGGGGAGACCTCAAATTGTAACAAATACACACATTAACGAGCTGTTAATAACTTTCAGATGGCCATAAATGCTACTTGATCTCAGCAACCCTTTTTACAGAAGAGAAACACTGAGTCTCAGAGAAGTTAAATGCCTTCCCAGAGATCACGTGGTTAGCAAACGATGTCTGGGTCAGACATCGTTGTCATCTGTGTTCTTTCCATTACCTACATTGCTTGTTTTATCAGCCAAATGTTAAACTCCTCCAGGTCAGGTCACAATTCTCTTAAATTTGTCCTGTTACTTAGCACACCACTGGGCATGTTGCAAGTGCTTGCAGGTTACTTCTAAGAAGAAAGAATGAAGGCAGTGAGACAAGGTAGGGAGAAGGGTGCCCCTATTCAGTGACAGACATGTAGACTTATTATTCCTTATCCAAGCCAACATATCTTATTAGTGCCATGTATATATCCATATCCCTTGGACCACCAAAGATGCTGTCAGGGACTGTTGGCTTTTATTTTCCACTAAATTTCCCTTTCAAGTAGCAAATTCTATCATTTGGACTGTGAGTATGACCCAGGGGGGACTCAGTGTCCAGCCAGCTTCTTACTCCTGACGGTGACAAGTAAGAGCAAGATGTGTTCCAGGAGGATGAAGACAGGGAAGTCAAGACGGTTTGTTTAAAAGAATCTGTGGCAGATGACTGGTCATAAAATGGGTTCCTTTTACTTCCCCCTACCCCTTCTGTCCACTACTTTTCAGGAAGGAAAAACAAAGAGGAAGAGAAGGGGAAAGGAGGGAGGGAAGGCAGAGGGGAATTAATCACAAGTTCCCATTTATAGAATCTCTAAGTTGAACTATCTTCAAGAAAAAAGGGAGTATTGAAATTGCATTTGAAATAGTGCCCCTTATATCTCAATGATCATTTTCGCTCCCGCACACTAACTTTTAATGCACTCTACATTGATGATTATGGTTTGGCTAACAAAACTGGTCTAGAGGAATGGCACCCCCAACTCTGATCTCTCTTTAAATTATTTTCCGTTTAGCGTAAATCCTATAGCATGGCATAAAACTTTATTGAATAGCTCATTTGAGCAGAGAATACTTTTGAAAGAATATTAGTAAACTCTTTCAATGGAGTCAAAACACCAAAATGGAAAATTCAAGTTTTGAAGAGAGCCATTAAGTGTGATTAAACCTTTAAAAAGGAGAGAACAACGCCTGCAGAACTCTATTTAGCCATTTCATATCTTTAATTGTCCAAAGATTTACTTTAAAAGCACAGACATGAAAGGATGCTGAATGTTACAGTATTTAGAGGGGGAGAGTGAAGATAAGCCCTGTTCACCAGCAAATGGAGCTCAGCCCAGAAGTAGGGACAACAAAAGCCTCAGGGACCTGCTTCCTTCCACAATACAGAGAGAGAGAGGGAAATAAAAAGACAGCAATTCTTGACTTGGCTTTGAGAAGCACAATGGGCATGATTAGGCATCCAGAGTGGGGGCGCATTTAAGTAGCAGTAACATCCACCAGTTAGCTGGTAATTAGGATGAACACTGAGGGGGAAGGAGCCCAGAAGAGGGGGACAGGGTAGTGGGGCACAGGGATTTGGGGAAAGGGATTTGAGAGGAAGGTAGTTTTTGAAATCTAGAGGAGATGAAAATCACTTTGGGTGCTAATTTTATCGCGTACTTTCCTAAACTCAAACCTCAGAGATTTGGTTTCAATACATAGGGGATGAGACCCAGGACTCTGTGTTTTTAAAAATGCCTCCAAGGCAATGCTGCTGCCCACAGTCTTTGGACCAGTTTAAAGGATGTCTGGAGGAAGAAGGAAAGAGCCAGGGACAGAAATCTGAAAGATAAACACCCCCCTGGGGAGAGAGGGAGAGAGAGAGAGAGAGAGAGAGAGAGAGAGAGATGTTCCCAAATGACAAGCACCCACGATCTAACTTTCCTGTCCCCTCCCCACTCTCAGATAGACAAGTCTATCCCAAGGACAGAATCACTCGAGGAATTCCATATGGAGGGGGCAGGCATGAAAGATAATAAAACAAAAAATCAAGAAGAAAATGACAGGCGCTCCGTAAAGCACAATTCTGAGTAGAATATTTTTCAACCGTCTCAAAATAGAAGTAAACAAAACAATTTCATAACATGCGTTGTTGTATATTGACAATAGTTGCTTTTTTTTTTTTTTTTTGAGACAGAGTCTTACTTTGTTGCCCGGGCTAGAGTGCAATGGCATCAGCCTAGCTCACAGCAACCTCAGACTCCTGGGCTCAAGCAATCCTCCTGCCTCAGCCTCCCGAGTAACTGGGACTACAGGCGTGCACCACCATGCCCGGCTAATTTTTTATATGTATTTTTAGTTGTCCAGCAAATTTCTTTCTATTTTTAGTAGAGACGGGGTCTCGCTCTTGCTCAGGCTGATCTCGAACTCCTGAGTTCAAACGATCCAACCACCTCGGCCTCCCAGAGTGCTAGGATTACAGGCGTGAGCCACTGCGCCCGGCCGACAATATTTTTTAAAATAAATAAATAAGACAGTCATGCCTTCTGACCAGGTGTTGATAAAGTGGAATAGAAATACGGGAAATCGTGGACTGTTGTTAGATTGCTAAGTGGCTCAGGAGAGTGTAAAAATCCGTGGTTTCCACCTCTGCTCTGTGGCCCTTGCAGATGGGCCCCAAGTGCACCACTGGGGAACCAGGGCCACCAAGTTGGGAGGAGGTCGCCAGGCACCACCTGCAACCAGGGCATGTCTGTTTTGGGTAAGATTGGATTTGAACATAGAAGTGCTGCTAACACGTTTTAAAAAATTCCTGATTCTGACCATTTCCGGTCATCTTACAGATGAGGAAACTAAGGCCCTGAGAAGCAAAGTGTCATGCTCAAGGTCACTCAACAATGTTTTGCAGCAATTCGAACTTAAGCTGGGAACTCCTTTGTCCTAGTGCAGCGAGCACCTGGACGCCGGAGCACCCAGCCATCCCCTTACTTACATCCCGGAACTTGTCAAGCAAGGGTGTTTGACAATATTTGGATCATGTGTGATTGGAACATTTTAGGGGTTACGATTTAACCAGTGGCATATCTAAAGGTGTGTGATAACAAGTCGTGTTGTCTCAGATTGTTATTCTACATCCTCTTGAAGCAGAAGCGGTTCAGTGAGGTGAACAGGAAGAAACAAGGGGCAGAGGCCAGTGAGAACCGCCGGTGGAGGACTCCATGTTCACAAAGCAGATTACCCCTGTTACAAACTCTAGCCTCAGTCATTCTCCTAGCAGCCCAACGAGGCGGGGGAGATTACCCTTGTTTGGCCACGGAGATTATCGCTGCCCAGTGTGGTTAACACACCGCGGGTAGGGATGACAGCTCAAGTCCGGGGGACCTCAGAGCCCATGCTTTTTGTACTTAATGACATCGTTCACCCGAGAATGGGATGCTCTGGGCTTTCCATGTCATCCTTTAGCAGGGCCAGACTCACTTTTTTTGTGTGGTGCCAATTCCAATATCTGCGCTGCCATGGCGGATAGCTGCATTTCTTTTTTTAAGAGAGAAAATGATGAGAAAAAAATTTTAATTATAAAGTAGTTCAATGCAAACATCCAGTAAGATTCACTTAAGTCCTGCTGTGGGCTGTTCCTGACTTACGAGGCCTGCTAAACAAGTCCTCTGGGATTAGCACATCGCTCCATAAAGCTCCTTGCTAGCTGCCACTTCTCCTCGGCTCAGCCTTTAACCCTGCCTGGCTCCGCATGAAGACAGAAGGGTGTCCCCAGCGAAGGATGAAGTTTCGTGTTCCCTCTCTTTCGCTCCCAGGCCCGTGGACTCCAACACTACACAGGCTGCGTCGGGGCCGTTGGAGGATTTGGAAGTGGCAGCTGCGCCTGGGCTTCTGCGCTCTTCCCCTTAACACCTTGTTTCTTCCACTTTTCTGTTACAAAGACAGTGCCTGACAGAAAGTCCAGAAAATGGAGTGAGTAGTATTTGCTAACATGTCTACTTTCACTTTGGTACTTTGTCTACTTTCACTTTCTGTCGCCATTCTTTGTCTTCATAAATATAGACGTCACATCGTTATAATCCTAATGGCGCATGCTTCGGATGTCACTTTCCCCTCACTCAACTCCAAGTCAGAGACTTCGTCCAGGACGTGTGCGGTCAGCCTCTCTTGTTTTCTTCCCTTGTGTTTCTCTCCCTCCCTTTCTTTTGCTACCTGCTCTTGCTTTTTTGTTTTCCTTTGTTCCTTAATTTTCTCTCCCCTCTTGTTTTTCTCCTCTAACTAAATCTAAAGCTTGCCCCAGTTTCCTGGGATTCCTGGGGCTAAAGACCCTTTTCAGAAGTGCACGGATTTGAGTTCCCGAGTGGTCTCCTGTCTTGGGTCAGTCTTGTGCCAGGTGGTCCCCAGGAGTAAATCGAGGCAGGTAAGTGGAAGGAGGGTGGCTATAATAATGGATCTGAATCCAAGGCAAGGACGAGGGTGACAGAATGGCTCAGGAATCGTGGGGGTGGGATAGGAAGTGAGCAGGCTGCACACTGTCACAGGGATAGGAGATGAAGTTCTCCACTGCCTATCAATAATCTGAAATAATAATGATGCTAATAATTCAGATAGCTCCAAGCAACGCCTCCCGAAGAGAGTGAAAGGGCTTGTTTTGTTCTGTGCCGAGTACTGGACTTAGTTCAGTGGTATTGCAATACATCCTTTGCAAAGATTGTTTCATTTTAAGAAAAACATGTAGAAGCACAATAACAGCAACTTCTATTTACGCGGTCCTTTAAATATACAAAGCACCTTTATATCACTTATACCCACAAAAGCAAAGAAAATGTTCCAGGTAGAATGTTAGGAAGCTGACATTTGACAATAACGAGTTTAGCTGAAGTTTACATTATGAAGCTTTCACCAGAGCAATTAATATAAACACTTTGCAATCATAAGCATTTTAAGAGGGGCCAAATATGCTGACTGGAAATCTAAGAAGCAGCAAAGGTATTGCTGAAGAGGGCGGCACCAATGATGGTGAACATTTAAAAGATGGAAACGGAAGAGATCTGGGGTGGGGGGGAGCTTTCTTGATGAGAAAACATTACCAGCTCGACGTACTCTAATAAAGGTAAATTGCAATTTATAGTACTTCTTTGTGGTTCGATTTCCTTGGCAATTATTATATTAGAGTGACACTTCTATTGAATTATATGTTTCAATTACTATTAAAAAATCGAAGTCCTTAAGTTCAAGGAAATTATGAATGCAGCTTCTGGAGAGCTCTACCTCTGACACTGCAAGGATAGGATCGCTTATCTCCTTAGCACTCGGAGGCCCGTTATGCAGCGCGGCCAAGGAGGAGCACAATGGTGTCCAACATTTTCAAAGCACTTCTGGTGGATTCCACCATCTCTGCGCTGTGTTGTGGTAACCTCAGGTGACCGGCCGCCTTTCTTTGCACAGGACACAATGGCAAATAGAAACATTAACTCTCACAATGTCGCCAGAATCCAACTGCATTATTCCCTGACCTCCGGAGAGATAATGTGTCACTTGCTGTACAAAAATAAAAGTTTTCAAAGCAGTTAGAAATATATTATTCTGTATACTTCACTTGCTGAACCGCCTTTCTAGGGTTTATTTGTTTGGCCCTTTAGAGAGAGAGAATGGGAGACTTTCAGAAAGGTGACCACGGAGCCCTCCTTCTCCCCCGCCCCCTCGCTGTCCCCTCTTGGGAAGATGGAGTGGTTGCTGAGTGCGGGATGCTGATGGGCGGGGCGGAGAACGGTTAGACAGCCGCTCCGGAATCACAAAGCCTGGGATGGAGGAGCAAGAAGGCTCTGTCTGGTGTCTGAACACCCCTGAGGCAGGGCTCGGGGACATCTTCTCGATGGGTGGATATTTACTAGAAGTCAATAGCGCAGTGGGCTTTGGTTCGATGCTAATGAGGCCAAGGTTATCCAAGGGCCAACTGGTTTCCTTCTGTTCCCTCTGCTATAAACCGCCTCCCATCCCCGGCCAAGCCACTTACAAATGCAGAAAGGGGGAGAATGAAATGGGCGGGAGGCTTCTCCCAGACAGATGGCTCCCCAGCTGTTTTCGCCGATGGGTAACTTTTGTTGCCACGGCTCAACTTCCCCTCTAAAGACTATGTCCTCCAAAGCCCTTCGCTTTTAGTTCTCCTGGGAGATGTCTCCTACGAACAGCGCCTCTCTTCAGGATCGCCCTTAAGCAAATGACAACTTTCACAGGGGCAGGGAGCCTGACAGTCAGTGGTGGAGGCAGGAGACGGTGACTCTTGATTCGCTGAAGCTGGCTTTGGCTTAACACACTGTTGGGTCTCTTCAAGGTGAATCTTCCTTGCTGTACCCATGAGTCCCCAGCCTTGGCATACCCGGCGGCTCTTTATTTTCTGACCTGTGAAATGGGCATATTAATCCTTGCCCTTCCCAACCTGCAAGGCTAGCGTGAGGCCCAAACAAGGAACGCAGGGACAGTCTTGGGAAGTGTAAAGTACCTGCCAGTGAGGGTTACCGGCCACA
The DNA here is from genome assembly GCF_000956105.1 of Propithecus coquereli. Taxonomy (NCBI): domain Eukaryota; kingdom Metazoa; phylum Chordata; class Mammalia; order Primates; family Indriidae; genus Propithecus; species Propithecus coquereli. Next base: position 1,997,872 of record NW_012137080.1, on the reverse strand, counting down.
CGTACTTCTACCCTGACACCCACCGTGGTCCAGGTGATTGCTGGACCTGGGGAAATGCACTATTCTTTAGGTAGCATCGCATCCCTAGACCTGTGTTGTGCCCCAGTTACTCTCCTTGACTTGGCATGGCCTTAATTTTTGGCAGCAGCGACAAGAATGTCTTTAAATCCCTTGTCCCATCCCCTCATCTCCCCATCCCCATCTGCTCCTCCCTCTTCAGAGCAGATCTTGCTTCTCGACTGTATCAGTCAGGGCTCTCTAGACGAACAGAACCAACAGGAGATTTGTCTATATCATATGTATCAGAGATATGATTGATTTTGGAAAATCGGCTTGCATGACTATGGGGGCTAACAAGTCCAAAATCCATAGAGCAGCCTGTCAGCCTGGCAACTTAGTTTTGAGGAGTAATTTCTTCTTCTCCAGAAGGCCTTAGTCTTTGCCCTTAAGCCTTCAACTGATAAGATGAGGCCCACCCATGTTATGGAGGGTAATCTCGTTTACTTTAGGTCAACCGACTGTAGATGTTAACCACACTTCCACAGCAACAATTGCTGTATTTTGATTAAGTAATTGGGTTCTATAACCCATCCACATCGACACAAAAAGACTAACCATCATGCTAACTTTCCATGGATGACTCCTAAATCCATCTCTTGGGTAAAGCATTTCTCAGCAGCTGCTCACTCCACACTGTCAGGATATGTGTGGTTTTCTCCATTTTCCCTCTCTTTTTGTCTTCTTTACTCACATCCTCGTCCTCTAGATGCAAACATCTTGGGCTTCTAATCCCTCTCCCTGGGTTTGCTGTAGGGGTGAGGTGAAGATCTCATCTTCTAGAAACAACTGATTGTCCTATCAGCAATTATCATAGTAAAAACCATAATTAATATAACCTCTGCTGTGGTACTTTGGTTACAGTGTGACCCTTTTCTATTTGGAGAGAGCAGAGTTTGGGGTTAGAGGTAATCCAAATAAGTCAATTTCCAGTGCTTGGGGTTGTAATCTGGGTATGGATTCAACATGATTTCAGAACACAAAGTGAAGGGCTGACACCATCCCTCATCCACATAACCATCTGGTCAGCTCTTTCGGAAAGCAAGGCAATGGGAAAGGCCCAGAAGGAACCCCTGGGATCCTGCCCCTAAGAACTTATACTCTAATGGTGGAACAGACAGGTAAGCATAGATCTAGAAATGCAGGGTAGACACAAAAAGTGGTGAAATGGAAGTAAAAACAAACGTTATTTTTTCATAGGTAAGGGAGTTTATGCATGTTGTAGAATGAACTCCACAAGTGCAGGCATTTAAAAGTCATTTGTAGTTAGCTGTGGAATATTCCACGTGTGTATTTCTTAGCAGCGTTCCCTTCTCTTTTATGCCTTGTTTGGAAAAAGATTTAAATTAGTTTGTATTTCCTCAGAGCACATGAAGAGATGACTAAAGAAACCTGTCCCAAAGTTACTAGAAAGGTGTGAGCAGCGGAGAAAGAATTTAGAATTAAATTTGCGTTCATTCCACAAACACACGGCAAGCAATGGCTGTGAGGCAGCCTGTACTAGGCGTCGGAGATGCTGTGTGACTAAGGCTCACAGTCCCGTGGGCGAGAAAGACGGCAAACATACAGAGGGCCTTTTTCTGAAACCAAGGAGGGCAAAGAACAAAAGATGATGGAGAGTACTGGTTTATTCACAGTGGCCAGAGAAGGTCTCTAAAGGGACATGTAGACCTGAAAGAAGAGAGTGTGCAAGTTAGCCACGGGGTGTGGGAAGTATACATGGTACACACTCTCTCCTTAAATGGAAAGGTCATGTTCAAATCAACAACACACATTATATAATGCCTATTAAATTTTATATGTATGTATTTATGTGTATACCATAAAACTACTTATAAATA
>NW_012137080.1:1963280-1994244 GCF_000956105.1 Propithecus coquereli | reverse complement strand
GAGTTAAGCCCTTGTTCTGGATTAGGCTTTGGTTTAAGGAAGTGTTGTGGCTGGCTTGATATTCTATCCAGACCAGTCAAACTTTCTCCTTATCAGCAATAAGCCTGGTTTGTTTTCTTATCATTTCTGTGTTCACTGGAGTAGCACATTTCATTTCCTTCAAGAAGTTTTCCTTTGCATTCACAACTTGCCTAACTATTTGGCCGAGCTTTCAGCCTATTTTAGCTTTAGTTTCCTCACTGAGCATCATCATTTCCAGGTTTTGATTTAAAGTGAGAGACGTGGTACTCTTCCTTTCACTTGAACACTTAGAGGCCATTGTAGGGTTATTAATTGGCCTCATTTCAATATTGTTGTGCCTTGGGGAATAGGGACTCTTGAGGAGAGGGAGAGAGATGAGGGGAACAGCTGTTCGGTGGAGCAGTCAGAACACATACAACATTTATCAATTAAGTTCACTGTCTTATACGGGTGTTCATGGCTCCCAAAAACAATTATCATAGTGGCATCAAAGATCAGCAATCACAGATCACCATAACAGATATATTAATAATGAGAAAGTGTGAAATATGGGGGAAATTACCAAAACGTGACACAGATACACAAAGTGAGCACATGCTGTTGGACTTGCATGATGCAGAGTCGCCACAATCCTTCACTTGTAAAAATTGCAACATCCTTGTAGCTCAACAAAGCAGAGTGCAAGCAAACGAAGTATGCCCGAATAGTAATCCTGCATTACGGTTTTTGTCATGTATTAATCTTTTATGGACTCTTCTTTATTTCCCAAATGAAGTAGTCCATCTATTGAGCATTGAGTATTTCTACTATAAACCAATAAAAATAATGATAATAGCCATATTTAATGACTATTTGGTATATGCCAGGCACTTTCCAGTGCTTTAGGTGCATTATCTAACTTAATCCTCACAACCACACCTTGAGGCAGGTATGGTTGTGAGGATTCTTTTTTTTTTTTTGAGACAGAGTCTGGCTCTGTTGCCCTGGCTAGAGTGCCATGGCATCAGCCTAGCTCACAGCAACCTCAAACTCCTGGGCTCAAACGATCCTCCTGCCTCAGCCTCCCGAGTAGCTGGGACTACAGGCATGCACCACCATGCCCGGCTAATTTTTTCTATATATATATTTTTAGTTGTCCAGATAATTTCTTTCTATTTTTAGTAGAGACGGGGTCTCGCTCTTGCTCAGGCTGGTTTTGAACTCCTGACCTTGAACGATCCACCGGCCTCGGCCTCCCAGAGTGCTAGGATTACAGGCGTGAGCCACTGCACCCGGCCTGTGAGGATTCTTTATTCTGAAGCTGAGTAAGGTGTTATGGGCAAGGGTTGATGGCCCAAGGCTATTCAGCTAATGGGCACTGCAACCAGGGTACCCAAGCAGCCTGAACCCCAAGTTCCATCCATACCATTGTGCTACAGCTGCCCCCTTCCTTCAAAAAGCCAGCGTAGCCTCACAGTCTTCATGTTGAGTTGACTTTCAGAGGTGGAAAGTAGAAGGAGTTATTGAGGAATTATTGAGAGAATTGCCTCAATAAATATTGATTTAGCAAAAGCCAAATGGAACGAGAATGAAAGCATTTGATCTGTCCATTTCTCTGGTGGAGATTTTATTCCAGGCCAGGTGGTATGCAGATTTTCATACCCATTTTGACTGCTCTGGTGAACTGCAATAAATCAAAAGGGATTTATTGCAAGGCCCGTTCTTGGTATGTATGGACACAGTCTACAATGGCTTGTACTAAAATGCACTTTTCTCTTTTTTCTTCTTTTTATACCTTGTTCTTCCACCTCCATGTACATTTTTTTTCAGGGAAATTGTTTCCCTTCAGGGAACTCTAAAGATTGGATTCAATCAAAATTGTAGAGGGAGATTTTTTTTTTTTTTTTAATTTACATGACTACAACGATGTGACTTGATCCATTTTTCTTTTTTCACTTTCCTTTTGGATGTTCAGGTCAGAGATAAACACAAACTTCCTGGTTGTCCATGAATCAAGGGGGCAAAAGACCCATGTAGGCTGGGGAAGCCAAGTGAGTACAACAAGTAGCAATTAGCGAGATCCAAGAAACACAGCACAGACAAAGAGCTGACCATGAGAAGGATAAGCAGAATGCATGACTGCTCTGCTGTGGCTTGGTGTCTCCTGACCATGGGCTTCATTGTCCTGAGGGAAGGATCTTAGCTCAGGATAAGGTTTGGCCTACAGTACCTGGGATGCCCACAGCAAGAGCATCCATCCAGGCCGCCCCCTCCATTCTATATCAGGTTTAACTCCTTATCAAGGGCTCCCAAGGCTCCCAACATTTTCCCGAGCACTCCAACGTTTGTTTGGGTGCTTGGAGGGGACAAGAGAGTGGTGACTTCCATGCTATTCCTAACCATCATTCCCTGGGATTTCAGTGGCCTTACTCTAAGCATCTGAGCAATTCTGAGCATTCAAGGATGGAGTGTAGAGGAGAGAGACTGGGGACATGCTCAATTGCTACTGAAAAATACAGTAAATATTCCCCATTTCAGGAGCACAATGAAGGGATGAGAAGTTTTAATCAGAGGCCAGAGATATGGTTAAATCAGACTCTCATTACACCATGGCCCTGAGTGCCCTGAGGACGCATAGCAAACAAACACCTGAAGGAAAACAATAGTCTTCAGATGGAAAAACCCAAAGGGCCCCTTAAATCTTTAATAAACTCACCATGTGGATGACTCATATCTCTGAACAGGTCTCCCTCACCTTCCTGTCTGCCTAGCCCCTGGTGCTCGGGGATGACACACCCAGTCAAGGTAAACAAAGTCACATGTCATATGACATTTGCTTTAGCTTATCCATGGACTCATGACCATTTTCCTTCTTTCTCTTTTAATGCCCTGTGACTTCACCTTTCCCAGACTACAGGCTGTTTGTTTCTGCTGTCTGTTGTGGTTTAAAAATTTCACTGATGGTTGAAAACGAATCACAGCATAAGAATCAAAGCTAAGTTGGCATCACGGCTAGGAAGCTGGGAGGAAGTCACCAAAATCAATGTGTATCTGCCTGTAGATCCAGTGTAACCATTTAGGCCAGGAGAACCATTTAGTTCATGGTGATGACTTGGTATGGCAGACTGACTAGCAGTTGCAGCCAAAAGGGTTGAACTAGCCACCGCATGGAGATGCACAGGGAAGTTCAGCTTCTGATGGGAACAACGCGCTTTCTTTTTTTTTCAAGGACAAAAGCATCAGATCATCTTTCGAGTAAAGTGTTAAATGTCTACAGTAAGAAGTAAAAAGTTTGAGGAGATTCTCCCTGTGTCCTTAGTATGATGTCTTCGTCACTTTAAGTGTGGGTGTTTGTCTACCCGGGTTCCTGGGAATGAGGGTGTAGGGCTATAAGGAAGAGAGAACATGCTGTCTGTCTCAGGCAGATCAGAGTAAAATTGAAGCAAAATATTCATATGTAAATTTATTAAATAATGTTAATTATCATTGAGAGGCAGTGGAGTAAAGAATTTTTCAGTAGGAAAGATGCAAAGCAGAAAGAATAATCAAACAAGATCATCTTTAGAAATGCTCCTCTGGAACAGAGCAAAAGAAGGTATATAATTTTATCTTTATCCCCAGGTAGGTATTTGAGTCCAGAAGTTTACAGGTGAACAAGTGCCTTTTCAAATGCATCGGGGCAAGAAGCAGCAGTCAGATGCCAAATGGTCCCTTTACTCCTAGCTCCGCTTCTATAAACACTGGACAGCACAAGAAGTGACACAAGTCTAAGAATCTTCATCTATACAAGCACTGATGGAGATCCAGTCACTGGTACAATCTGAGTCACATCTACTTGTAAACCGTGCGACCCAATTGTATTCGAAGAATTGGTACCCTGTTACAGAGCCACAATCTGGGCCAAGAAGATTCCTCTTCTTATGGGCTATTTTGAGTTTTTGAAACCAGTCCTTTTCCTCATTCCAATCAGCACCTTTTTGAAGGGTATTTCAAAAACTATGAGTTGGAAAAGAGGAGGGCCACAGCGGGAGCCTGAGGGATGGCATTCAGGGGAAGAGGAGTCTAGGAAGTGGGATTGAGAAAGAGAAACCAGAGAAGAGTGGCAAGAAGGGAGATGATAATGTCATAGAAACCAGTGGTGCAGAGAGGTGCAGGCAAGATGAAGAACTAACTGTTCTTATTGCGATAACATGGAGGTCATTGATGGAGGCTGCCAGAGCAGTTTAAATAGAGAATACAGAAGGCAGACTGTAATGGATCAAGTAATAGCTGGGGAATGAGAAAAAGGAAAATGTGAGCATAGACAATTTTATACACAGGCCTACATTGAGAGCGTGGTTTACAGGGTCTGGAGCCATGGAAGTTGGAAATTCCAGGAATAAAAAGGGTAATTGCTAGAGAAAAGTCCTAGGAGATGGAATCCCAAAGGCAAGTGTGTGGACCATCTTTGGATGAAAGAAAGACTCCTGTGCCATAAGGGAGAGAGGCACAGAAAAAACTTGTGGGGCATGAATGGAAATTTTAGGGAAACTATGTCAATTAGCCTTATTTTTTTCTTTTTATGAAATTGAAAATAATATGATCTGCTAAGGGAATGATAGAATAAACTAATTAAGGACATGTGATGGAATTGCCAACTGGTATTGAGGAGCAGCTGAGACTGGAGTCCCAAACATAGCAGTGGCACTCTCCAGCAAGGCCGATGGATGCCTGTAAGTCACACTCACTAGTCTGCGTTCAAGAGTGAAAGAGACAGATGATTTGTTTAATTCTTAGTTGAGATATGGGTGGGCAGGTGCAATTAAAGGACAGTTTGGCAAGGGATGGAGGATATAGGTGGGCATGAAAGAAGGGGTGGTTCCTCAGTATGACAGCCAATTCATTGTTGAGGACTCAGGGCTTTGGCAAATGGAAAATGAACCATTTCTGTGTGGTTGTGTTTCCAGTTATCGTCTTGCTATATTTATGCAGGTTAGAGCAGCTGCTGGAAACAGCTCTACAATTTCAGAACCACCTCTTTTTGGGGAGTGCCTTATCAGGGTATTTCTAGCTAAATTGGGTATATCAAACATGATGGGTGAGACTCTTGCTCGGTGGTTGAACACAACAAAGGTTTATTTCTTGCTTATGCAAAGTCCACTGGGATCAGGTGACTCTCTAGCATGGCTTGCCTTTACTCAGGGATAGAAGTTGCTTCTATCTTAGGGCTTCACTATCTCAACATATGGCCCCTGAAGGGGCAGAAAGGGTGGACTAGGCACACCGATTATTAGTACTTAAAAGCAAAAGTAGTAATGCAACAATGTTCATGTTCCCATGAGCTCAAACTCATTCTAAGACCCCAATCCAACTGCAAAGAAAGCTGAGAGAAGCTCTCATAGGTTCTCCGGGACCATCAGTCACCTTGTTAAACTGGGTCAACCAAGCATCCTAAGACTTGCACTAAGTAAGCACCATTTCAGGGAATTTGGCTCTTTGGTGGTGAGTAAGAAAAAGCTTAGGAAATGAAAAGTGTAACATTACTTGAGACTGATGGTGTTCATGTAGCCCTAAAGTGAGCAGTCGAAAAGTAAAAATGCAAGACAAACTGTAATTCTGTAATTGCATGTTGTGTAGGAAAACAAAGGCAAAAAGAAGAACCAGGAGGAGGAGGAGGAGAAAGAGAAATGAAAAAGAGGAAGAGGAGGAAGAAGATGCATATACATAAGCAACAAGGTCATTTAGTTAAATTCAAATTTTACTGTAATCATTTCTCCCCAATACAGCTGGCCAAATTAGTGTCTGTTCACAGGAAATGCAAACATAAATAAGGGTGAGGCACAACAACCGGTCTAAACTCTCAGCCCTGAAGGCCACATGGGACACAGACAGGCTGGAAGGAAGCTGGAGGAATAAATGTTGTAAATCCAGCTGCCCACCAGGGTTCTCGGGTCTTCTCTGGCTCCCTTCCTGGCTTGCACTAACTCGTCATTTCAAAAGCGCTGGGTATTTATTATTATTATTATTAAAAATGCTTTTCAAGACCAAGCGATGTGAACAGGCCTTTTCCACAACCGGCAGCACTCTTTCGGGGAACATGTTATTTCTTTTTAATTTGCTCACTCAGTCCTGAATAACTTTTCAGAGGGCTCCAGACACCGCAGTATGACAGCTAAACCAAGGCGCATCGGATGCGATGGAATTGCTCTACAAGCAACCTTGCCAAAGGCCCTTTTCGATGCACAAAGCTGGCTCTATCTTTGTATATTGAGGGAGCTAAATCAATGTTAAATGCTTGGCTCTTTTCACAGGACAATGACCAGGACCTAAGCTGCGTCCTTCTTTTTTGATTGACACTTGAAACGCAGCGCGGGAATCAGCCAGAGGCGCTGCTACAAGCCGAACCCTCTGCTGGGATAACCACTGGTGACATCTGCAGAAAGGCCGACAAAAGGCAGTTGAAAGCTGTGTTTGTTGCTTCCCCCCCTCAGATCTCCTCGCTTTCATGGAGCTCCTTGCTTGCTTTAATATTATGATTCAGCACCTGGCTTTTTTGAACCTTGCTTTAAACTTCAAAAGGCGAGGTGGTATTAACAAACATGAAACGAAAAAGTGGCGGTAGTTTGATTTACTGTTGTCGTCTTATCAAGGGGTTTTTTTGTCACCAGCTGCCACTTTCTGTCATCTTTGGAACCATTATCATTTCTCTAAAATCTAAAAGACTCCACTTAATAACAGCTTTGAATACAGGCAGGATCAGTAACATACACAGTTCTGGAAATGACAGGACCATCAAATGAAAAGAAAGATGTTGCCAAAAAAAAAAAAAAACCCAAACCACACAAATAAGAGCTGTAGTACTTTCTAGTGACCTTGATTTCAGAATTAAACAAATCAAATCCAATTCTATTGTTCCCTTTGAATTCCATTTTAGAGTTTCCTTGAGAAGTTCCTTTTTGTTGTTAAGACTCATGGGGAGGGAAAAAAACCTCAAGCCACAATCAGGCTTTGCTACTCCAGATAGAAGAGGAGCTTCTGCTGTCACGAAATGTCTGAAATGACCTCTGCTGGTGCCTCCGCTCGGCTAATTACCAGCTCACTTTCACTGACTTTCTAATACTTGGAGCACCCACTTGACGCTGACAGCCAAACATTGCAGACTCTGACCAAGGAGGAGGTCGCTCCATGTTCTGCTTGTTCCCAAGGACTAGCGGCTCTGAGCTTTCTAACCAAACCCTCAGGACCTAACTGTATAGGTGAAAGCTGGACCCACCAGACCAAGCCCAAGGATGAATCCTGCCACCCGCTTGGAACCTCAGACACCAGAAGTGGGTCAAAGCCACCATGGATCTTGGAGATCACCCAGTCCAGTGATTTTGTTTCTCCCAGGGTCCTCTGTAAAACTACTGATGCTTCCTTGAGCTCCTTCCCACATCTTCTGAATTCACAACTCAGAGAGCATGCTGCAGGCAGCTACATGTGAACAGTTCTCCTGAGGATTCTGCCTTCCAAAGAGGATTGAGATCAGCTCTTCCAGATGGGTTTTCTGGGAATTAGAGGATGTCTAAGTCCCTTGTCTAAGACAGTGCAGCAAGTATGTGGCAGAGCTGGATGGAGACTAAGGAGTGGGAGCCCAGAAGGATACCCTCCATGTCTCCATGGCAGACCTATAGGTGAAAGAGGGAGAGTGTCCCTGGATGGTGCTTTGCATCACAGAGTGGGCTGAGCACTGGTTTCCAAAGATGTGAGTCACAGTGACCCAGATTCCCCTACTATCTCGCTTTACTTCTTCCCATCTGCTTCCCCTCCCTAAGTCAGCATAACGTTTCATAAAATTTCTGACACCATTAGTACTGACTTTCTCTCATCCTCCTTCTTCCCTACCCACTTAGGGCCTTAAGATACTAAATGTGGAGGCAGTAACTGCTAATCCCTGAGAAATTTCCTGAAAGTAAAACATGTAAAAAAAAAAAAAAGATGAAGCTACTCATTTAGATGTTACTAAATGCCAGACATTTCATTTGTGGCTTGATCTGATGTTCCATCTCCTTGAAATGAGCCAAAAGTATTTGATCATCTATTTCCCTCTTTTATTCTTCATCGTCTCAGTGGCCCTTGCCAGCACAGCCCTCTAAAATATCTCTGCAAATCTTCCTTCTTAGTGATTGGAATTCTCATTGGAATTAGAGATTCATTCTTTGAGGTTAACCAAATTACCATTCTCAGACATCCTCATAAAGAAGTCTACAGTCCTATAAGAAGTAAGGCATTTACTTAGATAGAACTAGGTTATTTATTGGATTTCTTGAGAAACTAGAACAGAGAGACTAGGATGAAGGGGAGATCTGATGGGAAGAGAAAGAGAATGAAACAATTAAGCAATTAAGAGATGAACTGGCAAGGGCTCCAGTCCTGGCTCGACCACTTACTGTTTAACATTAGGCAAGTTACTAGGTCTCTGTTAGGTTGCGTCTCCTCTTCTGTTTATTTATTCATTCATAAGTGCTATTGAATATCTACTCTGTCTTAATCCCTGTTCTAGGTAGTAAGACAGTCAAATTCCTTGCCCTTATGAAGCTTGCATTTTACCAGGGAAGAGAGAATATAGTAAGCAGAGGAACAGTGGAGTAAGTACTAAGAAAAAATAGTGAAAGCTAACAAAAATAACTAAAGCAGGATAAAAAGATAGTGAGAAGGAAGTATAAGGTGGACGAGGAAAGCTCTTCAAGGAGGTGATATTTTGGTATTTGGGTTGAATCTTAATGAAGAGAAGGAGTGAGCCAGGGAAAGTCTGGGAGAGGTGTATTCAAGAGAGAGCGTACATCAATGCAAAATCTTCCTTAAATTTAGGGAATAACAATGGAATTCATACAAAATGGTCAGATTTGAGATAGTCTTTCCAAGTGGAATTGGCAATGCTTGTTGATGGGCTGGATGTGGGAATGAGGGAAGGAGGGAAGTCACAGATCACTCTGGGATCTGTTGAGAGCAAGGTAGATAAGGAAGATGGGATTTATTGTGGGGTGGGAATAAGAGCTCTGCTTTAGACATAATACATTTGTAAAATTTTTGTAACATTTAGGAAATCTGGGACGAATGGAGATAATAGCAATATCTATCTGTTAGTAGATGAGATAATGCACGGAAAAGGCCTATATAGGATTTGATATGGAGCAACTGCTTAATAAATTGTACTTATATGGAACACTGGACAGCAATGTCAAACCAACTTGTGGGGTGGACTGGTCCTTGCACAGTCAAGAAACTAGACAATGATGAGGAGATGGAGGCCAGAACAATAGTAGATGGGAATCAAGTTTAAGCAGAAGCAAGAGGGGACCGAAGACATGGTTTGAATGTTTCACAGTTCTGTATTCAGTTCACCCAATGGCCCATGGTGGAAACAGAGGGGCTATTGACAAGGGACCACCAGATCAAATAGTTCATTCTGTAAAAAGATTGGTTTTTATGTTTCTTCTTGAATTGATTGGGTTAGCACGTTGGAGGTCATAAAGACAGTGTCTTGGCCCAGGATGTTGCAATGATCTGTAGAGGCCACCAAACTTTCCTTCACTGGATGCTGAAGATGCAGCCTATGGAATGTGCTTGTTGACAAAATGCATCTTACCAAAAGACAAATGGTTTTTGTTCTTCTGGGGTGGTGCAGTAAATCTATGCCAAAGATTTTTATTTATCCAGTGAGCATGCAAACTAATAACATTAGAAACTATTGCTTATCATCTACTTAGATGAAGATCAAAGGCCACTGCCTTCTAGGTCTACCGGTAAGATCTGCTAAACTTGACCTATTTCCTATCATGCATTTCTTCTAATTTAGAAAACAGCAAAGCAAACCAAAACCAAAGCCATAGAAATTTCATTCCTCTCCCAACTCCCTCCCCACACCCTGTGCACACATTTTTCAGTTCCACGCAGCAGCTGTGATGGAAACAAGAACTACAGGAAACTTGAGTTAATCGTGCCAAATGATGACAAACACTCAGGAAAAGGAGATTCTCATCACTCATTCGACACCACGCAGATGGCCCAAGCTACAAAATCTTTCTTAACATTCCTGGGTCTGACCCCCAAACCAATCTGCAAAGGTACCCTCTGCGTTGGGGGATGTAGATACTTGCCTCAGCTGGATAATTGAGAAGCATGAATTGGAATATAGAGTTGTGTGGATAATCTTTAAGTTTTCCACCTTCCATGTAAGACATAAGGATTAATTCCTTAATCTCAAACATACCCCCCCCCACACACACCCCACAAATTTTCTTTTTGGGGAGTAGATTCTAAAACCTTCTGCATCTCAAGCAACTTTTTGGAGGTGGATGGGAAGAAAGTAGCAGGAGGGGGCAGCACATTTCTGTAGAAGACTAGGAGCCTAAGACTCGATCAGTCTCCTTTGGGACGGTCACTTAGCCCATAGATCCACTGAGAAAGAGTCATGAGAAATGAGGTAAGATAACGACCAAGAGTGGAATTCAGTTGAACTCATTTACTTGGGAAAAGAAAGGTTTGAATTTAGTCAATAGTGATTGTGTAGTTTTTCCTTTGATTGTACACCAGTTATTAATTATGTCTTTCTTCTCTTCTAGACTGTAAGAGCGAAAAAGGGCCAGGACTGTGTCCACATTGTTCAGCCACCCTATCTCCAGCACCTAAGAGAGTGCTTGGCACATTCTAATTTGATGTGAAATATTTGTTAAATTAATGAATATGTTTGTGCATGAAGGCATAGCTTCTGAAAGAGTTTTACTATTATAGAATTCTAGAGAAGTAGCCTGAGCTATATCATGAACATTCCAGGTACCACAAGTTGAACCAAAGGTCATATGCATGAGTTTAATAGCTGTAACTCAGGTGACCTATCCTGACTAGTAACTAGTCACCATGTGAGCACATAGCCCATGCTCCTGTTCAGCTCTTCCTAATCTTAGACAAATGTGTTCACAAAGTCACAGAAGCTTTTGGAAAACCACTCTGGCGCAGGTGATGGGATAAAATTGTGTCCTTTAAAACAATAAGGCATTCTATCAAGTCTATTTGATAGTGCAATGTGACCAATTGCTTGTTAAGTCCTATCTCCTAGAAGAGTGACAAGAAAGCAGTGACAAGAAAAATGAGAAAAGGATTCATGATAATGTTGTCACAAATTTGCCTAATGCCATTCACGTTCACTTCCCACATCATTCTCTACTGGAAACTTTTAACAAGGCAAACTTTTAGATTGGCCTTTGCTACTTGTGACTATTAAATAAAAGCGTTGGGTTCAAGGACAGGAAAAAATGACGTTCTCTTAAATTAACAACTTTCAATTATCTGTAATGAAAGAGGAACTTGATGACATGGATAATCCAAAGCATAATAGCCTAAAAGCTCTGGAATGGGCTGCTTCTTCAGGAATCTGGCCTCATAATACAAAGCAGACTAGAGAAGGAGGGTTTCTGGGAAGGGGTGAACTGATGCAGCATTCCAAAGTCATCACAGATGCTCTGCACAACAGTGAACCCACAGCGTAGCACAGGTGGAGGTGGGGGAGGGGTGGAGGTCGTTATCAACTATATTTCAAATTGCTTATACCTGATTCCTATTTACCTCAAATGCCTAATTCTACATATTTTCCTCTGCTTTTAATCCATCCCATGGTCACTTGATCAGTTGGATGATTTTTGCCTTGAAAGAGCCTATGGTCGATCGTATTTATGACTTTCTCTTCATCATCATCAGTGAGTAGGGAGACAGAGTTAGAGGAACAACGAAGATGCAATCCTTGTTCTTAGGGAACATGGAGTCCGAAAAAGTATGATATTTTGAACTACGGGTATTTTGTGTGTGACAGCAAATGTCACAGAGAGGGGAAAGGGAAGGAGAGAGAGGAAAGAGAAGAAAGAGAGAAAACATTTTGCCACAATATCCACTATCCAGGGTTCATGGTAAAATACAAACACCCTGCCATCCAGAGACCAGAGCATCCATGAAGATTGGCTTCTGAGTCACCATCACTGAAGTGGAAATATCTGTACAAGTTCAAAAGCACCAATGACCTTGGCAATCATGTGCCCTCGTGAATGTCAAGACATAAGATGACATCACCATAAACCGATAAACATAAGGAATATTTCCTATTTGGAGTAGGGAAGCTCTGGGGGATAAATAAAGCTTTATTCCTTCTTTTAAATAGTGTCTCCATCCAGGAGTGTCTCTGACCCCATGGTCCATGATGATATATCATCTGTCTAATTTAACAGATTATGAGCTCTGCAGAGAGAGTGTGGTTTCTGTGATAATTGTAAGGTGATGAAACATCTTATCAAAGTAGCGATTGGCTCTTCAAGCAAAGGAGAAAGAGGAGCTTCTGTATGAACACAAACTAAAAAGATTAAAACCCCTCAGCTGGGAAAGTCAAGGACTTGGAGAACCATGGTAGCAAATCTATAAAATATAAAGATCTGGATAGGATAACATCACACCTATTCAATAATTCCAGGAACATGTAGCTTACTTTCCTTTCGTAGAAGCATGAAGCAGTTTTCCAGGATGCATAAAAAGCAAAAGACTCGAATGAAAGCCAAAACTTGAAATTCTAAGAAGTGATGTAGGCTGAAAATATGAAGAAATAGGAAAAAAGCATGAAAAACTCTTGTAGAATCCTTTTAAAAGGGAAGTTAGGGTAGTCAGTTAGCCTTATGTTTCTCACCTGTAAGGGCAATATATTAGGAAGAAAAGTGACATATTCTTTCCTAACAAACTCATTGTCTTCCAGACACCAACAAAGCATCAACTTCAATGACATATTAAATCTAACAAACATATGCATGTAGGCCACGGTGCTAAGATACTATTTCTAAACAGCCACTCCTCTGTTCCAATGGGAGAAATTTCTTATATTCTTATGGGAATTTCAATAGTCTGGTCCACTCAGTCATGAAAAGATAAGAATGCAAAAGAAGCAAGATGAGAGGTAAAAAGGAAGGAAGGGATAATGCCAGGAATCCCTGCCATCCTAATTTATCTGGAAAGGATATTATTAACATAAGTTTGCATGATATTTCACTTCTATGAATTTCTTTGTGATTATAAGCTTACTCCAGCTTCATAACATGTCTATAAATAAGGTCTGAAGGAAGACATATAACCCCATCTCACAGATAGGAATCAGACCAAAAATAGTTAGTTAAGTTCAAGGTCACCTAACGATTGAGTGCTCAAGCCAGGTCCAGGACTCTAGCTGCCTGTCGGCATTACCTACTGGACTCTGTCGGCCAACCTTGACCTTAGTGCTTCTCCTGTGCACAGGATCCAAGATGGCTCTGCTGTCTAACAGCTCTGCACTTAGTACGCCATGTTCAGGCGAAGTGCAGTGTCATTTTGATGGACCTATGAGATACATTGAAGCTGTTAGGAACAGTTGAGAGATCACAGACAAGATCACCTGTTTTGGCCACTAACTCTTCAATTCCCCAATACTGTGCCCCTGGCCCTCCCACCCTTTCCTCCTGCTCTACCGCCCATGGTGCATCTCAAAGAACATTCACGCGTACAAAAGAGAATCACAGAGCCGTATGAAGAAGGCTCAGGCAAGTCCAAAACTCCAGGGTATGTAACCGTTTTGAACATGCACTTTTGATAGTCTCTCCAGTTTAATTGGAAGAGTGAGATTTAGAAGCAAGCAAAGTCATGTGAACATAGCACTGGAACTCAAAATGAGTATGGACCTTCTCTCTATTTCTTCTCTTCCTGTCGGTCACTGTCACCTGGTCTACAGGCAGGCCAGCTCTCATCTCAGCTGGCCAGCTCTACCTGAAGTATAAGTAAGTCTGACAAAAACCCAGGTTAAAGCTTCAAATACAAGTTTACCTTCCAAAGCTCTCCCTTCTCCTTTTGAATTGAGGCATCTGTTTAAACCCAATCCTTCCTTCAAGTGGACAGAGACACTATGGGTTCTTATTTGGATTCCAGGAAACAGATCATATTCTGTGGACTTATAGATTCTGGACTTTTTACATGGGTAACGTAAGAAATAATTAAAAATGTATATGAATGCTATAACACAGTACTCACTAAGAAGAAAGAGACCAAGTCCAGATTTAATACTGTAAAACAGTGCTTTCAGCGTATGCGTAGTCTGAAAAAGCAAAATTGTCACAGCATCTCAGAGCTTCATTTGGGACTGACTTACTCAAGGAACACCCTCACCGCCACCAGCACCCCCTCCTTCCACACAGAGGTCATCTAGTGACTGCCACCTCAGGTACGCCTGACATTTGTGCATGCTAGACAGCCACCCCTTCTGTCTGGCCAGACAGCAGTCTTATTTTCATACTTTTAATGGACTTGGTTGCCATTGATTGATGAAAAAAAAATAGCAAAAACAACAACACATAAAGAAACAAAGTTTTTCCCAGAGAGCAGATGGGATTCTACCAGAACCCCCATTCTCCACATGGTATCTCCCTCCTCCAAGAGAAACCAATTCCCAATCTCTTCTTATGGAATTACGGGTTCAGTGGTGGGATTGGTGAGCTTTTCTGAACGATTTGCCCAAGGTAGTAATTTTGGAATTCGCTGTAGCTGAAGTAAGTACAGATCTGCGCCTGCCCCAGCCCCCTTCGCTCCCCTCCACCCAGCACCAGGTCCCCACTTAGGTGAAAACACTTTGCATACAAACAAACTCTTCTCAAAGACACCTCAACCTTGACATTTCTTTCTCCTTTTCCAAACTTGCTTCCTTTTAAAACACCTCGCGCCTGCCAAGCTCCCACATGAGGCCCAATTATCAGAATAATAATTAACAGGCTCTCATTATTTAGGATCAAACAATGCCCCCCTAATGAAGCCAGCCAAGAATAGCCAATGTGATCCCTTAAAACGGGGCGTGAGTTTTCCTTACACCTTGGGGCATCTAATCCACCGACACCATTAGGCGCCGGGCTGCCCATAACGGCCGGGATAACATTGAGTCAAGGACAGTTAATGGATGCCAGAGCACAGACCAAAGTGCTCCAAGCATGTCAGTCAAGACTAACCGGAGGCAAAAACATCAAAATGCAGGTTGGAGTTTTGACATTCCTGCAGGCTCTGAACGCCTCGCCAGTAAATTTTTAAAGTCAATATCCCCCTTCTGCTCATGAACACTTTTCTGTCTGATGAGTAGGACTAATGTGGATCTGATTGAACTGTGACTAAAGTAGGACTTTAAAGGCGGCTTTGAATGTGTGTGGGGCGGAAAGGGGTTTTTTTTTGGTGTGTGTTTTGTGTGTGTGTGTTTTCTTTTTTTTTCCCCTGAAATGTCTGTGATAATAACGAAGACAGTGTACACAGATTATCACAGGCTGTGTCTTTGGACTTCAAGGTTATGTGATTAGAAAATTAGAAAAGCGACGAGATTAGAAAAACCGCAGAACATTTTGAAAGAAAGCTTTTTTACAAATTATCTGTGTGCTGGATTTACACAGAATCTGATAGATGGATCTTCTAATGTTTGGAAATGGATAAATGCAACAATGCAAATAGGAAGAACTGGCTTTGGAGCCTACTCCTGGCAGAAGTTCAAAACCCATATTAAGTAGTCTAATTCGTTTAAAGCCTGTTACTTATATTTTTTGTAAAAATAATTGCCACATACATATATAAAATGAAATATAACCATTCCACAAATATAAAGGTTAAAAACAACAATGATATTGGTGTTTTTCACACTGCATGAGTTTCTCCCAGATATGGAATAAAACCTTCACTTCTCTGCCCTTTGTTTTCTCAGACACTGAGAATAAAAAATTAGAAGGATGTGTATCAGGAAGTCCAAGCAGAGTTGGGTTTTAGTTTTCATTGTCATCTTGCAGGTAGTTTAAAGCGTGATAACCATTTTGGGACTCAAGGCACAGTCTTACTCCTCCTTTAATGAAGGGAAAAATAAAAATAAAAATTTCCTGTATCGACACCTAGACTGGTCTAAATAAAAATTCCATTTAAAAACTCACTCTGTAAGTCTGATGACAAGGGTCGATTTCTCAAACGTATAAACAGAAGGCTCTGTCAGTAAAATAAAGTGGTAAAGGCTCACTTGTGTCTGATGATACTTTCTCAGGGTCCTTTTAACCAAGAATGGGGAGTATTACTGTTTTGCCTGGGAAGAATAGACCTGCGAGTCTATTCTCAAGTGTCCATGTCCATATGTAAAGGCACAAGTGACATTCAAGTCATAGTGACCTCTAACCTACTTAATTGGACCCTTTGAGTAGGTAGCATCCTGACATTTGTAGGACTCAACTCACTGCCACTTGATTTAAGGTCTCCCAGATATTAAAACTATAAACAGACCATAAATGGGTCAGATTTGGATCTTCCAGACCTCTGGTGGTGATGCAGCAAGATTCGGCCTTGAAGGCCACTGCATTTAAAATTTAGGGATGCCTCCAAAGCAAACGAGTTGTCCGTAGTACCTGATTTTTAAAAATCTATTCCTTAGAACATTGTCTAAATTTTTAAGGTTGTTCTGATATTCAAATCAATATATGTATGCGTGTTTTATCTATCTATCTATATCTATCCAGTATTCAGTTGAGCAGAATACTTGCACAATTCAAAGTTGTAAGAGTTTATTGAACATGTACTCTATGCTAGCTCTTTGTTAGACATCCTAGAATAGGATTTCTTAACCTAAGTCCATGGAATTCTGAGAAGTCCATTCATGGATGTGTGAACCCACCAAGTCTGTGCACAAAATTTCTATCTGTATATTTAAGTTCTTTTTGCTACAGGAAAGAGCCTGTAGCCTTCATAGCACTGTTGGGAGTTATAAGTAGGTCATATGTCAGGACCCTAGAGGAATAGGTGCTCTCCCCATGGTGTGTGCTTCGGAAAGGATGCTTTAATGTGAGAATATCACAGATGAAAAAAAATATATATTACCAAATATAAGCTAAATTTCTCCAAGAAAATAGGTAATTCAAGGGCGAATTTCTGGCTCCAACAAAATCACTCCAAAAGTGAGTTAGTCCTTTGTGTTTTTGTCTCATTCTATTTTGTTTGAGGAGAACCTCGCTCAGACCCTGGAATGGGAGAGTATCCACATTCCCCCCACCCCCCGCCGTGGAAAATTCCTTTGCTCATTTCACTCCTCCACCACCTTCATTTTTTCCTTCCTCCTTTTTTACTCTCATGCCCCGAATTCTTCACCCTGCCCAATCCTCTCTTTGCTTCTCTCATTCCCTATCAGTTCCTTTCCTCTGCCCTTAGCTGCAACCCTGCTCTGTAATTCACAACAGAGCAGCTGTCATTGGCCGGGAGAACCAGGCTCCTTGGTTTTAGACGGCCCCGGAACAAGGCAACAGCTTTGGTCTCTGAGTTCCTCAATAGACCGTACAACAAAGCTGTGGTGAAAGAAGGTGTCTTCTAAGAAGTTCACATTACGGCCTGTAGTAAAAGAAAATGGCGATATTGTTACAGCTGCCAGTTTCTTCCCATTGTCTTCCTTGTCAAAAACATGCCCCCTCCAAAGGGATGGGATGCGTTTCAGTACAATTTGAGAATGTTCAGTAACCCAATATTATCTTCCTTTCCCTCCTTGTTTCATGTTACTTTCTGATCCTTGAGTTCTCCCAAGTTCACAGCGGTCCGTGACATTATGGTGACTCGCTAACTTCCCCATTATACTTGCAGTCAATGGGGGAACAATAGATTGTGTTATTCTGTATTTCACTTCCCTGTCACTCAGTGTTTTATCTCTGTTGATACCCTGGTACCAGACACAGAAACCAAAGTAGGTTGTCTTGTCTTCAGCGAATCTTGAATGCCTTTTGTTCAGAGAGGCGTTTTGTATTCATCAGTCAACTGAGGACTCATCCTGAAGAAGCCCTCAGTCAGCACACAGCCCCGAGTGAAAAAGGGATACTCAGGTTGTGAAATATTCATAGCCAAAGTACCTCAATCATGTTCACCTTTTGGCCCCGTGAGCCTGTAAGGATCACCGACAGTAACGGGCAAATCTTGTGGATGTGAACATTTCTTGGATGCAATGATGGCTGTGTCTCATATGCACTCTCGATATTAAACCTGTTCACACAGGCACGTTTATCTTCCTACTCCATCTGCCAACATGGCTGTGTCAAACAGCTATAATAAAAGTCCAAAGGTGAAATGATAACGATCAAGGTTTAACCCGATTTCTTTCCCCTCTTCTTCGAAAGAGGTAATAGATAGGCTTTCACCCCCTTTCCCTATACTCTGCATCTTTAAACTCCTCTCTCGTGGTGCTTAGAGACAGCACTGAGGCCAAATATAATGGCAGGTTGTTTAGTTTCTGAAGAATAAAATCTTACCAGATCAATAAACTCACGTCCAAACAGAAAGTAACTGAAGACAATAATGGCTGTTAATTGGATGCAATCCTTTGATGATGACTATATGTCACATTCAACCAGAAAACAGGCCGCAGAATCCATAGCAATGTGCAGAAGCGGCAGAAGAAGAAGAGAGAAAGGAGAGGGGCACCCAAAAACATCAATAAGATTTACTCCCTTAGAGCTCCTGATAAA
This sequence comes from Propithecus coquereli, assembly GCF_000956105.1. Taxonomy (NCBI): domain Eukaryota; kingdom Metazoa; phylum Chordata; class Mammalia; order Primates; family Indriidae; genus Propithecus; species Propithecus coquereli. Next base: position 1,975,720 of record NW_012137080.1, on the reverse strand, counting down.
ATAAGAGCTAAAGACTCAAGACGCCAATCTTGAGCTTTACAAAAAACTGCTCTCTTATAATTTGAAGGAAGCTCTATTTTCATGTAGATTTAGATTTAAATGGCAAGGAGGACTTCTCTCCATGGTAAAGATTGCAGGTGAACTACCCCCTCCCAAAAAAGGTAGTGAAAGAACCCCATTAGCTTATCACAGCTAATTTATACTGGGTGGAAGTGGTCACTACCTTTTATTTAGTGCCTACTACATTGCAGTAGGCCTCTCACATGCAAACATAGGAAAGCTCCGAGGAAGTCCAAGAGAGTTATTCGTAGATCTAACTTTAGTGTGCACTTTGTCAATACTACTGTCTAAAGTATGAATATCCAAAGTAGATTCTGATAAGTCTGTACTCCACAAACAAAGTCTTGGACAACTTCCTGGTATCTATGGAGATAAAAAAAAGGTATAGATGAAGAGTGGCAAAGAGATCTCAATTCCAACAGTGACTTAGATAGATCATAGTTGCTGCCTTGATCACTATGCTAGGAAGTATTCTGAGACTGTGTGTAGACTCAGAAGAAAAATATGAAAAAACCTATACTGAAATACAAACTTCTGCCACGAGCATGGGATAGACCCATGGTGGAAAAGCTGGTAGACTTTTGCCATTCTGAGTCATTTGACCTAAGTGCTCTTGGTTTCTGAATTTGTTTAAATCTCAGAACACAAGAAAGGCTGCAAAGGATGACAAAGCAGTTGACTTTGTTGGGAAATCTAGATACTAATTTCCTATTAGGCACCTAAAGCTCTCTGGAGAGAAGGCCTCTGCCAATCTAATGAATAAATAAAATATAAATAAAGCTTCACGTTCCAGCCTGTGTGCCCCAGGGAGATAGTCTCTTGGAATTCAGTAATCAAGACGCCTGGAACTCCGTGCTGGACGCATCGGGGAGACCAGGCTGCAACTGTGCCCAGGATCCCAGCGCCTATCAGAGGCCAATCTGGCCCCAAAGAAAGCAAATAATTAAGCAGGTCGTTAGGAAGCCTATTAAAGTACGGATGTGCAGCTACGCCCTGCCGTTAACTTCAAAAGGTGACCAAAAGGCAGAGGTTCTTGCAGCAAAGGAAAAAGCAACGGAAAAAGTGAAGTCGCATGACACCTAAGTGCTGCCCGGGTGGGAGTTTATTCCACAAAAATCTGCTTCAGCCCAAGCAGGCCAAGTGGCTGGGTCAGTGCTCTTAGAAGTCCCCCGGCAGGACTCAGCTAACTGTTGCTGAGGTCTGCTGTGCCCCACAGCTATAGCAGGGGCTGGAGGTGGACTGGTACTGCCCATGTGGCTAGCAGACCTGGGAGGCCTAGAGCTTGTCCCCTGGCCTTAGCTGGGGCAAAACTGTGAAGTGTGCCTTTCCATTTCCTTCCTCCAGGGCCCTTCCCACTTACATGCCCAGGAACCTCAAATAGCCCAGGGTCTTGTTTGGGCAGGGGAGGAGAATCTATTAAACTCGCTCACACTCAAGCGTAAATGAATGACTCACATGTCCTATCTGGGTTCATTTCAAATTGCAGCAGTTTTGCAGAAAGTGGGCAGTATTTTAGTGGTGGGATTTTGGGTACAGTAGCCCCTACGTGGGACAGTGTTTTCAACTCCTAGAAGGCTATCCTCTCTTGTCCCTAAATCATATGTCCTATTCAGGCAAAGTTAAAGTCATTCTATCTGCCCTTACGTAATACAGACCAAGTCAGCACCAAATTCTTTGAGCTTCTATGTTCTAGGCTTAAAGTGGACTCTCATGGCTGGAGCATGTTGGTCCCAGGGCATCTTCTGGTCCCTCCCAATTCTAATCCGGCCCCAACTAGTTTGGTGATGGTGAAAAAGAGTTTGAAATGCCAATAATGGAGAATTAATTTGGCTGGGCTAAGGTTATTTTAAGTGTTCATTTGGGAAAGTAGTCAGAATATTTTCATTAATTCTTCCTTCGCTCTGCCCGTCCTCCTGCCATCCACTGGAAATAACATTTCGTTGGGTACAGTTTTTCATTTTTAGAAGACCCGTGTTCTTTTACTCAATTTATTTATCTAGCAGAGCCCTGATGTGATGTAATGTTGAGGAAGGACAACAGTGAGTTCATATAATTATTTCTTAATATTTCAAAGCTCCTGTGGTTAATGTGTTTTTGGGGACAAGCTGTTAAATCATTAGGGATGGCGTGTGGAGGCCTTTATCTAAGCAGCGGCTAATGCTGACTTGAGCTGTTGGGCCCAGAGATGATTCTGGCCTGAACCCTCCATTAGCATGTGGGGAGTGGGCTGGTCACTGCCTGCCTGACAGGTCTTGTTACTAACACTATGTTTAATGAGAGTGATGATAATTAAACATTTTTATTTTAAAAAGAAAATTAAAGGAAGTTTCCCTCTCAAACTTTATGGTGTGCTCTGGGAGCTGAGGGAAGGAGAGGAAAATTCTAGATGCCAGAATCTGCCAGTGACTCATGGTCTCTTTCAGATGTGCCCCTTTATTGTGAGGAAATAAACGGTGGGGTGAGAGCAGTTTGAGTCAGAATAACAAAATAAAAATTATTCTGCTGTGGTTCCAGAGACGAGAACCAGGAGTAAGGCGTGACACACACAGGGCGGGGAGCTCCTTCTGAGGATGCCTTTTCTAATAGATGGGTGTCTTAGTCGGCTCAGGCTGCTATAACAAAACACCAGAGACTTGGTGGCTTAAACAACAGATATTTTTTTCTCGAAGTTCTGGAGATTAAGGTACCAGCATGTTTGGGTTCTGGTGAGGACCCTTGAAGACAGCTGTCTGCTCACTGCAACCTCACATGGCAGGAAGAGGAAGCTCTGGTGTCTCTTCCTCTTCCTGTAAGGGCACTAATCCCATCGGGGGCACAGCATCCTCACGATCTCATTTAAACCTAATACTTCTCAAGGGCCCCAAGTCCTAATACCGTAACGCTGAGGGCGAGGGCTTCAACATATGCATTCGGCAGAGTGGGGTGAGGGGAAACAAACATTCCGTCGACAATAACAGAACTACCAAAAAACACAATGAGGTGCTCCTGCAATAAGGAATTCCACATCGTCAGTAGTGTTCAAGAAGAGGCAGGAAGACTATGGTTATACCTCTTCTAGAAGAAATTGAGTGGTTTACTTCCCAGTTCCCTTTCTAAGATAATGTTCCCTCCATTATTCTGTGTTTCAATACCGAAATGGGTGCCAAGGATTCAACATAGCTGCCAAGGATTCAGGTTGAGGGGTTGGTGGAAGGATCACTACCACGAATGGTGTTCAGGGTCAGGAATGATAGTCAGGTTGGACGAATCTGTTGAGGGGAACGGGGATCAGCCATGCAAATATGAGCACAATTGCAAACCTCTAAGTCGTCACAACCTCACTGTGCTGTCTTACAGGTAGGACATCTGGTGACCTGCAAGTACAGAACAGTTCTCCCAATGGACTAACATGTGTGAAGAAAAAAAGAGCCACGAGTCTAGAAATGACACCAGCCTGGTCATAAGTGTTATCAGTCTTTCTTTGCAGACATTAAACAATTTCATATTTTTCATTTTTTTTTAATCTGGAAGCACTAAAATTACTTCAAAAATTCAGTGCTTACAATGGTGTGAGGTGATTTCAACCTTTACTAAAGGTTTTCCTTTTTTAGCATCTCATTTTGATTAGAATCGAGCTATTTCTGTCCAGACCAGTGATAGTGGACCTGGGTTGATCAGACGTGGTGGTTTCATGAAATGCACATTGATACCTTCTGAGAGAACGAGTCAACCTCAGCACAGCCATCATTGCCTGGCCGTGTGCACACGCGTGTGCACTGGCTCTCTCTCTCTCTCTCTCTCTCTCTCTCATCTGGGGTCCCTGCAGCCTTGACCCACACTCCCTTGTCCTGATGAGCTAAGGTGAAGTGCACGGAGACTTCTGCTGAGCTGGATCTCTTTTCATCACCTGACTTCTCTCTGTTGGAGTTGCTGTCATTTTGTCACCTTAGTGACATCTTAATGCAGCCCCATCTGCATGGACTGGTGACAATGACATGCTTATGATATTCTTCTAAGAGGTCAAGTCATATTCAAGGAGAAAAGAAGGCGGCCTCACTCTTAAAGAAATACACACAGACTCACACAGATGAAGCAAGTTTTTAAAATTTCAGTTTATCTTCCCTTTATCTCTTCTCTAAGACGTACTTGTGATTCTGTTTCCTTTTCTACGTAATGTTTTCAATGAAATATTGATTAAATTTATTGCTCTTTGTACATATGTAAATGTATGACACTCTACATGTTACAAATTAAACATATGTAAAAACATAAGAAGAAAGGAAAAATAGATGAAACTCACTAGAAATAACTTGTTTTGTAAAGGAAAAGGAAATGGAAGAGGTAGGTGGGCTAGTACACACTTGGGATTTTTGAAGCCTGGCCTTATATGGGACAATTTTCTCTGAGCTGGGCCTTTGGGAAGAGAAGGAAATCACCTGGACAGGAGAGGTGGCTGGTTAAAGGTCAAATGGCTAAGACAGTGTCTTGCCAAAAAGAAATTGTATACAGAAGACAATTTCCTAGTAGATTATTTATTCCAAATTGGGTTTCCAAACAAGGCCAAGGTATGTGACAAATGAAAATGCCACATGTGTTCAACATCTTTTGCAATAAGATATCTTCAGTTCTTTTATCAGTTAATCCCATGTCCAACCTGTGTCCAGTTTGAACACAGAATAAGTAAAGATATAGTTTCTTCCCATGACAATGGTGTAAACTATGAAGAAGGACCTGCTAAGCCTCTCTAACATTTCTAAGAAGCATAAATGAGCAAGTGGGAGAGAAGAGGTGTGTGCCAGCTGTAGAGGGAGTAGGCTTAATGGAATTGAAGTACACCAGCCAGGAGTCGAGGAAACACTAAATAAATTTAAATCAATTTAACAGCCACCACTCTTTACATATTTTTTAATCACCTCCTACCGGAGAACGTAAATCCAATGAACTTAGGAAAAGGGTACTAAGAAATCCAATCTACCGTTGCTGCTTTGTGAAGCTAAATGGAAATGATTTTTAGATTGTTCGATGCAAGGGATTCTCTGTACCAATAAGACTTCCAGTAGTATTGATAATAGAAAATGAACTTGACCTCCAGCAGAGACACACCTCTCACTGTCAGAGAAAATGTGAACGCTCGCCTGTCCTGGCTGACAGATCTGTGTCTCATTTCTAGGGTATAGATTTTTATGCTTAGGGAGTATTATTTGACATTTGTTAGGTGCAATTTAAGAAAAAAAGGAATGTCCACAGTACTTGTAGTAATATGATACTTTTCCTCAGAAGATCTTAAAAATGCTTCTTGATTATTATAGAACTTCCATTTTAAAAACAGGATTGACCGTCGGTGACACAGAACGTTGAGAGTGCAGGTTTGCCTGTCCTGTCCTCTGTCTTCTGTGATGCTTGGGGAGTGGGAGGCTACTCAACCTTTGGTCATTGGTGCAGTGTCTGCAGTTCACACAACTATATGACAGAACTCAGGATGTCTAGCCTGGGGAAGAGAGGATTCCTGGAGACATGGTTCCTGTATCCAAATTTGTGAAAGGTGGTGTGGAAGAGAGCCGATGAGGGTGCTAACTTTTACTAAGTAACTACAACCTCACAGGAACTCGGCGTTTTCCCATATCTAATTTAATCCTCACAACAGGTAATCTAGATAAGGAAACTAAAAATCAGAGTCTTAGTAATTGCCCAACTAGTATAAGTGGCAAGGCCAGACTTAATGCTATACGACTAACAAATCTTAAAGTTCTTCCATAATCTAAGATTATTCTACGTGGTTCCGTGGGTAAAACTGGAGTCAGTAGACAGAAATTGCGAGGCAGTGGCTTTTATTTCACTCAACATAAGAGGGCAATTCTGAGCTTCATAGTGGTCTGGAGATGGCAGGGCCAGGGTGGAGGTTGCCGGGGTGTCTTTCTGGAGGCTGCTGGATGCTGACTCTGCATGGTTCCTCAGTCCCCAGCAGATGTCCCACATGGTACCCTGTCTGAGGACTGGCAGAGGTATAGGGAAACAATGGGAACGGGAGCGAGACATGGGCTCAGTGGTTGAACGAGTTTCTCAAAATGCTCAGCTGAAACATGTCACTCCTTGGAGAATTTCCCGAAAAGTTTCACATACTAATTGTGATTTATGGATCTGCAACATGGGGATCTGTAAAATGGAGAACTTATCTGACCTTGAAACCTCTTTCTCCTGGAATGTCTTCAGGGACTAATGCTCCAGAGAATGTAGGCAGAAAACATGATTGTGGAGCATGCCAAATACCCCGTGAGAGTGAGGCCAGAGGACCTTCCGACCTCTGGCATTTCTTCCACTCATTCATTCACTCATTCATTCCCTGAACAAGAATTGCTGTGTATTTTTCTGGTGCCGCCTACCAGCTGGGCACTGGGGACACAACGGTAAGTGAAACCTTATCTTCTACCTCTCCTCCCAACCCTGAGCAGCTTCCCTGCTACCCCTCGTTCACACCATGCCACTCCAGCCTCTCGGGCCTCCTTACTGTTCCCAAAACACTCCAGGGACTCTCAGGTTTTTGCACTGCCTGTCCTGCTTCCCAGAAGGTTCCTTCCAATGTGTCCGCGTGGTCACCTGAGATGCCTCCTGCGGGCTCAGTGTTGTGTCCTTTGTTCGGCCTCCCTGCGTCCTCCCTGAGCATCTCTGTCCCCCCTACCCTGTTCTAATGGTATTATTCATAGCGCTTAGCATCTACTAGCATACAATGGAATTAACTTTATTGATTTTATTGTTGTCTATCTCCCCCACCAGAATGTAAGCTCTATAAGAGTAAGATCTCGGTCTGTTTTATGCACTAATATATCCCAAGCATTTAAAATAGCTCTCGTGGCAGAACAGGTGCTCAATAAATAGTGACCGAATGAATGAGAGAAACGCACAGTTTCTATCCTCAGGGAAGTGATTCTGTGAACACCCAAGTAGACAGAAAACTTGTGGAATTCATTATTTGAGGATTTATTTTACATACCTAGGCATAGCTTGGAGACAGTTCGGGTTCGCTTTTCTATTGGACCACTGAAATAAAACAAATATCACAATAAAGAGTCACACAAAATTTTTGGATTCCCAGTATAAATAAAAGTTGTGTTTACACCACACTGTAGTCTATTAAGTGGGCAATAGCATTATGTCTAAAAAATGAACATAACTTAATTAAAAAATTTATTGCTAAAAAATGCTAACGATCATCTGAGCCTTCAGCAAGTCCTAATGGTTCAATGGTGGAGGGTCTTGCCTTGAGGTTGGTGGGTACTGACCGATCAGGGTGGTGGTTGCTGAAGGTTGGGGTGGCTCTGGCAATTTCTTAAAATAAGATAACCATGAAGTTTACTGCACCAACTGACTCTTTCTTTCACAAAAGATTTCTCTGTAACATACAATGTGTTGGGTAGCGTTTTAACCACAGTAGAATTTCTTTCAAAATTGGAGTCAGTCCTCTCAAACTCTGCTGCTGCTTTATCAACTAAGTTTATGGAATATTCTAAATCCTTTGTTGTCGCTTTAACAATGTTTAGAGAGAGCATCTTCACCAGGAGTAGATTCCATCTTAAGAAATAACTTTCTTTGCTCATCCATAAGAAACAACTCCTCATTTGTTCAAGTTTTATTGGGAGATTGCGGCAATTCAGTCACCTCTTCAGGCTCCACTTCTCATTCTAGTTCTCTTGCTGTTTCCACCACATCTGCAGTTACTTCCTCCACTGAATCCTTAAACCTCTCAAAGTCAACCATGAGGATTTGAACCAACTTCTTCCAAATTCCTCTTAATGTTGATATTTTGACCTCTTTGGGAGGAGAACCACTAATGTTCTTAATGGCATCCGGAATGGTGAATCCTTTCTGGAAGGTTTTCAATTTACTTTGCCCAGATCCATCAGAGGAATCACCGTGGCAGCTATAGCCTTACAAAATGTATTTTTAAATAATAAGACTTGAAAGTTGAAATTACTCTTTGATCCATGGGCTGCAGAATGGATGTTATATTAGGAGGCAAGAAAACAACATTCATCTTCTGATACATCTCCATCGGAGCTCTCGGGTGACCAGGTGCATCGTCAATGACCAGTAATCTTTTGAAAGGAATCTTTTTATGTGAGCAGTAGGTCTTGACAGTGGGTTTACAGTAGTCAGCAAACCATGCTAAAAACAGATGTGCTCTCATCCAAGCTTTGTTGTTCCATCGATAGAGCACAGACACAGTAGATTTAGCATAATTCTTAAAGGCCCTAGAATTTGGGGGATGGTAGATGAGCATCACTTGCAACTTAAAGTCGCCAGCTGCATTAGCTCAGAACAAGAGAGTCAGCCTGCAGTCTTTTGAAGTTTTAAAACGAAGCATTGACTTATTTCCTCTCTAGCTATGAAAGTCCTAGGTGGCATCTTCTTCCAGTAGAAGGCTATATGTCTACACTGAAAATCTGTTGTTTAGTGTGGCCACCTTCATCAGTGATCTTAGCTAGATCTTGGATAACTTGCTGCAGCTTCTACATCAGCAGTTGCTGCTTCACCTTGCACCTCTATGTTATGAAGACGGCTTCTTTCCTTAAACCTCATGAACCAACCTCTGCCAGCTGTAAACTTTTCTTTTGCAGCTTCCTCAACTCTCTCAGCCTTCATAGAATTGAAGACAGTTAGGACTTTGCTCTGGATTTGGTTTAAGGGAATGTTGTGGCTGGTTTGATCTTCTATCCAGACCACTCAAACTTGGCACATATCAGCAATAAGGGTATTTCGCTTTCTTATCATTCCTGTGTTCACTGAAGTAGCACTTTTAATTTCCTTCAAGAACTTTTCCTTTGCATTCACAACTTGGCTAACAGTTTGACACAAGAAGCCTAGCTTTTGGCCTATCTCAGCTTTCCACACGCCTTCCTCACTAAGCTTAATCATTTCTAGCTTTTGATAAGTGAGACACATGCAACTCTTCATTTCACGTGAATGCTTAGAGGGCATGGCAGGGTTATTAATTGACATAATTTCGATATAAAATGTCTCATGGAATAAGGTGACCTGTGGAGAGGAGGAGAGACAGGGAAACGGCTGGTCAGTGGAGCAGTCAGAGCACACATGACATTTATCATTTAAGTTTGCGTCTTTTGTGGGCATGGTTCATGGTGCCCCACAACAATCACAATAGCAACATTGAAGGTCACTGATCACAGATCACCATCACAGATATGATAATAAGAAGAAAGTGTGAAATATGGGGAAAATTACCAAATGTGACACAGAGACACAAAGTGAACATGTGCTGTTGGAAAAATGGCACCAATAGACTTGCTGGATGCAGGGCTGCCACAACTCTTCAGTTGGTAAAAAAACGCAGTATCAGAGAAGTGCAATAAAGCAAAGCACAATAAAATGAGGTATGCCTGTGTTGTAGTTGGCCAAAGTTTACAGTATATTCCTTCACAAAGAACTGATTTTCAAGCAACTATATACGCATACGATATTTTCAACATCAAAAGTATACTCGCTGCAATATAACCTTTTTTGCATGTTTGTGTGTTTGTTTGTTGATGATTCAGAAAGCACCTGGGGAATATTTCAATAAGAAGCAATGATCTGTACATCAGAGATCATGATGCAGCAAGGCTATACATAGGATAAACAAGAGGGGTCTGAATCTGCTGTCACCTTCACACTTTCTCAGAAATCATTTTTCTAAACCAATTCTGATTACCAGAATATTCCCTTGCCCTTTCTATCTCCTTTAATAAAAGTAAAGTCGAGAGTAGTGTTGAAATTTTCACTGCTAGACTGTCTGGAATATTGTTGCGTTATGGGTGGTGGTGTGAGAGAGGTATAAATACACCACAGCCAGCCTCTCTCCTCTCTCTGCCATGAGCACCAATGCTTCCATCCTCATCCTCACTGTTTGATATCTTATTGTTGGAATTGAGAAACTCTGGGTGGCCTGGCTGCTGGGAAATAGAGGTAACTTGGAATCAGGCAAGTTTCTGCCTAAACTGATGCCTGAAGTGAGTATGAAGTAAGCCAGAGAAGAAACAAAACAAAACAGTCCCTGTGTTTGATCTTCCCAGCAAAGCAACATTGGAAGTTGACTCAAGGAGTCAGTGGGAAGATGTCATCAATAATACAGAGGGGAGGACTAGTTTCTGGTGACAGCAACAGGTAGAAAAACACATATTAGGTAGGAAGTGGAGAGGAGTGTTAAAATTATTACTATTATAAGAGCATCACTCTTATTTATTTTTGCATACTTGGCCCTGCAGTGGGTCACCTAGATGAAGACACAGAGTTCAGCTGAATAAGAAGAATCAGAAAACCATGATGAAATGAATTTCTTTCTTACATACCAAAGGCTACAAGGGGTCGGTTGATAAATATGGAGGTGGGAACCCTGGCCGCTAAGGATGCAGATATTTCCAAAATCACCAGAGAACTGAGTTCACAAATGACTGCTTCAGGACACAAACATCACTAACAGAGAGTTAATTCTAACTTGCAGGGGTGTTTGAATTATAACACCAACTCCCACCACCAACATCATTAGCACCCCTGCTACCAACATTTACCATGGGTCAGGACCTGGACTCATTTTTTTCCATGCATTAATTTAATTCATTATTAATGTAATCCTCATAATGGTCCTATGATATAAATATTACCATGCTCATTTTACAGACAAGGAAAATGAAGCTCAGAGATATTGAGTCTCTCATCTCAGGGCATGTAGCTGGTCAGTGGCCAGTCTAGAATTCAAACCTAGGTTCCATCGAGGCAAAAGAATAGCACTTCATAGGAAATGGTGTTTACTTCCATAGACAAAAATGGGCTTCTTGTGAAGAAGGTCAACTCTGGAGTTTAGGAAAAACAAAACAAAACAAAATAGTTGCTGTGTTTGATCTTCCCAGCTGCCCTCTGCCCAATTTGGTTTGTGGTTTTTTAGAGCACTGTGCTTATTCCTCTAGAGTCACTGGTGATCTTGGATGTGTTATTTAACCTGCCTGAGGCTTAATTTCCTCTTTTGCTAGAATGAAGCAATTGCATTTAACACTCTGATTTTTTTTTACCTTTAACATTCTGATTTTATTCAACATCTGAATCTGCTGTGCATGGGACGTTCTAGCTACTGTTGGAGATGCAGGATTGAACACAGTGGGGCTGGCAACCTCAGGGCTCCCCACTGGGCCATGAGCTTTTCCAGAGAAAATAGTATGTCATTGATCTCTGCACCTCTGCCTGGCCCTTCCCCATGCCTGGCTCACTGCCCCCATGTTATAGATGCTCAATGAATGTTTACCAAAATTACATGGAGGAAGGGAGCTAGTCACGATAAGTTGTATAAAACAGAATGTAGCAAGTACCCTAGAAGTAATGCAGTATAATGAGCTAGGCCACAGAAAAAGGAAATTAGTAACCCGCTGCAGTGATCCGGAGTGATTCTTCAGGAGGACTCCATGGAGGAGTTGGCTCTGACCTTGAAGGAAAGGCAGGGCCATGATGGGCAGAGATGGGGCCACATAAGGAAATTTTGGATGACAGGAAAGTTCCCTGTCATCCACTTTTCTCTGCCAAGTGGGTTGTGTGAGAGAGTGTAGCAGCACACAAGACTACAAAGGAGGGTGGAGCTGAATTATTAAGAGCCTTAAATTTTTGAGCTTAGGATTTTAGACTGTTCTGGAGGAAATGAGGTGCCATTGAGGGTTTTAAACACAGAAGTGGTATCAGCAGTTATTTCAGATTGAAATTCAACCATGGCCAGGCATTGTGTGAGGCACTGTCATACGTGTTTTTAAATTTAATCTTATTTAATTTATGACTCCAAACAACTTTGTAAATTAGATAGTTTTATTGTGTGTTAATTACATCTCAATAAAACCAAGTAATAAAAACACTGATCTCTATTTATGAGATGAGGCAATACAAGGTCCCTTGAAAAAAACAACCCAAAACAAAAAAGTCTTCTAAAGCTTCATTTTAACTTTTGTGGGATGCCTTTCTTTACCCTCAAGAAATTAAAAAAAAAAAGAAAAGAAAAGAAAAGAAGGAAGCAAGGAAGGTGAGGGAGGGAAGGAGAGAAGGAGGGAGGCTTCTTATTTTCAAGATAACATGCCCTCTTTTCCAGCTGTATTGGAAGAAATCATGGCAGATGCAAAGCCAACTACTGTCTGAGTTAATCTCAGGTCAAGTGGACCATTACTGAACTTCAGAGTTGTATAACAAAAATCACTTTCTTTCCATAGTCATCTCTTCAGGTGTATGAAGATTTTTTTTTTTTAGGTGTCTGGATTCAATTTGACAGTTTCTTAAATTCCATGTATTCTACTTGCCCAAGCAATCCATGGATGATAGATGCATTTTTCTCTGAAGGTGGGAATTGTAGGATTGGCAACGCTGTTGTTAAAGCCCTTCTT
>NW_012137080.1:1960528-1962185 GCF_000956105.1 Propithecus coquereli | reverse complement strand
GGAGATGGAGCAAGAGATGGCTCTGGAAGCAGGTGAGTAGGAATGCCAGTCCCTAGGAGTGGGACAGTGGGTCTGCCTGCCGTGAGTTTCTTTCTGGGAGTCTATAGCAGAGGATGCCCAGATCACTGTGGTGGTCTACTCTCCTCTTGGTGATCACCACTTCTTCCCACCTCCCAGTCTCTGAATCTGAAGCTCTTTATAAATTGGATGAGTCTACATTTCACCCAGCAGCTTCTGTAAGAACAAGAGCAAGGGTCAGAGTGACCTGAGATGCCTATTCAATTGCTATAACCACACAAGAGGGTTCAAGGTCTTTATAGCAAAGGCATCTTGCTCCTGGATTTCATACAGAATTAGGACATGTGGGTGTTTACTCAAAGACTGTTAAGGAAAACCCGAGAGCAGTGGTCATGGTGTGAGTTCCAGCTCCGTGCCTTCCAGCCAGACAGCTTCCTTGGAGTGCCCAGCAGAAATGCACCCTTGGCTACCAGAGTCCTTCCTGGGCAGCACCTGCCATTCTGTAATACTCCTGCCTGTCCTGGCTACAGATCCGGGAGGCTCTAGAATCCCTCCTTGGAGCAAGGACAGCTTGAGGAGTTGAGGAATTCTGGAGGACCACAGAGAGATGGAGCGTTCACGTGTTCGGATGAGGGCAGCGAGGGCCAATCGCTGGGCATCCCCTGACTGAACGGGAGGTGTGCCATGTCCTTTGCTCTGTCCTGGCTGGGGAAATGGATATGGCAGGTGTGGCTAGGAGATTTAGAATCATAGATGATTATGAGCAGCTATACCTTCTCAGACCCATCTGGGTGTTGGTAAGGACTGAGGATAGTTTCCACAGTGGATCCCAATACATAGGCCTTGGAATGAGCCAGAATGCTACCTCCTCCACTCACCTCCCTGAAGCTCCGTTTCCTTATCAGTAAAATCCCACCTCGCTAGCATTGCTGAATAGTCAGTCACTCTGCGCCAAGCGCTGTTATAAGTGCTTTACCTGCATTAACTCATGTAATCTGCATATCTACCTTATGATGTAGACTAGAATCTGTAAGCTTCATTCTACCTATGGAGACGTCAAGGCACAGAAGGGCTGAGTAACGCTCCCCAAATCACACAGCTAGCAGATGACAGAGCAGGGATTTGGATTCAGGGAGTCCGGCTCTGGGATCCATGTTGTGGACACCACCTTGCTTCTGCAAGATTGAATGAGATCGCGAACTCACAGGTACTCCATGAGTAATCATTTTCATCATTCCACTGAGTTATTAAAATGAGCCACTACCCATTGAGCATGATTTTCTAAAAAAAGCTAGAAATCCATGTCATCATGTTAGCTTTTAGACCTGTGGACTCCAAACTTTATGGTCATACTGGGTTGTTATAAAACACATTTGGGTTAGTTATAAAACATTCTTGAGCATGGAATATGTATGTGTACATATATTTATTTGTATATGGGCTAGATAAATATTCTATTGTACATATGATCACTATGGAACATGCAGAAATTAGAAATTAATTTAGAAATAACAAAATAATTTTAAAAATAGGAGTTCAAATACTAACATACCTCGGAGATACTGCAGGTTTTTTTTTTTTATTTCAGCATATTATGGGGGTACAGATGTTTAGGTTACATATGTTGCCCTTGCCCCCC
>NW_012137080.1:1958611-1959375 GCF_000956105.1 Propithecus coquereli | reverse complement strand
CATGAGACAGCACAGAGGGCCCCTTGGGGGGCACCAGGGCCAGTCACAGGCAGATTTGTGAACTCAGCAATTTCAGCCCTTCTTGTTCCTTACCCCTCATCAGCACCCTGCTCCTGGGCCCTCTCAGATGCCCAGTGGCGACTGATCCCTTCCTCTGCCTCCCCCTGCTCTGCACAAAATTATCTAATATCCATCAACCTGCTTGAACTGAAGTCTCCACTGGGTTGACTGCATTTTGAGCCTTATCACCATTTCAACTTCCAAAGGCTCATTTTCTTCAACAGCCAAATGGGATGCTAATTCCATGTGTGTGCAAGTACAGTGAAGTCTAAGTGGGGGACCGCTTGCGATCACACCTAGCATGCTACCTAGCCTGGGCCGGGCGCTCGGCAGGGCCCGTGCGTGGCCGGTGAGTCTGAGTCTAGAAGGGCAGACTCTGTTCTCCCTTGCAGGGGAGTAAATAAAAAGAAACGTTAACCTTAAGTGACACCATATCCTGCTAAACCCCATCCTAGCTGAGCAGCGCTAACTTCCAGAGGCTTCTACCCCCCAAGAGACTTGGTGTGAGTAGTACCAAGACAGGGGTGCTGCCTTTGGCTTCCTCATTTGAAGATGGGGCCCTGACAGTGACTCCCTCTAGCTTAGTCTCCCAAACCCCACTGCACGCACGGGCATCAGCTCCCCTCCTCCCTTCTGAAGCCCCTTCCACCGCTGGACCTCCCTGACCACTCATGAGGGAGGGCCACGCCAGGCCAGAGAAGGAA
>NW_012137080.1:1926878-1957968 GCF_000956105.1 Propithecus coquereli | reverse complement strand
TGGTATTAACTGATCAACACATAAGTGCACATATAAGAATAACATCTATTGGATGTTGGGCAGGGGAGAGGGGGGAGTGGGGAGGGGGGATATTGCAGGTTTGGTTCCACACCATGGCAATAAAGCGAATACCGTAATAAAGCAAGTCACATAATTTTTTTGGATTAGGCTTTGGCTTAAGGCAATGTTGTGGCTGGTTTGATCTTCTATCCAGAACACTCAAACTTTCTCCATATCAGCCATAAGGCGGCTTCACTTTCTTATCATTCCTGTGTTCACTGGAGTAGCACTTTTAATTTCCTTCAAGAACTTTTCCTTTGCATTCACAACTCAGCAAACTGTTTGGCCCTCTTTTGGTCTGCCTTGGCTTCAGGCATGCCTTTCTCACTGAGATTAATCATTTCCAGCTTTTGATTTAAAGTGAGACTTGTGACTCTTCCTTTCACTTGAACACTTAGAGGCCATCGTAGGGTTAGTAATTGGCCTAATTTCAATACTGTTGTGTCTTGGGAAATAGGGAGGCCTGAGGACAGGGAGAGAGATGGAGGAATGGCTGGTTGGTGGAGCAGTCAGAACACACATGACATTTCTCAATTAAGTTCTCCATCTTATATGGGTGCAGTTCATGGCACCCTAAAACATTTACAAAAGTAACATCAAAGATCTCTGAGCACAGATCACCATCACAGATATAATGATGAAAAAGATTGTAATATTGTAAGAATTACTAAAATGTGACACAGAGACACAAAGTGAACACAGATTTGTTGGAAAAAATGGCACCGATAGACTGAACTTGATGCAAAGTTGCACAAACCTTTAAACTGTAAAAACTGTAGTATCTGAAAAGTGCAATAAACTTCAGCGCAACAGACCGAGGTGTGTGTGTAATTTATTCCTGCTCTTCAGGGGCTTATCTTGTTGCTCTGTTTGGAAGACCACCAAAAAGCTCACGTTTTCCGTTTTGCCCATCTGATCGAAGAGAAGGTCTGAGGGCCTCCACCTCACCACACTGACTTCTGATTCTTCCAGTTCGGGTTCTAACCCAGCCATGAGACAGCACAGAGGGCCCCTTGAGGGGCACCAGGGCCAGTCACAGGCAGATTTGTGAACTCAGCAATTTCAGCCCTTCTTGTTCCTTACCCTTTATCAGCACCCTGCTCCTGGGTCCTCTCAGATGCCCAGTGGTGACTGGCCCCTTCTTCTGCCTCCCCCTGCTCTGCACAAAATTATCTAATATCCATCAACCTACTTGAACTTAAGTGTCTCACTGGGTTGATTGCATTTTGAGCCTTATCTCCATTTAAACTTCCAAAGGCTCATTTTCTTCAACAGCCAAATGGGATGCTAATTCCATGTGTGTGCAAGTGCAGTGAAGTCTAAGTGGGGGACCGCTTGCGATCGCACCTAGCATGCTACCTAGCCTGGGCCGGGCGCTTGGCAGGGCCCGTGCGTGGCTGGGGAGTCTGAGTCTAGAAGGGCAAACTCTGTTCTCCCTTACAGGGGAGTAAATAAAAAGAAACGTTAACCTTAAGTGACACCATATCCTGCTAAACCCCATCCTAGCTGAGCAGTGCTAACTTCCAGAGGCTTCTACCCCCAAGAGACTTGGTGTGAGTAGTACCGAGATGGGGGTGCTGCCTTTGGCTTCCTCATTTGAAGATGGAGCCCTGACAGTGACTCCTTCTAGCTTAGTCTCCCAAACCCCACTACACACATGGGCATCAGCTCCCCTCCTCCCTTCTGAAGCCCCTTCCACCGCTGGACCTCCCTGACCACTCATGAGGGAGGGCCACGCCAGGCCAGAGAAGGAAGGCGGGGGAAGGCTGCCCTGCACGACTGAAGGGCAGCTGTTTATATTATAATTAAGGTTTTACAGCATAAACTGAAATGTAGCTTGACTATTCCAACAAGGCACTGGAGGTAATTACCACTGCTAGAGGCATTCTCCACTGCCAATTATTTCCCTTCCTAATTGAATAACTTAGGCCACATTGTAGAGGGCCAGGGAAAAGGAGTTGCTTTCACATGTGGACGTTCCATCAGAGGCCTAAGAACAGCGCAAAGCTTAACAATCTCAGTCCCAATCCTTTCCGAACATCCTTTCCTAAGAGGGTAGCATAGAGGTTAAGAACATTAGTATTAGTCCTGGGTTCCACCACTTACTAGCTTGGGAAGATTAAGCTCCCTGCGTTTATCCTATAAAATGGGACTAAAGAAGCGCAGGCACATCTCGTTTTATTGCACTTGGCTTTATAGGGCTGCACAGACATTGCATTTTTTTATACATTGAAGGTTTGTGGCAACCCCACATCAACAAGTCTATGGGCACCATTTTTCCAACAGCAGGTGGTCATTTCCTGTCTCTGTATCACGTTTTGGTAATTCTCATAATACTTCAAACTTTCTCATTATTACGTCTGTGATGGTGGTCTGTGATCAGGGATCTTTGATGTTACTGTTGTAATTGTTTTGGGGTGCCATGCCCTGCGCCCACATAAGATGGAAAACTTAATCGATAAATGTCGTGTGTGTTCTGACTGCTCCACTGACCAGCTGTGCTCCCATCTCTCTCCCTCTCCTCAGGCCTCTCTAGTTCCTGAGACACAACAATATTGAAATCAGGCCAATTACTAACCCTACAATGGCATCTAAGTGTTCAAGTGAAAGGAAGAATCGCACATCGCTCCCTTCAAATCAAAAGCTAGAAATGATTAAGCTCAGTGAGGAAGGCATGTGGAAAGCTGAGAAAGGCTGGAAGCTGTGCCTTTTGCATTAAACAGTTAGCCAGCTTGTGAATGCAGAAGAAAGGTTCTTGAAGGAAATTAAAAGTGCTACTTCAGTGAACACACAAACGATAAGAAAGCAAAACAGCCTTATTGTTGATAGAGAAAAAGTTTGAGTGGTCTGGATAGAAGATCAAACCAGCCACAACATTCCCTAAAGCCAAAGCCTAATCCAAAAAAAAATTTGTGTGACTTCTTTTATTGTGATTTTTGCTTTATTGCGGTGGTCTGGAACCAAACCGAAAATATCTCCGAGGTAAGCTTGTGTGGATTTCAGGGCACTGTTGTGAGAATCAAATGAAATAATGATAGTTTTGGCACATAGAGAACGTTCAATAATTCTGGCTTATGGATATGGTTCCAACAGAGAGCATGAGCATGGAGGGGCAGGTACCACTCTCTTCCCTGCACAGATGGGGGAAACTGAGGCAGAAAGTACACCTCCGTCCCACGTGAGACCAGCAGCTGATAGAGAGCACATCTCCTTGGCTTAAAAGCAAAGAATTGCTTTGAGATGCAGAGGAAACGGCCCCTCCCAAGAAGGCCGGACAGATCCCCAAGACATCCAGTTTGGGTGGGCTTGCCACTCTCTCCCCTGCTCTGGGTCCACACAAAGTGCCCACATTATGCACAGTGCTGTGAGGGCTCCTTGAGTCCCAGGGCAAGCCCATGATTAATATCACATGCATTTGTAGAGTGTTTTCAACTTTTTAACTTTTATTCTACTCTCATCTCCTTCGATCATCGCAACCACCTAGAAAAGAAAAATATCCCTCCTGGTTTACAGATGAAAAAATGGAGGCTGAGAGAAAATAAATAAATCACATCAGCTCAATCAAGGACTCAAACACAGGTCTCTGTCTCCACTTTTTACTGATGCTTGGCAGGAAGGAGGTGAATTCGGCTCCCAGGGTTCACCGCACACTCCCTGCCCAGAGCTCAACCAGCGCTGTTAGTGAGCTAAGTAAGCACTGACTTCGTAGACAACCATAACATCGGCCATCTTGGAAAACAGAAAAACAATGGATTTACTGGCTCATAAAAAAGAAAAGAGAAAGAAAGAAAGCTATCTCTTCCCAGGAGAGACTAGAATTAGCTTTTCTGTCCTTTGGCCAGTGCTATTGAAATTATACAGTGTGTTTAAAATATCTCAACAGCTGGAGACAGCAATTCTCAAATGTTAGTGTGCATACGAGTATCTCGGGGGACGTGTTTCAAAATGCAAATTCTAGGGCCACACTCCCAGGAATTCTGATTCCCCGCATTAAAGAGGGGGCCCAGGAATCTGAAGTTTAACAAGGTCTCTGAGGTTTTTCTGATTTCAGTGGTTCAAAGACCACATTCTTGAGAAACAGTGGACTCAGAGAACCTAGGACGGACAACAGAGGCCTGTGAAATGCCACCTATGTGACCTCAGTTAACTGATTTAACCTTTCTGAATATTAGTTTCCTTATACACAAATGAAGATGATAGTATTTACCTCCAAGGGGTTTTGCGAGAGTTAAATGAGATAATGCATGTAGAGTGTGGAGCTCAGTGCCTGGCACATACCAAGTGCTCGGGTGCTGTTCGTGTAATAATTGTTAGCATCACTGCTGCTGTTGTCAGGAACATTATTGAAATACAGCCAAACCGTGTGTTACTCAAGGGATAAATGACTATAGCTTGAAACCTTATCATTTGAAGTCATTAAATCTATAGAAAATTGGGATATAAAAGCAACATAAATAGGATTTGATAAATTTAAATCATTTTTTAATAAGACTGACTTGTTTATCCTCATTTAACTGCCTTGGGTGGTGCTGTTGGCAACTGTTTGGACAAATAGGAGTTTGTTCTCTAATTAGCAGACACTGATTAATGGTGGGAAAGGGGGGGCGATCGGTGAATAAGCCAAGAGGGGCTTCTTGAGAACTGGCTGTAAATCGATGTGATCTGCCCAAAAAATCAGCAGCAGACAGCAAAGCGATGGACAAGAAGGTACAGCGCCCAACCCCAGTCATGCCCAGCCTCCTCCTAGTCATCCTCCATTTTCCTGGCACCTTGCGGGCATCTCTGAGTGCAAGTGTATCCCGGAGCCCCAGGCCACTTCCACAGGTCTGATGTCTGGGTGGAGGGGAACGCTGCCCTTTCCTTGGAGGAAGCTTGCCCGGAGCCTGCCCCAGGATGGCTTCTCCAGGTCTCCCCCAGGGAAAAGGAGAAAGAAATTTCAGAAGCAAGTAAAACAGATTGAGCTAAGCAATGACCTACAGACTGTCAGTGGTGGGACCTCCCCGCCCCCACCACTTAGAATTTGGCAGAAATTCCTAGTGAAGCGCGAAGTGACTGCGTCAGCAAGGACTACCCACAGGCTGGCCTGGGGCTGGTGGCCTGAACTTTGTCAGAGAGCCACCCGGAAATCTATCATTTCACCCAGGCCACCTCCCTCTTTTAGTGAGGCCAACTAGACACCAGAAACAAAATTTCTGCTTGGAGAAGGCCCAGAAATACTCTTGGGTGCGTTTTGACATCTTGGTGAGTATGGTCTGAGAAAGGAACCTCAGCATTTCCACAACCCCATAGGGTGGCGGCAGGTGTATGCACGCCAGTGTCTGACGTGGGGCGAGTCGTGCTTCAGCCTTCCCTTTGGAAATCTGAAGCCCACAGCACATTTCTGGGTGAGAGCAAACCCATTTCTGGGTGAGAGTCGTCTTTTATTTAAGCTATGGAATGAGTGAGCTACCTACATAGTGTGAATTTGGAGACCCCAAAAGTCCTACTCGTCTGAGGAATACCCTCTCTTCAAGCATGTCTATCTCCAAATGGTCCTACTCTGCTACAACATATGCAGGCTCTAAACTTCCCTGATCTAAGCCCCTGAGATGATGCAAGAGCGGAAAAGGCTACAGAAATAACAGGTGACAGAGACATGGGTCAGTCCTGCTCTAACTTTTTCTCTGGAACACCACTCCCCGCCTCTATCTTCTCTTCCCAGCCTGCTGTTCTTCATGACCTTCATCTGTCTCTGTCACCTGCTCCCTGTGTCTCTTTCCGTCTCTGGGTCCCACACAATGCCAGGTCATTGCTAGGCACACAGTGGGCTCAATCCGTGCCATGAAGAAATGACACAGGGAGGCGAGGAAGAATGTCCCCAGCCCTCCTTTTCCAAAAGGAAACACCCACAGGAGAGAAAAGACCACCTGTTAATCTTTCACCCAATGTCCAGCTCCACAGTAACGTTCTTTGTACTGCCACTGCTAGTGGGTGGTAGAAAATGTAGAAAAAATCATATATTTGCCTGGAAATCTTCTGCATTTTATGTAGAAGCATTCAAAACTGTCTTCATGTTTTAGCTTTACTTTCTCTCCCTCTCCTTGTATCCATTTTCATAATCCCTTCTCTCACATGTCCAAACAACTTAGCCAATCACTCTGTCGCCTGGATGCCCTGCAAAGACGCCTTTCTCCCTCCTTCCACCATCCCCACCTACTTCTTCCCCAGCTGTTCCCTCTGGGACAGGAGGCTTGGGCATCCACAGCCACCGAGGCCACACACATCTCTCAGGAGGAGAAATGACCAGGGACAGGAAATGCATAGACCATACCGCTGGGGAACTGTGGCTTCACACAAGGCAGGAGTGGGCAGGAAGGGAGGTTACTCACTTCCCTCCAAGCAAGGAGCTGGGAGAGGTTGTACTTGATGGGGAATTTTATTGGTTTTAATATTATCATTTGGGGAGTGCTGTTAATGAGTTGCCATCCTTCCAAATTAGAGCTTCAAGGTTGCATTTGGGCACTAAAGAACTGCTGGCTGCAGAAAGTGTCCCTGTTGGTCTGACAATTTCTCATGGTCAGGAAATTGTGCTGGGTGACCCAGGGACCAATGTCCTATGATGCCCTCGGTGCCCTCCCCTGATTGCTCAGAAGCATTTGACACACTGTACATTTCATCTGTCCTTTTAGAAGCCCTTTCTTCATTTGGTTTCCAGAAACCATAAGCTCCTGGTCATCTTCCTACAGCCCAGGGCACTCCTTTGCTGGACCTTCCTCCTCTGCCTAATCGCTAACAGTGTGAGTAACTCAGGGCTCAGTCCCTGGACACCTTTTCTATCTACTCTACCTGCCACTGTCATTTCTCTCCCTCGTGGCTTTAAATGTCAGGTTGAATCACAAAAACATCTAATGATCACTCTTTTTCACCTACAACAATGGCGATTTCAATGGTCCCACCTAATGCAACATGGACGCTCACTCTCAAATCTGTATCTCCATCCTCTGACGTCTCTTTGAACTTCAGACTCACTTACCCAACTGCCTACTTGACACCTCCACTTGGATGTCTAATAGGCATCTCCAGATTAACCAAAGCAGTTCAGAGGAGGACCCTAGACTTCCCTGCCACGTTGGCTCCTCTCATGATCTTCCCCATCTCAGCTAAGGACAACCCCACTCTTCCCTTTGCTCCGATCAAAAACCTAGCAGTCACCCTTGCTCCCTCTTTCTCTCACATGCTACAGATTTAAGTCTCGTTAGCTCTAACCTCACTTCTCACATCTCCACTCCTACCATCCTAGGCCAAACTTCCTAGAGTTGTTTCCTAGATTGGTGTAACAGCATCCTAACTGGTTTCTGCTTCTATGCTTGGGCCCCTATAATCTACTACCTGTACAGCAGTCCGGGTAATCACTCCAAAGCAAAAGTCACATCGTGCCATTCTCTCTATCCCAAATCCTCCAATGTCTTCCCATCATGCTCAGCATAAATTGTAAAGGCCTTACCCTGCCAACTTCCCAGCCCCTGCCTGCTTCTCTCATCCCCATCTCCTTCACCTTCTTCACTCGGCTATAAACCAAAGCCTTTGTACCTCCTGCTTCCTCTGCCTCAGACACTCCCACTCCACTCATTCACAACTCTGTTTAGATACCACTTCCTCTGGAAAGGCTTTCTCAGTTATACTGATCCCTTCATCTTGCCTTATTTCATATACTGACCACATGATAGTATATTACACAAGAATTTGTTTATGTGTTTATTGTCTACCAACTAGAATCTAAGTTTTCTGAAGGCAAAGATTTTTGTTGGCTTGGCCAATGCCCTCTCCTAGTGCCTGGGACATAACAGATGCTCAATAAATATATTTGTTAAGTGAGTGAATTAATTGATGAATGCATGAGGCAGGCCCCCATCTTTGTACCTTATGAGAGCTCAATACACATTTGATGTTTGAAAACCTTGGGCCAACAGTTTAATAATGATATGGGATTAGGATTGTACTGGAAAATGAGTTCATAGTTTTTAGAATGGTTTCCTTAAGTATGATAACTCCTAACTCCCTTCCCATCAGGACAGAGATTTCAGAGCAAGAGGTCACTTCTCATGTTCCATTTTGTCCATCCAAAACATTAAGTGCTTGTTCTTCATGCAGTGACCATGACATCCTTAGTGTTTGGCCATTGCAACCATACATACACCCTCCACCTCCCCAATAATGATAAAAGTAATAACAGACTTTCATTAAGATGTTACAATGCACCAAGCATTGTTTTAAACATTTTACATATATTATCTCATTTAGATGGTTTAACAATCCTATAAAGCAGGTGCAGATTTGATCTCCACACTTAAATGGGGAAACTGAGGCACAAAAGGGACCAAGTAACTTTTCAAAATTCACATAGCCTGTAAGAGAAAAGGCCAAATGTCTCTGAGGTTTTTGGTTTTGGATGGGGTCTCTAATGATGCTATGCATTGAAAGTCTCACTGTCCCATCCTCACTCCTGTCTAGATTGCCCGAAGCTCTGAAGAATCCCACAAAGACAAGGACAATGAAGATTAAGGGCATCCTATGTTGCAGTGAGAAAGACCCCAGGTCCCGGTACCTACTAAGGCAATGTGTTTCCACCAAAAACGTAGCCAAGTCAGTGACACAATGGGGCTCTATCCCTCATTTGTCCTCTTAGGGCCCTCTGCACCCCTCAGAGCTGGCCCTTCCCCAGCCTCATTGAAAGACACGTGTTTGCCTCACACCTTCAGCTGAACAACCAGAGTCTAGGTAGCAATCCATTCACACTCAACCTCCCTTGTTAGCTCTGCTCCATCTGGTGAGCAGGAGTGTTGATGGCCCCTGGTTCTCAACCCCCTCACCTGACAGGTAGCACTTCATCAAAAATGCCTCCTGAAAACAATCACAGTGTCTGCACTGCCAGGAAACGGGGAACACCCAGGCTCATGTGTTGATGCCCAACTCCTGGGGTCCTGGCAGTGGTACCCACGGGGCTGCCTGGAGGCTGCTGCTTCTCTTGCAGGAATAACTGACAAGGCACTGGGGCATTGCTCCCGGCAGGCCTCTGCCCTGTCCCCAGCAGTTCCAGGCCAAAAAGAAAGGAATGAGGAGAGGGAGGGAGGTCTCTCCAAGTAAGAGAGCAACTGGAAAGATAAGTGGAATCCATTTCAAAAGGAGTTGCAGGGCATCTTGGGAAGCAAGCTTCTGGAGTTGGAGTTAAGGCTCAGAAGCATCCATTAATATGCTTCACACCTATCCTACCTTTCTCCTGGACTCCCTGAATGCTTCCTGGATACCCCAGGGTCCCCTCCTCACA
The DNA here is from genome assembly GCF_000956105.1 of Propithecus coquereli. Lineage (NCBI taxonomy): Eukaryota > Metazoa > Chordata > Mammalia > Primates > Indriidae > Propithecus > Propithecus coquereli. The sequence goes on along the minus strand of NW_012137080.1, from coordinate 1,948,604 downwards.
GCTAGACAGGACTTACCTTCTGCAGCACCAGAAGCAAAGACTGCAGATACACAAATATCACGTGCAAAAGCTGCTAGTCTAAACATGGGTATTGGTAGATTTAAAGGCAAACTTGTGGTGCAAGTTTCCAGAGAAAATGTGAATTAAAAAAGAAAAGGGAGAAAGCAAGGAGCAGGAAAATATTAGCTTAAGAAATCTCAACCTTATGCCCCAGGGAGAACCCAGTGCTAAAGGGAAGCTGAGGTGGGACTGAGATGTTCTTTTCGCTGTCCTACAAGGTAGCCAGTGCCAGCCCCTGGCAACCAGCTCATCATCAATGGATTCCCAGGTTAGAGTGACTCGTCTGTGCCCCGGATTCTGCCCCACCACAGTGATCATCTCCTGTCCAATGACCAGGACATTGGTGACCCCCATGCTAACAACCAATGAACTGAATGACTTTCAGAAATCACAACATTTATGGGTATCAATCTCCTCATCTGCAAAATCAGGCATTGAGAAAATGATTTCCCACACAGTTCTAGTATTCTTGATTTTAATAAGGGCTTCTAGTGGGATATTATCAGGACAAAAAAAATTCTTTGTTCATCGTGGAATGGTTGCTAGCAATTTCCACAAAAATAAGCAGTAGAGTCTTCCATCTAACGTGGCTCTTAAATTTTAATCAAAGCCTGTGAACCGAAAATAATCAAAATATGTGATCGGGATGGGGTTGATTGTGTATTAATTTTATCATAACCCAGATATGTTCACCATCATTCATGAGATGAATGACATGTGATCATCTTCTTGGTCATCGTTAAAAGAAGTTACTAAGAATTAACTAGTTGCCAAGGACTATGACAGGCACTTTGGAGAAAACTGATCATATATTGTCTCCATCCTTAGCAGCAAAAAAGACAGATCTGTAAAAAAAATCTAGAAACTAACACAAAAAGTTTATCATACTATAATTTCTAAAGCTGAAGATCTGACTACCGTGCATTGCAATGTTGACCAAGTGTAGTCGTCCAGCTACTGCTAAACCTCTGAAGTACAAATAGAACTCTGCAATATTGTTATCACTAAATTCTACCACTAAAGACAAGTAACCGCTGGCTCCATGCAAAGGGACAAAGAATATTTACCCTAACCCAATTATCAAACAAATTTTCTTTAGGGAAAATCTGACCTTTCTCCATAAGATAATGCTAAGGTTGGTCATTTTAGTTTCAACAGCATACAGACTTAAGATTTTAGCCACAACGACCTCGTAGACAGAGCCACCTAGATAATTTGTGGGATCCAGTGTAACATGAAAATGCAGGGTTTCTTGTTCAAAAAGTATTAAGAATTTCAAGACGGCAAAGGCAGAACATTAAACCAAGTGTGGAACCCTTCTAAGCAGTGGGCCCTTTGCTACTGGGAAGATCACATACTCGTGTAGACGGGTCATGAATGATCCAGAGTTAACCTCGGCTGACATTTAATGAGCGTTTACTGTCTGCTGAGCACAGTTCTAAAAGCTTTACATTTATTAACTCATTTAATCCTCAGAACAACCCTCAGAGGGAAGGAAGTACTATTACATTCTACCTATAATAAGGAAACTGAGGCATAAAAGAGTTAAGTCCCTTACCCAGGGATCCATAGACATGGGCTAGAGGCAGCATTTGAATCGGGGAAGACTGGGTTTGGGTCCTATCACATCGCTACACTACACAGCTTCTAGTAATCTTCTCCAAGACTGAGTCTGGAAATTATACTAATAGATTTCCATTCTGCAGAGTCCCTTTTAATTTTCTTCTGTTCTAAAATTAACACTGGGCTTGAGTAACTCTGACGTTGTCTCAGTTCCAGGGACCTGCAATGACTGGGGCCTTCTGCATGGGTGCCACTGGATGTATATGGCCAAAGCAGAATAAGTGTGAACACAGAGAGCTGGGAACAGTTTTTCACGGCCCCCCACATGTCCCAGAGCCCCCACAGTCAAAGCCTGCCGAGGCTTGACAGCTAAGGCTATGGGGAAACTGGCTCAGACCAAGAAAGCCCACCAGGCACCGATTATGGCAAACAGTTTTATGCCGGAAGGATGAGGTCTCTCGGCAGAACTGGGCTTGCCTGCAACAATGTTGACCTCTAGCTCACGGCTGTGACCTTGCTCCTGGGAAGGTCCCAGGAGAGGGACCTTCTTCCCCGTAGAAGGCTGCGAGTCAGCCACACAGTGGACAACGAATGACACTGTTCTTGGAGGGAAGAATAGCAGGCAGCGGGCCCTCTGCTTTACAGAACTGTGGCTCTCCAACTTCAGCTGGGCATAAAGGTCACCTGAGGGATTGTTTGGTTTTTAAATGCAGGTTCCTATGCTCACTTTCGAACAAGCCTTCCAGGATTTCTGATGCAGGTGGTCCATTCTCGGGAATCATCAGGTATAAATTGGATGGCCTTAATACAACGGGAATGTTCCCAGGGGAGGGGCAGCGACTGCTCCCCCCCACTCCGGAGCCAGCTGCAGCGCCCCGGCCAGGAGAGCCAACGATGCAAGTCAGATTCTGCACCTAAAGGAGGGGATGCAGCCCCGAGACTTCCACGTGGACGGGAGAGCCCAAGGTCAATGTTTAAACTTTGACTAAAGATCTTAATCCATATTTTCACTTGTACTGGGGTACAAGCTGTGTCCCCCACCGTGACCTGCCCTCCACAAAATGCTGAGCGTTTCTCAGGCAAACTTTTCTCCTTATAAATGCTTCCAGGGACCCTCTTTCTCTTTCCACCTGCTGCTTCCTCTAAATACCATTTGGCTTGCAAGGCTCTAATTTTGAGGAAATTCCTTTTTTTTTTCTAGAATGGATCAGAGTCAGCAAACACAGTGGATGAAACAGACTTGGAGAGCAATCCGCCCGGCATTTTCACTCAATAGACAGGGAAATGAAAGCCCGAGGAGGCCAGACGGCCGACTCGAATGACATCGAGTGGGATCCACACTCGCGTGCACGTGAGCAGACCCCGATACGCGCAGTTCACGGGGCCCAAGCGATGCCCCTTCTCCCTAGAGTGTCAGCTCACACCAAGTAAACTGACACCACCGCAGGGCATGTCTAGACTCTCTTCACTGGATTTCCCATTAAAGTGATGCTGGAAACAGTTTTGTTTTATTTTGTTTTTTTAAATCTCTGGAAATGAATGGATATCTCATATAGCAAGAATACAGCCAGGGGGCCGGAAAAGTCTACTGTGCACACATAAAAAAAAAGTTATAAATAAACAGAATGATCAGAAACCAGATTAAACTTCCAAGTTGAAAATGAGAAGTGGAGGATAAAAGACCTGACCTGCTTCTAACTAGTAGGGCTCTGGCTCAATTGTATAATCCTCTCCTGGCTGCACAGCATTTTAATTCATACGATTGTGAACTTTCAGAACTGAAAGAGATCTGAGAGGTGAGAGGTTGCCTAGGCCACTCCCCATCCTGGGGATAATGAAACTGAAGCTCAGAGAGATGAGGACACTTGCCCGAGGTCACACAGCTCACGTTGTTAATCACCCAGAGCTATTCTTCCAGCCACTGAAGGAACCACAATGGATGGGTTATTTGGTCCCTGGCAAAAAAAACTTCTTAGCTAACAGTTTGATATCTTTCCTATATGGTAGAAAAAAATTTCAAACAGATCACCTAATAGGGAAATGTAATCACAGTTTTTAATTAACATAAAGTCTCTGAGACATTTTTTGTTGTTGTTATATTACTTCTATACAGCGTAAATCAATTAGACACTACGGGCTAGTGGGTGCAAAGAGTGGCGGTCACTCGCTGGACAGATAATTGCTCTGTTGCTGAGATTAACACCTTATCATGCTATTAGGACCGCTTATGAATCTTACAGTCCCGACGAAGCCTACAATTTAGGGACTATCCATTCCAGCTGTCTCCATTTCTGCAGCCTCCTACATGCAAACAATTGTTGCACTAAGTGCTGCATTTAATTAAAGGCCCTTCCCATGTCGCAGCTACAGTCACAGGAAAGACAAGAGACCTCGTTTGTTAAAAAAAAAAAAAAAAGAAAGAAAAAAGCACCTCTTGCTGGTGATTAGTTATTAATAGCTTTAAAGCAATCAGAGCTAGAGTCAGGCAGGATACCAAAGAAGGAAAAGATATCGATGACTGTGGAATCGGAAATTGGAGAATACATATATAGCTCTACTTTTATGAGTCAGTGTAGTCACAGATGAAAAATATGACCCTGGGTTTCTTCTCACTTTAAAGGGTCATATCTTCAAAGATTGGAGTTCTCTGCTTCTTCCCAAAAAGTCCAACCAAGCATGTCCCCCTGACTGTGTTTAACTACCAGATCCTTCTGTGAGCAGTCAGAAATAGGTGATTGGGTACAGCATGGATGGAGGCATTCAGATTGGTTTGTTCTACCAGAGCAAAGAGAGAACTCCATCTCCAGTGTAGCTCTGGCTTTATTTTAACAAAGGCAAGCTTTTCCTGGGACAATTTCTTACCGGAATACGAGACACCCTCTCCCCCCCCAAAAAAGTCAAACAGGCAACAAATAATTTTACCATTACCAGGTAATATGTGTTAATTGCTCAGTTTATATACTCAGAATGACATACCATTAGAGACTGTGTATGCATTGTAACTAGAGCATTAATAAATTTAAAATGTGCCTATTAGGATGACAGCTTTGGAGGTGCAAAGGAATAACAGTTATCACTTGGCAGAAGCTGCTCTCACCCCATCTGCCGAGACTTTGCATACATTTTCAGCTTCCTGAGCAATGATTAGGCCTGTCAGAACCTCTTTAACCTTCTAACTGCTGGTCCCCACTGGCCGTAATTAGAGACTAATGAATTCAGAAGATGCAGGCCGTGAGGAAAACTGCCTTGACAGTTTGTGTACAAATTAAGCCCCAATTACTTCATGCATCTTTTGCATCGCTGATACAAGTCTCTGTTATTATTTTTGAATATGGTCATTTTAGCAGAAACGAAGAACTTGGCTAATGTATTTTGTCATTTTTATGGCTCATCATAAAGAAAAAACATACTGGGCGGGTCATGAATATGTGAAATAAACTACCGCAGATTATAAAAAGAAATTAATTTTCCTCTTGGGAATACCCTACCACCTTTTTATACTCCCTGCTGGATACACTTATTAATATGGTTATTTTTATTCAGAAAATATCTGCCATCCAAGGAGCCCGACGAACTAGCAGGTTGTTTGGTTTAGGTTTAGACTCAAGTAAGGAGCATGCGGAAGCGAAATGCCCTCTCCTTGCTGATCCCGGAATAAAGATGCTTAGAGAATGTTGTCAGGAACTCTTTGTTCTCTGCCCTTACCGGCTCTTCCAGCCTCAGTGGCCACGGCAAAAAGTTTGTCACTCCAAGAGGCATGACTTTTAAGCCACAATACTAAAGCACAGTGTCACATTCTTTTAAAAATTCTTGAAATGATAATGAGTCTTGTTTCAGCCCCCACTGGTCAGCCCAACCAGATATCCAATATCAGTCATTGGAGGGACCCCTTCCCCTACTCCATGGGGTTGCACAAGAATCCTGGCTTATATGTTTCCAGAAAGCCAGAAGTGGGCAGGCATTTCTGCAGGATGGTCATCAGCTTTGCAGCTATTTCTTCAGCTACAACATGCTGCTGTTGAGAGTGCGTCCTGCCATCTGTCTTGGTCCCTGCTGCTCCGGACAGCACAGAGCTCCCTCTTCTCATGGTCCCTCCCCACTGAGGACCAGTCTCCTGTAGCCATCCTCCACTGAAGTCTCTGCAAGCCAGCGGACTCCTGTCCCTGCTCCATAGCAGCCTCAGGACAAGTTAAAATTCTCCCTTCTGTCTGGCCACCTTCACCTCCCCAGCTCAAAGCACTACCCTTCATTCCCCACTGTGTCCTAATTCCTAGAACCTGGGAATATGTTACCTTATGTGGTAGGAAAGACTTTGCAGAGGTGATTAAGTTAAGGCTCTTGAGATGGGGAGATTATCAAGGCAGGCTCAATCTAATCACAAGCTCCTTATGAGAAGAAAACAAGAAGGTTAGAGTCAGTAGACAGAACGGAGATGTTGGAAGCAAGAGGTTGGAGTGGTATAAGAAGGACCACAAGCCAAGGAATGCAGGAATCCTCTAGAAGTAGAAGAAGTCCAGGCAATGAAGTCTCCAGAAGGAACCAGCCCCGCTAACACCTTGATTTTCAACTTCCGATGTCCAGAACTATAAAGAGAATAAATGTTGTCTTAAGCCACCAAGTTTGTGGTCATTCGTTACAATAGCAAAAGGAAACTAATACACCTTCTCCTATGGAAACATAAAGGTTTGTGTTTGTATTATAATAATTATTACTCCAACAATGATAATTAATCTAGTAATTTATTTTGAATAAATTATTATACTCTCTGTATTCTCATCTCTAAGGTTGAAATCATAAGCTATCTTCCTGAGGTTGTGATGAGAATTAAGGGAATTAAAGAACTGATTTGATATGTGGAACAAAGTAGACATTCAATAAAATGTCGACAAAGTACAGCTCGAAACTGAGTCTTATTAGGAATAGGAGCCAAGACAATGTCAGTGCCTACCTGGCTTCCTCTGCGTTTCTCATCCTCAGATCCCACAACTAGATCCAATGATGGTCTCTGGATGCAGGCTGCGGCCTACTCATTGCTGAATGGCAGGAAGCGATAGTCTCTGTCCGGTGGATTTGACCTTGATCTACCTACTCTCTTAGGCTCTGAGTACTGCGACCCAGACCCATATACTTGGTCTCTGGTCTCACCTCCAAGTCCCCTTCTCCGTCAAAACTTATCTGGACTGCAAGTCTAGCAAGAAAGATTCTGGCCCTTGAGTAGCTCTGATGTTATACGAAGCTACCTACTGTGCTGGCTTCATCTTGGGATTGGGTGTCTGCCTAAGCACTCTAACCTTAGGAGGAAGAAGCTTTAATACTATTAGCTTGCCCTGCTGAGAACTCCTGTTCTAGGATCAGAAGCCACATCCTCAACCCAACCCATTGACTAGGGCCATGAGACCCCACCTTGCCTCTGCCCATCTCTTTCCAGGGCCTATATCCTTCCTCTCCACCCCTGCCCCAGACTGAACCACAGCATCAGCCATCATTGGACAGATCCTTGGATGAAGATCAGAAGCCAGCTTGGCTGGTAAGATTTGATCCACACCTTAATGCCTGCTGTCCTACCACTGAATTATCACCCTCTCCAGACCCACCTGGGTAACAGAGTCCATCTCCCCTGCAGCAAGTCCCCAAGTCACCCATGGACACTCCTCTCCTTGTGTTCTAGGTTGCCACCAGCACATCGTAAAAGCTGGCTCTGAGTTCTAGGGAGTACAGAGAAAGTCTAAATAAAGACCTGGGCTGTAGCTTAAACACCGACTTAGAAACTCATTCCATTAGAGTGATTTATTAAAAAGCAATACTTAGAAAAAAGCATAATATTCATTTCTTGGACACTATTGTGTTCGAGTGATTTTTCTAGTCACATCTTTTGAGTTTGGGTCACAAAAGAATAGACACAGTCTAGTGGGAAATTATGCCCAGCATCCTGGCCAGCAGTGACAAAGCACAGGCTGCTATAAACCGAGGCCTTCTCACGGACCTGCCCTTCCTGGGGACTCCTGACGTGGCCACCGCCTGACAGAACGGTAATGAGAAATGTTAGAGTCCGGAAGGGGCAGCGCAAAGGGGCAGGATCAGGAAGCAGCTCTCCAGCCTTCCTCAGACAAGCTTTGGGGGCTAAAGAGAAGAGGAAGACGAAACCGACAGCATCCAGTTCTGTGTTTCAGGTTCCCAGAACCCCAGATTGGGAAATTGTGTCCCAGAAAGGCCAAGTCGTGACCACGTTTTTGCCATTGTTATGAAGACATAGCAGGCGCCCACTAAATATTTGATGCTTCAGCAACAATTCGAGACACTCCTTGTATAATCATGCCTTCATGGCGATGGTCTTGAAATGAACTTCAGGAAGTGCTACCGTGGGCTGGGATCAGAAAACCGTACCCCAGGGATGCCCGGAGCCCCAGGTTGTTATATAGTCTCCAGTGAGCCAGGTGTTAGACCTTCACTCTCCCTCCCAGGAAAACGACAGTCATTTCAGAGCGTTCCTGTTCAAATTGTGGGTCATTCAGGGTTTGGTAAACCGACATTTACTCAACCATGGATGAGGTTCCAGGGTAACACACCCTCCCTGCCGTCGGGAAGGGTTTCTTTTCGTGGTCTTTAATTCCCCATCCTTCACTTCTGGTCTCTGAGATTTCCCTGTTCATTCAGCACAGGGTCTCTGTATTTCAGAGGAGAGTCTGTGGCCCTAAATGTAAGATCAATGTATTTGGATGCCGGGTAAGCAATTTAGGGTCCAAAGGGGAGATACACCCAGCCCTGCCACTCCCAGCACCACTGGACAGAAGCATCCCCCAAAGCCAGAGCTAAAGGAGTGCTCAGCAGGGGGCGCGTGTGGTAGGGGGCAGCCCGCAGGCGGCAGGCAGAGCCACGGAACCTCCTTCTGTCTCAGCTCCTGGAGGCAGGATGGGTCAGGGTGGCCCGCTACTGCGTGAGGGGGCAGGGGGGCTTTTGAGTCTCATTCACGTTATTTCGTTTTAAGAACATACCACAAGACTTTCATTAGAAAGGCTCATTCATGTTCTGGATTTGCTTCTGAAGTTAGGATCAGATTACCAATTCCTCTTTCAAGGGGAAAATGTTAATTTTATCTTAAATGAGGTTAAATCAATGAAAGTGTGATAGGCGCATAATGGTTTATTATGAAAAAGCAAAGAACGTTCACTGCAAAGCCGGGGCGGGCTGAGTCCTCACTCTGGTGTCCCACAGCTGGCCGGCACAGGAGGGTCCTCTTTGGCACTGTCCAAGCCCAGTGCCTTGTTAGCTTTGTAAAAGTCTCTTTATCTCACTAAAAGCATTCTCCTTCTTCATCTGGGTATCTCTCCAGAGTGCCTAATTTACCTGCATCTTCAAAAAATATTGCAAAATCAAATTAAATTACCTCCTTAACAATGAACGTATTCTCAATGATTAAACTTATTTCTAACACGTAAGATATATTCTTAAATAGTTAATTTCTAAAGGGCTCCCTTCCATAGGGCCCTGCTTGGACACACACACACACACACACACACACACACGTGTGCAGGGTAAAATGGTTTCCCGAAACCAAGTAGGTAATTTTTACAGCACCACTGCCTTCAGAGTTCAGGCTTCCTGAAGACAAGGAGTGTTTTCTGAACTCTGTATTTGGTACAGAACTGAGTTCAGTGAGACTATCCAAGGATTCACCACACACTTAGTGCTTACGCAGGACTGGGGAGATGGCAGGATAGGGACAAAGTCTCTCCTGTCCTTTACATCGGGGTGTGCTGGGGAGGTGGGAGACAGACCATAAGGAAGCAAATAAGAAAACACCAGGTGCTGGAAGGGCTGTTAAAGAAAGATGATGGGTAGTGATTAAATGCACGGAGAGCGCCACTTCATATCCGGGTTCAGAAAAGTCCTCTCAAACACAAAAGTAAATTAAAAATGCAATTGGTGTCCATGTGACAAGAAGGAGCTATTCGTGTAAACGCCTGGAGCAGGAGCATCCTAGGGAAAGCCAACGACCAGCGTCCCTAAGGCGGGACGTGCTTGGAATGCCGAGGGGCCGGAGCAAAGCCGGTGTGGCTGAAGTCTCATGAATGGTGAGGAAAAGTTCGGGAAAGGAAGTCACAGAGGAGGGCAGGAGCCAGATCATGCGGAGCCCTTTGGGTGTTGAAACATGTTTGGATTTTTGAAAGGTAACAGAAGCTGTTAGATGTCTTCAGGAGAGAAGCGACATCATCTGTTTTATGTTTTTAAAGATCACCCCAATGGCTATGTGGGGCATGGTGGGCAGGTAAGAGAAGGAGCAGAGCAACCAGGTAGGAGGATGCTGGGGAAGTCATCCTGGGGTTCAGAGACAGCTTCGCCAGGGAGGACACCTGAGCAGTAGTAGCACCTCCACAAACATCCCTGAAGAAATGCAGGGAAAGGCTTTCTGCACAGAGGAAGAGCATGAGCAGAGGCAGGAATGCACGGAAGAGGACCACAAGTTCAGTGAGCCTGAGAGCCTAGTATACCTGGAGAAAAAGATGTCAACACAGAAAAAAAGAAAAGATATCACAATAGGACCAAAACATGCCAAGCACACAGGAATCATCTTAACGAGAAAGTAAAAAATGGAAAAGTTTTATAAAAAGACGAGAATGAGTGAGGCACACATTTGGATGGGCAGATTCAACTAAGTAAAGATGTCAGTTCTCCCCAAATTATTTTATAAATGTAATACAATCCCAATCAAATCCCAAATGGTGTTTCTGAATGAAGAACTTAGCAAAAATGTTCTAAACTTCATGTGAAGGCATATGTGAAAATGATGAAGATACACATACCCACAGTTAAATGTGTTATGAGCCATGAGGTATGTTAGCAGGCACAGGAGGAGCCTGTAGACTCTACGTCTCCTTCCTCCTCCTCCTCCTCCTCCTCATCTCCCTGCCCTCACATCAACTCCAATGGATATTATAAGCTAAAGAGTAACTTCCCTCTCACACATAACCCTGTACCACTGTGACCATGTAAATAAATATGACTTACGTAGGGATCTATATATTATTGCAACAAAAGTTTTATAATAATACTTATTCTCATTGCATGACACTCACATTTATATTTTTTGTTCTATTTTATTCTACTCTGTGCAATTCTATTTGGCTAAGAAATTAAATACGGTCAGAACCCTCTTAATTGATTTCATAGCTTGCTAATATGTCAGGACCCACAGTTTCAAAAACTCTTCCCTCGGGGCCTGTCTCTTTCTTCCTCCCCTCTAAAGCGATCTCAGTTAGCAACCTTAGTCAGTAACCTCTTGGGCTGAATATTTCACCCACTGGGCTTAAATATAACTTCAGAAAGTGCTTCCTTTAGGTTTCCTTCTAGCCTGAGAATTGGGAGAACAATTAAATCTCAACCAGTTGGGAAACCAGGGAAGAGAAGTGGAATTTATGGTTCGTTTGTTTTTTCTAATGCTGATGATGATTTAACTAAAGCTCCCCGCAGTTCCTCCCAGGGAGTCCCAGCTCCCACCTCTGCGGTGGTTGGCTTTTCTCTTCCACCTGGTAGGCCCATTCAGCTCTTCTGTTCCAAGAGGCCAGTGTTTTAAAAATGGAAGAGGGATTAAAGAACATATTCAACCGCATTGCAGGGAAGGCAGTGACTCTCCAAGACAAGGTATTTGTTTTTAACTGCATGGAACTAAAGTACCTTCCAAAAAACAAAAACAAAAAATCCAAGCTACAACTCTGTTCTCTCTATAAAAATTTAAAATCACATTGATTACCCATCTGGCATATCTCCTAATTATGCATCTCTTAGTAGACTAATATCCTCTTCAGAAGCAAAACAGTAAATATACAAAGGGAAACATGATTAATAATTTCTTTCTGTTCTGTCTTTCAGCACAAGTCCCTGCTCGTTGATGCTCTCCACTGAAAATGTTTCATGACTCTACCCAAAGATAGGCATGATGAACTGTCCCCTGACTGTCCCTTCAAGAAACAGGAAGGGAACAGAATTTACTTTGTAGCAGAAAGGCATTGATAGAGCAGGCACCTGCATTGGTTTTTATCTTTACTGCTGTGTGTGTGTGTGTGTGTGTGTGTGTGTGTGTGTGTGTGTGTTTGGGGACACACCTTACTAAGTTAACTTTTACCTCTATCCTATCATGTATCAGTTCAGTTCAGTTTTGCTTCAACAAATCAGTTCTCTGGATAATCAGGTGAATACATGTAAGCTACACTGCTCACACTTGAGACAAAATACTATTTCTTTAATACTATTTTCTTCCAGAAAATCTGGTATCCTACTAGATGAACTATGTTCAAAATTGCATGGAGAACCCTATGAATGGCCAGTAATTTACCTTTCCTGTTTTGCGATCATTTTCTTCACAGTTTTGTCTCTTTTCGGCATCCTTTCTGCAACAACCTGCAGGAACTTATATGCGCTTGATGCCTCCAAAAGGAAAGTCATTCGTTTCCTAGTATAAATTAATTTTGTGTACAAGTTTTATTATGAAAACTTTAAAATATGGTGTGTTCCATGATGAAGTACATAAAAAGAACAATCAGGCCACTGTTACGGACCTGTTCAATAGCCATGCTTACATTCTTCCTGGAGAATAGAACCCCGGTATTCTTTGGAGCAGCAATATGACTAAGTAAATATTTGTTTTCCCAGAGTCCTTTGAGCTTAGATGACCACGTGCTATATTTGGCTGCATAGGCCATAAGACCTATGCAGAAGTCAATTGGAAGTTTTTAAGAAACTCTTTATTTTCTTGATTTTGGGAGACAGATATGGCTGGCACTGCCCTTCCATCTTCTTGACGTTAGCAAAAATATGATGTCTGGAGCTGAAGCAGCCTTCATTACATCAGAGGCAAAAAGCAAGAAAATCACAAAAGCTCTGAGATCTCAACCACTAAACCAACACTGGCAGCCACTACCTTCAGACTTGTATTTTCATGAGAGAAATGAATTTTATTTATGCCATTGGTGAGTAAGGAATTTTGTTATTTGCATCCTAACTGAGATGCATGCAAGATTTCATATTAAGTTCTACATCCTGAAGATTTGTGGTGGGAATGCCCCAGGGGTTGGTATGGGACGAACAAGCAAAGGCTAAGCTGGTAGGAGAAATCCCCCCCTTACTGGCACCAGATTTCCTTAGACTCACTCATCTTTCATCTTATATATCAAGATTCTAAGCAAGGATTTATTTGAGAAAAATTAATTCTTCTGTTAAAACTCTATTTTTATAATCACTGAATTAAATGCCCCTTTTAAGCAGAAGATTGTTGGCTTTATTACAGAAAGAAATTGAAAGAAAGTAATCATTTATGATGGGATTTTAGCAATATGGTGTTTGTAAGTGGAAGGCATTATGATAAGAAAAATCTAGCCTGAATCCTCTCTGACCACACCACTTTCTCTCACTCCCCATATGGTCTGTTACAAGTACCAACTTGATAGCATACAAATTTTCCAATTAGGTTGGTTAGTTGTTCTACCAAGAGATGCAAAGAGAGCCCACCTAATCCTATATTTTAACTGAGTGCCAGGAATCAAATCCTGGGTAGGAGGTAAAAGCAGAGAACTAAAGGATGTTTTAAAATTATTAATAATAACAGGAACTCCACAAGAGGAGAAGATGCACAGAGGTGAAGGGACACCTATCTGCTTTTGTGTCTCTCTTCCCGAGTGGTCCTGGCCCTGGGGGAAGGCTGGGATTGCTGGAAGTCTTGGACCAACATTCTAATGAATGTCACTCGGTCCTGAAAGGATTTGAGACATATTTTATGTAATAGTGATGTCTTGAAATGGCTTGCATACCCTGAATTTTGGTGTTCAGACTTGCGCTTTAAATTCATTATGGGCTGTTACACTTTAGTATATTGTTCAGTCCTGGGCACGTGGTAAGTGCTTGTTTGTTGATTGCTCTACTCATCTTTACTCTGAGTTCCTATTTTTATATGCGTATATGGAGTTTCTTTCAAAACAGGTTACATCTATAGTGCAGCAAAATACCAGAAAAAGCATCCACATGATCTCACCTAAACTAGAATCGGGCATAAACCCATTATCAGTGGAAACTTGGAAAGGGTTTCCTCCCTCTATAATGCTGGAAGAAGACATGTTTTATACTCCTAAAACAGAAAAAAAAAAAAGAATGAGGCAGTATCCTCTTGATCTAGCTTCATCAATTGGTACTCCCCTTCCCCTAGGTCTTACCATGGCCAAATGCAAGAAACAGATGTTTGCATAAAAAAATCTCCCTGGAGTCAGTGTGGCTGTTTATCCAATTTTCACCCTGCCATCCAGACTTAGGTTATGTCCAACAAAGCCCAAACAACAAGTTGGAATGTACAAACTTCAGCCTGGGGAAGAGTTCAAGGAGAGGTGAGATGGCCTCATGTCAGGGATGCTGGAGAGGAGATCTCACTGTGATGCTAAGTGAGACAAGAGAACTTCTTTTCCCATTAAGACGAAACTTCTTTTCCCAGCTCAGAATTCACAATCCTATGAGCCCTACTGTTTTCTACGTGAAGACAGTCTTTGGGCTGTCTCTCTCTGCTTTTATCACTCCTTTATAGTCTCCCAACATGAAAAGGAATGTTTAAATTGTTCCGAACATGGTAGCTCCACAAAGTTGTTCCATAGTGGTGATCAGAGTGTGTACATCTCTCTGTTTTTGATTCCCCTGTTGAGTTCAATTTGTCTGTTGTGATTATCACATGAGCTGTGTGTGATTTCATCCATAAAGATGATGGCTCTGTCATGGTGATCTACAAATCAGTTAAGTTTGTCTATTTCAACTTCTTTCCTCCAACATCACCATAAGTTTTACATGAAATACGAAGAGTGGAGGAGATGCTTCTTAATGTAATTTACAACATCTCAGAGGTGAGAATTGAAAGCCCAGCTCTGATTGCAACATCTGCTCTGAACAAGAGCATCAAGGGACCTGCCATCAGATTTTTTGTCTTAAGGATGATCACCATGTATGTTCACAAATAAAAACGTGAAGCGTTCTGACAGCCAAGCAAACCGTGAAGAATTAAACCTCCCAAACAGGAAAACACACTGCAACATCCTTGTTACTACTCATTTGAGGAAACTCCTTCATTCTGAGCCTCTTCACTTCTTCTCACCATCTCCCGCCTTCCCCTCCCTGGCCAGGTTTATCCCTCGTAGACATGTTTCTGCACAAGGGCGAGAGTCCACTTGGAGAGGGAATGGCCTAGTTTTTAAGGAATCAGTTTCTTAATGATAAAATCAGACTTTCCCAGCAAAGATGTTTGAGGCAGTGTGTTCAGTAGCAGGCAAGGGAAGTTTATAAAATAACCAGCACCTCCCTAGGCAGAAGTTTTCAATGACTCACCAATGCCTTCCAAATCAAGTCCTTTGGAATTTCAGTCTCCCTGTTTTCTGGCCTCAGTCTACCCTTCTTACCACAATTACTGCTGCGCTTACAGTGAGCTCCAGACAGCCTGGGCCAGCCTGTGTTTCCCGACCACTTTCATCTTCGTGTTCTTCCCCCACTGCTTTGCTCCTGCCAGTCTCTCCACCGAAAATCCTCTCTTCCCGCCATCGGTCACCAAAACCTGCCTCCTTTCCATGCCTGACTCAAGGGCTCCGTTCTCAGGAGGGCCCATCCTCTCCTGGTCATTGGGCTGGATGTGACCTCTCTCTTCCTTGCAGTCGCATAGAGCCTTGTTCTTAGCACGTGTCGCGTTCTGCCTCAGGTTATAGACAACACCCCCTGCAATGTCATGGTCTCCAGGGGAATATCCCATAGCACATGAGTACAAAACACAGCATGCCTCATACATGACAAACCATCAATGCATATATGACTTTGTAGACTGACTCCCCTAACAAGGGTACCAGGAAGACAGGAAAGGTGTGAGCGAAGGGCCTGTCTCCCCTCCACCTGCCATGTTTGTGTCTCTTTTCATGGCTCATTGGCAGTGAGAGATATTTGGGGAAAGGGGGTCAGAATGAAGGGACTATTAGATGCCTTTTATTTTATTTTGACTTGTAAAATACTTAAAATAATATAAAAAGGTATACATTACAAATCCAGCATGAGAACTTCTGCCTGATATCTCCTAAAGCCAAGGCTCGCTGGGCTGATTCAGTCAATTCCAATAATAGCCACACACTTCCACAGTCTTCAGGCACGAAACATGTATGCAATTGACAGATTCTTGGGGACGTTTTCTAACCAGAATAAGCAGTAAAAATAATATATGTGTTTATCAAATAGATTATCTGTTATCAAACAGGCAAAATAACAAAGCGATCAACTCTTTCACCATGTTGTCCCATCATGCAAACTCGGCCCCAAATCCAGTTCTATTTTAGAGGCAAGCGGTTAAAAGAGTATCTCTTGCACCAGACACTTACTACTAGTTTTACCTAAATGATGTACTATATCAGATTAGTCAGAGTTCTCCAGATAAACAGAACCAAAGGATGGGGATATGGGGCTGATTTATTGATTTTAAGAACTGGTTCACCTGCTTGTGGGGACTGGCAGGACTGTGGAGTACTCCAGCAGGCTGGAAATTCAGGGACGAGTTGGTGTTGCCATCTTGAGTCTGAACTCTGCACACTGGAAAGTCAGGCAGGGTTTCCACGTTGCCATCTCTAGGCAGAATTTCATTTTCTTTGGGAAAACTCAGTCTTTGCTGAGGTTAAGACCTTCAACTGAGTGAATGAAGCCCACCCACATTATGGAAGCTAATCTGCTTACTGTAAGCCTACTGCTGTAAATGTTAATCATATCTAAAAAAAAAATACCTTCACAGTAACATCTAGACTGGTGTTTGACCAAACTCCTGGGCACCCCAGCCTAGCCTAGCTGACCCATAAAAATCAAACATTACAAATGGGGACAAAGCTCCAACTGAAGTTGTTTAGCTAAGGGACATTTTTAGCACATGGTAATATTGTTTTCCCACAAACCTTAGAAGTCCCTTCATCCTGGCTAAGTTTCTTGAAATATCTAAACCAAAAAACCTACCAGACCCCAACTTGAAACAGTGGAAAATTCTGAAAGTTCCTTCAAGTAGAACAAAGTCTCAAAGTGCTTTTACATATTTGGGAAACATTTCAGGGACCATCTCAATGAATTCTAGAAAAGTATTGGCCAACATAGTTTTCAAAGGAAATAGCATTTGAAATAAAGTTTAATAATGTCAGCAATATAATTCTTAAGTCCTGTAACATGAAGTTGATGATAGAATAAAGCTTAATAAATAGATTGGGGGGAGGTGAAATGTATTTCTTGATAAGAGAAAGATGATTTTCCTTCCCTTCTTCCTTTTTCTTCTCACCCCTTCTGTTCTCTCCTCTCCTCTCTCTCTTATCTCTAAATATTATTTTTTATGGCTTCTTGGCATAAGAAAAAGACTCTTTAAAACTATGACCCAATGTCAGGGAGAAAACAGACTAGTCTCTCAAACTAATGGCTGTTGTTGAGGGCTCCTTTAGTGATATTCAGCTAGGGAAAAAAAAAAAAGAACTTTGCAATAAACGACCTTCACGGAAGAAGACTATTCATGTTAATTAGTAGCTCTTTTCAAATATGAATCATATATGCATTAGGCCATGCCATGCTGAACAATGCACACATTGTAGTAAACATCAAGACAAGTCTCAAGTATGGTTATCAAAATTTTAGAAAACTCTAGCTAGGGTTTTTTCATAAGATTGTGACTTGCTGTTCCTGGTGCACTGTACAATAGTATCTCTCCTAATGGCTTTTAGCTTTTGCCACTGCCAACTTTTATATTTAAAATCCATACAATTATGGACAATTTATGAACATTATGAGGCTTTTCTTTTTTGCACTGATTCTTACTGATTCAAGCCAGCTTTTATCCTTAGCAAATCAAATGCATTTTGCTTACAACGCTGGATTCATTCTCACATATTCCACTTTATTCTTAGTATTCCTTATTATGCATATTTAATTTAAGAATGCATTTTCTCCATTAAAAAATTAGAATATGCTGAAAGAAGTACTAAAGGTGATTATTTGCTTTAGTTTGCTTTTATTAACTATGTAAGCCCTGACACAGTCTTCCCAAAGTTACATGCAAGAGATACAAATGTTAAAGAGCAAAAAAACAAGATAAAATGAAAATCTGCTTGAAAAAAATCGCAGGCCTTCTTTATGTAATAATGCTCTACAAGGTGTCAAATTCAAATAAGAGAATGGGTTTTTCAAAATCTTAGTTTTGTGTGAGTGGAGAAGCGATGTAAATTTGCTAGAGTTTCTTAAACGAATATACCACTAAGTATGATTCTTCAGAAACTAGTCCAGCAAGGTGCACCTTGCAAAAAGTAAAAAGTATGGCATACACTTCACCCCCGGCTGCATGAAGCAGTTCAGCATGTCAAAGCCCCTGAAAATCAATCCCCCTACTCCTTCCATACTTTGGGGAACACAGTCTCAGGAATCTATCAGTCCTCTGAGAGGGTGCTTCTGTCTCCCTTCCCACCAACCCCATTCCCCCCACAAATCAGAAAAATGGGCTAAGCCCTAGTATTTGTCCTTACATTAAATTCCTTTACCAAAACAGCTGGGAATTTAGGGTTTGCAAGAAAGTAAGTAACCAGTTCGAATGGCTTTCTTAATTTTATAGTCATTGATCGGAGGCTAACAGTGATTGTTTTTCCCACGTGTTGCCTAACAAGTTTGAATCTCCGCACTTCCTTTTCAAAGTTATTGACGTAACTGCTTGTTTTAAAATTGTGAGGGCAAACCGAAGAACTGAGGTCCTATCCCTAAGTTATTTTGGGGAACAGTCTCCTCTCCCTTGCCACCTCACCTGTGGCTTTCACCACCACCCATACCCATGTTAACTTTGGTTTAGTTTGATATTGGTAGGCATCCTACAACGTCCACACTGATTATAGCAGAGAAGAACAAATTAGCATTTGTTCATTAATATCCTGCTTATACTGTTACCATTTGTCATTGATTTAAGACCTTAAAAATCTACAGATACCAACTGACTTACTTTCTCTCTACTATGAAATCCAAATAAATGAATACTATCTAACATTTTCTGAGCACCTATTAAGTATCTATTATATGAAGGACACTATGCTAGCAACTTCTGATACTACATATTACCTGATTATAATGCACCTACAAGAGTTTTGGCCCACATTGCCTGGATAAGAAATCCTTGTTCCCCCACTTTCTAGCTCTGTGAATATATGTACATATTACTTAATCTTTCTGTGCCCCGGTTTTCTCACCTGAAATACAGGGACAATAATAATACCTACCTCATAGAGTTATTGTGAGATTAAATGTAAAACCCTTGGTAGAGAATTCTCCAAGCCTAATTCCTCCATGTGGACCCTGGATCTTATGTCTTTAGGGGCCCTAGAATATTTCTCTACACCTGGTAATTCCTAGCATTTTGGACTTTTCAATTTCATCCTTAGCTTTAAAAAAACCCACAAGGATACTGGTCAGCCAGGATTAAAAGCAGCTCTGCTGGACCCCACACCCACTGCTCTCCTTCCAACAGTCTGCACCCCCACTTCAGGGCCTCACCTCCCCTTTGTGGGCCCTAATACCTTGAAAGAAAGTCGAATATTCTAGTTAAGACCAATAAATGCCTTGAAAATAAAAATACAAACAGACCTTAACTAATTAGCTGGCTAATTATTCTCCCCTGGAGCCAAATTTCTTTTTTTTTTTAGTTCTACTACAACCATGATCAAAAACAAAACATCAAAAAAACAGTAAAGGTGCTCTTTTTTGCTATCTTGGCAATTAAAGTTAGTCAAGTGTACAACTGATTACACAGAGATCAGTTACTTGTATTTGGAAAGCGTCACTTAGCAATATTATCTATACATTTTCTGCCTAGTTTAAAAAGAAAAAGGAGTAAGGGTACGGTGGGAAGGGAATCTTTCAGTAGGCCCCATCATGATGCAATGATGAGTATCTGAAGCCTAAGTTTCAATTCTGAAATCCCAAATTAAAATGTCAGAAATGTATCCCAGTTATAATCTGTTAATTTCCCTCTTTATAGGAGTCCAGGGATCCAACAGTTTGTTTTCTTTGGGCATTATTTTACAATATGCTTTTGGGTTGATGCATCACCCCCAAATGCTATCTTGTTGTATAATTTTATGGTAGTTATAGGAGCCTGTGAATTTGTACCCTGACCCCCAGCGAGGGCTCGGTCAGGTTAGTCATGGCATTATTATGTCATGCATTCGAACAGTCTGCCCCTGGAAGAAAGTCATGTCTGCTGCAGCACAATTATCTAAGACTGATGATACAGACCAAAGTCATTACAATAAAATTTATTTGGCATAGATCTTCTCAGCCACAGTTCCAACCTCACATCCCACTTAGTAGGCACATGGGATTCTCCTTAGCAAAACTACATTTTCTGCCAATAGAAAGCAAAGGGTCCTTAATGGACACATTAGAAGCAAAATAACATAATCCTTTTAGCAAGGGGGAGGCCGCTGATGGAGATGAATCTACACCACGAGTATCACGCCTCCATCAGCTGGAGAGAGACCAGACTTGGCGGTGTTTAACAAAACGAGACAAAGACCTATTCACAATCAGAGCATAAGTAACTCCATTCCTAACGTTTCCTAATTTCTCCACATTGAAAGACTACACAGTCGCCAAATACTTGTGAGGAACTGAGGTGGAGTTGATAACCCATGGGTGGCAGCAGCTCCATCCTTGACGCATATCACAGGAGGTGAGCATCAAACCCCATGGAGAGCACGCAGAGGGTTCCTTCAGTCTGGAATTTTCTGCCCATTCCTTGATCCTCCCCTGTTTCTTGTGAATCTTTTATTCATCTCCTATTGATTTCTATAGTACATCAACTCTCCTCAACTACCGCTCCCCTTCAGGGCACCCTCTCAGAAGATGTCACTGTATGTTCGTGGAACATGTGAGGCCATCGGACATGACTACTTCAGTCTCTCATGTGTCCCCCTTACATTCCCTTGTGTCCTGGCTGTCCTGTTCTCCTAGCCTCCTCTCTATGCTGGACCCCATGCCTCTAGGACATTCTGCTAAAAATCCCCTGGCATTTTGGAATCTTCCATCTCTTCTTTCTTGGTTCTCTCTCTCTCTCTTTCTCTCTCTCATACATACACACGTGCACACACACACACACACACACAGAAGCAATTATAGTTGTGTCCCTAAGTCTAGTATGACAACACAGTATTAAGTAAAAGAAGACAGAAAAGCAAAAGAATTATCAAGATTGGGGAGATCTCATTCAGAACAGAGAATACAGGAAGAAAATAATTTTCATAAACTTTATCAAAATATAATTTCTAGGTTGTTAACTACATCCATTTAAGGTGTATAATTCAATGAGTTGTGACAAACATATGCCTGTGAAACCACCATTACAGTCAAGGTACAGAACATTTTCATAATTCCCCCCAAATTCTCTTGTACCCTTGGTCCATCCATCCTTTCCTCTACTCCTGGCCTGAGGATCTGCTTTCTGCTGTCATGGATTCCTTCGCATTTTCTAGAATTTTATATGAATGTCATCATATAGCATGTGCCCTTCTGTATCTGGCTTCTTTTGCTTAGCATAATCACTTTGAGATTCATCCATACCTATGTGTACATCAGTAATTCATTCTTTTTGATCGTTGAGTAATATTATATCGTACAGATAGGCCAGAGTTTATTTATTTATTTATTCACTTATTAGTGGACATTTAGATTATTTCCAGTTTGGTGCTATTTCAAATAAACTGCCATTATCATTGTTCGTAATACTTTGTATAGGCATATATTTTTATTTCTTTTGGGTAAATACCCAGGAGTGGAATGGCTGGTGGTGTGGTAGGAAAACCATACGATCCTTTTCAAGAAACTGACTATTGTCTAAGGAAGTGCTCCCATTTTACAGTCCCACAAGCAGTGTATGGGAATTCTGCTTGTTCCATAACCCTGACAACATTTAGTATTACAAATCTTTTTAATTTCAGCCAGTTGAATGGGTATGCAGCAGTATCTCGTTGTGGATGATTTGACCATCTTTTTATATGTTTGTCGCCATTCATAGATCTTTTTTTGTGGAGTGTGAATTCAAATCTTTTG
>NW_012137080.1:1880072-1918958 GCF_000956105.1 Propithecus coquereli | reverse complement strand
CTGAGGCAGGAGGATCGCTTGAGCCCAGGAGTTTGAGGTTGCTGTGAGCTAGGCTGATGCCATGGCACTCTAGCCCAGGCAAAAAGAGTGAGACTCTGTCTGGAAAAAAAAAAAAAACCAAGAAAAAACGTGGGAGTCACTTGCCTGGCTCGTCTTCCCCTGCCTGCTTCTTAAATGTCGACACCTTCTACCCCAGGATTTGATTTTCAGCACTGTTTTTATCTCACGATACACTGAATGATGCTGCCCCCAGGTAATCTCATTCATTCCCTGAATTTCTGCAAGTCCACATGCTGCTGACTCCAGGGTTTTTATTTCTGTTTCAAGCCTCACTCTTAAATGGGACACTGCCTACTGGACCACCTCGACCTGGTGTTCCACAAGCGTCTCAAACAATAGGGATAAAACTCCACCGATCCACCCCCACCCCTTCCCCGCCAAATCTGCTCGTCTACAGTCTCTTACGTGTCATCGCTGTCCACCCAGTCACCCAAGCCAAACTGAGAGTCAGCCCAGCCCCCTCTGTCTCCTGCAGATCCAGCCACTACCCACGCTCTGCTGTCTTCCCTGCTCATATTCTCCCATGTCACTCTTCTCCTCCCAGGGCCCCTGCTGCAGCTCTGACCCTAAGTCTTTCTCTTTGGAACTCCTGGTATAGCTTCTCTGCTCTCCAGTTCCTTACAAAACAAATCCTGAAGCAAAGCTTGCATGTTCAAGGTTTTAGGGGAGAGGGATCCCAGGGAATTAAGAGCGATGGAAAAGGGAAAATGAAGAAGAGAAGGAAGAAAGAAAATCAAAGGTGGCGCATCATAACCAGGCTAGCCACAGCTTCCCAGGAAAACACAGCTATTGCTCAGTCATGCAGTCTCCAGAGAGGGTGACAGAACCAATGCACGAGTCCAAGGGCGTAGAGGGGAATGAGGAGTAAGGAATTCATCTATCAACTCTTTCTCTTTCAATGGTTAGAGTTTGCACTTCTGAGCTCGGTTTCCCAAACACTCCAGGTAGCTATTAGGAAATTCCAGGTTCATTGGATGGACTCAGCTGGGTCACACCTGGGTGCTGGGACTGCTGTGGCTCCCACTGTGACAGACAAGAGCAAAGGGGACAGTGCCCTGGAGGCTGGGAGAGACAGCAAGGCTGCTATGAGATGAGGAGTAGCTGACACCCAAGAGGCAGCTTCTTCCACTGGGACTAGTAAAGGGTGTGACTTTAGTAGTTAACCATTTATCCTGCTTTCATATAATGGATAATAATCCTTTTTTCGCCAACTTGAATTCCAACTTTACCATAGTCTAAGTTCTTAATTACACTAGGGTTTATTTCTGGTTCTATCTCTTTCTATGAATGTACAAATGTATATTTACAATAATTTTTAGCTTTCTGGTGGTATAATTTCCTTCTCATTAATTTTTTTAAAGATTTTTCTTGGCTGTTCTCATAAGCTCATATGTGCAGGAAAAGTTATAATAATTTTAACTAGTTTTATAAAACAAAGGAGATTTGTATGTAATCACATTAAATTAATATATCTGTTCAAGGGCTATAAATATCTTTATAATACTATACTATATTTTACCTTTCATGAATACCGCAGAAGCTTCTTAAATGTCTCTCAGTAAAATTTTACAATTGTTTTCAGTATAGCTCCTGCAGAACTTTTATTAAATTTATGCCTAGATATCTTAAATTTTGTTATTCTGGGGGGCAAGGACTTTTTTCTTTATGCTTTCTAACTGATCATTTCTGGCATGTAGTATAAACTTTTTTATATTAATTTTATAATGCCTGTCTTCATAAACTTTCTAATTATTAATATTTAGAATAATTTTTCAGTTACTTTTCATGGGTTTTCTAAGCAGAAAACCTTATTGTCTATAAATAGTGATAATTTTTCTTTCTTCTCCAATAGTAATATTTCTTATTTCTCTTTTCTGCCCTTTTTCACTGGCTATAATTTCAGAAGAGGGTTAAAATAAATAATTGCAGGAACAGTCATCTTTATCTTGCTCCTACCTTTAATAAGAATGCTTCTGCTATTCTACTTTAAGTAGGATATTGGCTATTGTTTTCACAGGGAATTTTTAAATTATATCAAGATCGTACATTTCCATTACTAGATTACAAAGAGTTTTTTCAACTGATGATTGATGTTTAATTCACATATTTGTCTTGGTTAACTACCTACCAGGACACTGTCTGTTTTACTGTGAAATGGATGCTCGAGCTTTCAAGCCAATGTTCTTCTTGATTGGGCACTGGCCTTCCATATAGAACTCAGCTGCTTCATCCATACAGACTCAGAGAAGGAGTCTCTGGCCTGTCCTTCTGCTACACAGGGCACAAAAACCCTCTGCTTTGGGTCAGACCGTCCATCCACCATCTGACACTGCTCTCATGGATGAGCTGCAAAGCACCACACAACTGATTAAATTTGTGTCACCCCAAAGTTACGGTCTCCAGACGTAGCTTGCTACCAGCAGAGAAATGTAATCTATTTACACTTAAGCTTGGAGGATTTTTTATATGTTTCCTCCTTAGTTAGTTAGGGGGACACCATAACATTAATTTTTATCCATGATCCATGCTAGTTTTTTTCTCTCATCTTTGATCTTTGGACACTGGTGATTCCAGCCCCAAACTCCTAATGTTGAGTTTGCTTGGCTTTAATTTTTTTGATCTTGATATAAAAACTTGGCAGATTTCCACACTTCCTTAAAATAGAATATGATTTCTATCTTACAGTCTATTTAACTGATTTCATGTACTTTGGAAATGTCTATCCCTTTTCCGACAGAAGTGTGCTTTCTCTTAAGGCAGTGAGGAGGTACGTGGGACTCCACGGAACCCCTCTAGTTACACCTGGTCAGGTGCCTCTCTCCCTCCTCTCTCTCCCAATTCCCAACGTTGCTACTGCACCCCTTTATCAATGTCCTTGTTCCATTCCCACCATCAAATCCCTCCCCCCGTCAGCAAATAAATTCGCCTCTTGCTTCACCGAGAAAACCAAGGTCAACGGGTGAGAATTCCCATCCCTAAACCTATCCTGGAGTCCTCTGTCTCCTCTCCCCAGCCGACACCTTTTCCTACAGTTTCATGCAAAAAACATCTACCTTTCACCACAGGACCAGCCCCTTCATCTCCATTTCACCCATCCCATCACCTCTTTTTAGATACTGTGTTTACCTCTGTTGTGTTTTCAACCTCTCTCTCTTTGTTGGCTTGTAAATTTTAAATTCTTTCAAGTCTTCACGCTGGATTTAAGTCTCTCTAGCTTCCTACTACTTTCTCTCCTTCTTTCCCAGTCATAAAAACGTGGGACATGGTGGTGCATGCCTGTAGTTCCAGCTACTCGGGAGGCTGAGGCAGGAGGATCGCTTGAGCCCAGGAGTTTGAGGTTGCTGTGAGCTAGGCTGACGCCATGGCACTCTAGCCCAGGCAAAAAGAGTGAGACTCTGTCTGAAAAAAAAAAAAAAAAAAAAACAAGAAAAAACGTGGGAGTCCCTTGCCTGGCTCGTGTCCCCCTGCCTGATTCTTAAATATTGACACCTTCTACCCCAGGATTTGATTTTCAGCACTGTTTTTATCTCACGATACACTGAATGATGCTGCCCCCAGGTAATCTCATTCACTCCCTGAATTTCTGCAAGTCCACATGCTGCTGACTCCAGGGTTTTTATTTCTGCTTCAAGCCTCACTCTTAAATGGGACACTGCCTACTGGACCACCTCGACCTGGTGTTCCACAAGCATCTCAAACAATAAGGATAAAACTCCACCGATCCACCCCCACCCCTTCCCCGCCAAATCTGCTCTTCTACAGTCTCTTACGTGGCATCGCTGTCCACCCAGTCACCCAAGCCAAACTGAGAGTCAGCCCAGCCCCCTCTGTCTCCTGCAGATCCAGCCACTACCCACGCTCTGCTGTCTTCCCTGCTCATATTCTCCCATGTCACTCTTCTCCTCCCAGGGCCCCTGCTGCAGCTCTGACCCTAAGTCTTTCTCTTTGGAACTCCTGGTATAGCTTCTCTGCTCTGAGTGTGTTTTCCTTTTATGAATGAAGCTTTTTCTGACCCCTGGGCTTTCTTTCCCACATACTGCCCACTGTTCCCTCTCCTTAAAACACTTGTCTGCTCTGATCTTGACCTTGTCAAACATTCCTGAGCATAATCATCAACTGAGATCTTATTTAAAAAAAAAAAAGTCATTCTATTTAAATCACTTTTGTGCTTAAAACCCTCTGCCAGCCCTCCACTGCCCTTGAGATAAAGTTCAAACCCCTCAGCATGGCATACAGATTCTCTTCTCTAGATCTTTCTCTCACCCAACTTCTGCCCACACCCTATGCTCACATCATAGAAAATTTCTCACGTCTCTATCTCTGTTGTCCACGATGCTATTCCATGTCTTCTCTCAACATCTGCATCTCCTCCCCTACCCAACTGGCCCAAAAACCACCTATTTATTTTTTTTAAATGATCTCAAAAATCACCTACTCTTTGAATCTTTCTCTTGCCACCACCCATTTCTTCGACCTGATCAATTTTCTTTCTTTTCTGCATTCCTGTGTAGACTTCTACTGCAGCGCCTTTAATGGACATAGATGTTTTCAGATCTATTTGTCTCCTTGTAATAGTGCAAAAGTTTGTTATGGTCTTTCCCTTATTTCTTCATCCAAAAACCATATTTCTTTATCCCAAAATCACTTTTAAGCACTCTGCTAAGCATTAGGAACACAAAGATTAATAACAGAATCTTAACTCTCGAGGAGCACACACAGAGAAAGGCGGAGACACACACAGATAAGGTAGCAAGTGCTTTGATAGCGATAGTCACCATCTTTTTATCTTCAGGGCGCAGAGAAAGGACATCTAATTCAGTTAGTACTGCGAGTGCCTCATACCATGCCCCATCCTTAGTAAATGTGTATAGTTTACTGAGGAAATCACCATTTGCTGGGAAGGAGAGAGAGCCTGAGAAACCAGCTCATGGGATGACCCAAAGCAAGCTCCACATTGATTCAGTCCATTTTCCCTCCCATCTGTACCTTTATATTCACTCAATTTTGCATCTGGATCATCCCTCCTGGGAGAACAAGGAGCCCGAGGCAATTGCCAAAAGGGAGAGCAACTAATCCATGCTCCGCAGGTAAGTTTGTGGAAGTTCCTGCCTGCCTCTGCATGTCTGGAACTCACATCCCTTGCTCACAATTGCAGCCAGCAGATGAGTGGCAAGAAATAACTAATCACTTTCGACCACGTGGTGGAGCCCAGTATGGTAACTGCAACCTCTTCCATCCCTCTCAGAACCATCACTCATCAAAACCCAACGGAGCCAAGGTGATTCATGATCTCCGCTAGTCCGCGAGCACTTGAGGAATTTGTAAACAGAGATGTCTATTTGAATCTCAGCTTCACCACTCACGAGGTGTCACATTCACATTGTCCTCACCCTCTTTGAACTCCAAATGCTTCATCTATAAAGTGAGGATAATAACCTCCTTAAAGTGCTGCTATCCAGAATAGTGTGACCCAAAACGCATCACCTGGTACCTACTACGCAATAATCGTAGCTCCTATTTATTGAGGGCTTACTCTATGCTGGAGGAAGAAATGGTTCTCTGGCACAGGTTTGTTTTGTGAGTTTTGCTTTGTTTCACTATCTTTCAATGATGCCCATGACTTCTTCTACCTCTCCTTAGCTTAACACTCACCTTCTCTTCAAGACACGTTTAGTAAATATTGAATTCGACATGGTCAAGATGACCACCATCACTTACAGTCCTTTGTGATCTTCCCAACAAGCCTAGAAGAAGGGGATTTGGGTTGGACTGGTAATCCTAGCTGGTCTGGAGTTGGCTGTGTCTAGATTCACTCCTGCTGCTCTAAGTTCCCACCTTAGCACCGCATACTGCCTTAATCCACGTGCTTTACTCGGGACTCTACTTAGCCCTTGAATACCTTTCTTGTCCTTACCACAAATAACCCTAGTTAGTTCAAATATAGCACCAGCATTGAGGAAATGAAATGGTTTCTTCCTATGTTCCCTTATTAGAAATGATTCACATCTCCCTCTGTAAGATGAGGCAACAAGCAAAGAAAGACAGGGAAGTGGAAAGAGAAGGGAGAAACTGAACACAGAAAATTAAAAAGGGAAGAAATCAGGAGATGTAGTTCATATTAGTCTCTACCTTGTCCAGGACAAGGGAACAGGGGCCAGGGGACATCTCCTCCCCCACCTGTCTCCAGCAAGAACTGGATTCCCCACTAATCTATAAGACTCTAGCAATTGTCCTGGTTTTTGGACTCTTTTTTTTTTTTAAACAAATCATTGAATTAATTTCCTTTTTAGTTCCTCATGAGAAAACTAAATTATACTAATATCACCAAAATGTTTTTCCCCCATTGGAAAATTCCCCTGATTCTAGTGTTTCAGTTTATATGACTCCATTTGGAGTAGGTATTAGGTGAAATGGATTTTCTTTTAAGGGAAATATTCGGTACCAAAGCTAGTCTAAGCATTTTATTCTCTGTAGGCCAATATAAGCATTTTTTAAAAAATTTCTTGAGTTCCCTCTCTACTCTTTTATTCACCCTCTGTTTTAATGGTGTAACTTTCCACATAGCACTTTTCATCTTCAAAAATGTCTACTGACTTTTCAAAATAAATGTCGGTCCCCCAAATGCAAACCCTGGGACTCAGATGGGTCGTTGAGAAGTTGCTCAGCACCGTACAGAAGAACATCCTCTGGGTATAGTCTTCTGTGAGCTCAGGTCATAGCCCCCTGCCCCCTTATCTCAGGTCCCTGTCTTAGTCATCTGCTCAGGCTGTTAGAACAAGATAGGACAGACAGGCTTAAACTACAGAAATTTATTTTCTCATAATTCTGGAGGCTAAAAGCCCAAGATCAAGGTTCTGGACAATTTGGTTTCTGGTGAGGGTTCTCCTTCTGCCTTGCAGCTGACCACCTTCACACCATGTCCCTATAGGGAGGAAAAAAAGAGAGAGAGAGAGAGAGAGAGAGAGAGAGCAAGCTCCAGTGTCTCATCTTATAAGGATGCTAATCCCATCAGAGCTGTTCCCTTGGGCCCTTATCTAACTTTAATCACTTCCTTACTCCAAATATAGCCACCTTGGGGGTTAGGGCTTCAACATTTGAATTTGGGGGGACACGATTCAATCCATAGCATCCGCCCCAAAAAACAAAGTCAGATGGACATAAACACACAGCAGATGTGTGTTTCCTTCAATTACCAGTGTCAGAAATGAACTATGAAAGAGACTTGTCAAGGTGTATCATCACCACTGCTGCTTCTCCCACTCAGGGAGGCTGACAATACTTCTGTATTTCAAAGCACTTCTGGGGAGTTCTTCTGCTAGGTTGACTGTAACACTACAACCTTGGCACCTGGCACTGCCTGAGAACCTTGATAATAGACTAGATGTGCTCCTTCTGCTCACAGTGCACACCTGTCTCCACCGGAACAGCTAACACCTCTTCACCAGCCTCGCATCTGTCCGTGGGTGGCTTCATTGTCTCTCTTCTCTGGGGGTCCTGTGTGTGCCATGCTTCTTTCTCTCAGGCTGAACTCTCCCCTTTCATCTCTCTTGCAACCATTCTAGATGTTGGAGACCATCCTGTTCCTCTGCACATTGCTGTCCAAGAGCTGGCTAGTAGGTCCCCTGCAAATCACCATGCCTCAGCCTCTCGGCTCTGTGTAACCCAGCCACAAGCAACTTCCCCTGGCGTGGTCACAGGTTTGCCATCCCTCTGTGGGTTCTGTCTTGCAGGTGACGCTGTAATAGGCTCAGGTTTCAGAGGTTTCTCCATCTTGGTGTGATTCTTCCACATCTGTCACTATGGCAGAGTGGAGGGGGCTGAGGTGGATACAGGCAGTGCCACCGAAGGTCTGCAAACTGCAAACTCTTCGACTGCTTCCTGCTTCCTGTCTGCAGGGGAGAGGGAGGGAGGGGAGATGGGATGGATGACTACAAGGAGAGTCTGGCTGTCACTCACTCCCCCTCCCAGGCTTAAGAGAACTGCCCCCTGGAGCTTTCCCTTTGCTCCTGGAGTGGAGTCACTCTCAGGGTAACACTGTCCCCTGTCTTTTTACTGTAATTCTGGGGACCTTCTCACACACACAATGGAGGATATAAAGGACATCAAGCCATGCTCAGGATAGGGTAGTTGGAATGTGCTGAGTCACTGTTAGACACTTCTCTGAGAAAAGCAGGTGGGATAAAGAAAGAAAAGGTGGGACCGTCTAATGGAGAGGTGCTTCCATTCTTCTCCTTGCTGCCTCTATAGCGCACACGTGCACACTTCCATCCATACCAGCAGATCCGTTTCATAGCTTTCCTTCTTTTCTTCTCTCGTCCTCCTCCTATCCCTCTTTCTCTACTCTCTCTCTTTCTCTCTCTCTGTGCCTTGGTCTCCCCATCTCCCTCTCTGTCTCTATCTGTCTTTCTGTGTGTGTGTGTGTTTCTCTCTGTCTCTCCCCTCCCTCCCTTCCTTTCTTCCTTCTTTCCCTCTGTCCATCTTTCCCTCTTTTCCTCTGTCCATCTTTCCTTCTTTCCTTTCTTTAATGGCCTCAGACCAACCACCAGGCATTTGTTCTACATGCTAATAAACTACTTGTTTTGCCAACTATTGAGCCAAGAATGCAATCTGTTAAAGAAACACCAGGAGTGGGCTTTCACCTAAATTCAATGTGTTGCTTCTTTTAAAAGCTGCACTTTCCTTTTTAGACCAAGTGTGTAGCGCAGGCGCGTGGTTTAGGGGGCTTGGAGCCAGGTGCCCTGGTTGGATTCCCAGCACCACCACTTCTAGCTGGGCCATCTTGAACCAGTTACTTAGGTTCTCAAAGGTTCCATTTCTTCACCTCTAAAAATGGTGATAATAATGTTGACATCTCATTAGGTTGTTATGAGGATAAAATTAACCAAAACATATAAAGCATGTATAACATGGCCTGGCCTCTAGTACGTGTTTAACAAATATTATCTATTGTTATGATATTAGTCTTAAATTTTTAGTGATGGTCTATCACGTGCCTAGAACTACATGGGTGAGGTGTGTGAAAATAAGCCGGTTATTGTTGATTAACCTTGGCTCCTTACAGAATTGATTGACTTGAGTGAGTGCTTCAGAGTGGTGTGAACCACACTGGGGGGGACCCATGGGTCTCCCAGCTGTGGGACATGTACTACCAAAGTGTCTGACACACCACCGTCATGGTGAGTGGCTGTTATTTTGGGCATCTGGAATTTCTTCCAATTAAATTTAAGACTCTTCATCAAAAACTGGTGGAGAACACTAGTTCTTGACCAGTGAAAGACTCTTCCTCATGAACAATGTGCTTATGAGAATAGTGGACGTTAGTACATTCACACCTTCCCATAATTCTCAAGGGCAGCCTTGATTCCTTCCTCTTTTCACGTCGCAACCAGAAGGAGGATAACTTCACCCAGACTCCTCAAAGCACGGCCCCTCTTGCGGCGGTCGAGGTACAGTGGGAAAGCAACAGATGTCTATTGAATGAAGTCATTAGGCTAACAGGCCAACCGAGATAGCAAAGTTTCAAACAAACCAGGGAATCGTTCCTCTGTCTCAACTCTGCTCCAGGTGCATGACTCAGGTGCCTGCTGCCATCACACATTCCTTCTCTGGTAGAAGACCCCTTGCACCCCCTCGGTGACTGCCCCAATACGCAGCAGGAAGTGCCATCCAGGAACAGTCCCACCAGTGCAGCAGCTACCTCCCTGGGGACGTGCATCACACCCAGCAGCACTGGTCACACAGGCACAGGCCATCAGTCTCTCAAGGCTTAGAAAAATGAACAGCAGCTTCTCACCTCAGATAGGTTAGGGACTCTTGGCCAAAGGCTCATGTCATGTTGAAATGAGGTTTAACAGACAGGCTCTGTATGCAATCACCTTTCCTTCCTCACATCTGCCAAGATCTGCATCTTCACAGAGCACCTAGCATCAGTTCCTTCATTTGATCTTCTCAACCACCATGTGAATTGAGCAAGACATGCATATCAATAATACTGATAATGATATAGTCATAAATAATAAAAACTTTTACTGAGAAATTACTCTGTGCCAGTTACAATACCAAAGGCTTTGTATAGATTAGCTCGGTTGTCATAGCAACCCTCTGATGATCCCTGTTGGAAGGTGAGGAAACCAAAGCTCAGAGAGATGAAGTCATTTGTGCCCATTTTACAGAAGAGAGCTGCAGTGGCTAGACTCAGCAAACGGTGTTCTTTGGTCTAGAACCCAGCTCCTCAAGGCTTTTTCTAAGGCACCATGCTGTTTTTCTTAGCATCTCCTTGTCACCTGGGGGTTCGAGATCATTTGGTGCAATTTTCAGGGGTTCACTGTCCCGAGCCCAAAGAGTCAGTCACAGTGGCCAATCAGCTGTGCCCACAGGCCAACGTCTGTGCACAGACACAAAGACATCTCGTAACCAAAGGCAAAGGGTGTGATCCCAGTTGGAAATGATGAACAGGGATGCTTTGCTTCTGAGGCAAGAGCTGAAATCTGCAACCAGTTAGCGCCAGTTCCACTGGCGTGCTCTGTCTACATAATGCAGACCATGGCATTTGGCAATGGCTCTTAAATTTGGCATACTCCACACTTCTCCTGGACCCATGAGATAACATAACCAAATGTTTTCTGATGCTGTAAGAAATGAGTATTTTGCAGGTAGGAGGAAATGCAAACATCCCCGGTACAGGAGGCTCACTCCATTCAATCCCAAGGGCAAAATGGCTCACTCCCTCTTGACCCTTTAAAAGGTTAAATGTGAACAAGGGCCCAGATAAATGGTCACAATGCAAACAAAGTCATGTAAATAAATGCATCTCTGATCTACGCAGGCTGGCGATGCCAAATATACCATCTGCACCATTTCTCATGATGAGCTGAATTTTTTTTCCTGCATGTCCCAAGCAATGAGAAGGGGACCATGTTTATGCAGACCAAAGCATGCATCATTTGACACTATTGGAAATATTTTTAAATTTCAGACCCACATATAATCAGTAGCATTTATGTTTTTCTAGGTTAGGTTGAAGTTGGAAGAAAGAGAGAAATCTCACCAGAAAGTAATAAAGCACGTGTCCAGGGCCTGAGAGGGTACTTGCAATGCATTGTGATTTTGAGTGGGTTCTAGTTGTATCTGCAATCTAAGCACCGTCACCTTGCCTGGTTATTCACATTCATTTAGCAAAAGCATTAGTCATATGATTTATTCCCTCAGTTACTAATGGGTCTAAGATGTGGCTCAAGCATTTGTATTATTTTTTAAACAAAACAAAATGAAACTTCTAGGTCAAGTATCAGTGAATATTTTCTGTAAAGAGCCCGATATTTTCAGTTTTATGGGTCATACGGTTTCTGTTGCAACCACTCACCTCTAGCATTGTAGCACAAAAGCAGCTGTTCACAGTATGGCTGTATTGCATATATTGTACTTTAGGATCTGGTATAGAAAAAAGATATATATATTATATATATATATATATGAAGAAAGTTCTTAAATTTTAAGAGTAGACCTAAGCTCTTAATTTATAAATTACTGCATTTAATAGACTTAAGGAAAACTAATCAGCTCTTGACTATAAACTCTCTGATATTCTTTTCAGTTCTAAGATTCTGAAATACTTAGTACTTAACGAAGGGCAAGTTCATCTCAAACAAATATTTACAAAATCACAATTTTTGTATGATGTGAACGCTTCACCATCCAGTCATACCTTAAGTAAATGCCTTTGAGTCCCTGAAGCTCTGTCGTGGTTGCGGTCAGCACCTGAGTCGGAAGCTGGCATCTCCTGCATTTCCCATCCCTCCCTTCCGTGGACTCCCCTTTCCAGTGCAAACGTGGCCCACTTCCCACTTCCCTCACACTTCGTCTCAGGAGCAGACATCAGGGAGATCCAAAGAGCCTGCTCCTCAAGGAAGAGCAGGGAGCCCCCTGCTGCTGCAAAGGTGGGCCAGGTGAGCAGGTCTCTGCTGCACAGGAGCCAGCATGCTGGAGCAGGTGCTTAATAAGGGCTTCGAAATGGATTATTTCAATAAGCATTTATAGATCACTTGCTGTGTTTACTGCTTTAGCACGGAAACTAAGAGAATGATTGTGTGTCTTCCTCTTTTTTGGAAACTAAATGTCTAAAACCATGCAAGGGGAAGAATAAAATTCTTCCAGGCCCGCTTTAGCACCATGAAGGAGACCTTTCTCTCTGCTGCTGGGCACAAGTGTCAGACTGGGTGTCCCTGGGCCAGAGGGCGAGCCACCAGTCTAGTGAGAGCAAGGAGGGGCCGGAGCTCTGGCGCACTTACCTTATTTCTGGTCTTAAAGGAAGCAATTACCCTGCTGGGATAAAACAGTGATTTTTTTGTTTTTTCCTATTCTTCCTTCACAATCATCCTTATTCTCTATTTCTATTTCACTCCCATTTAGCTATAAACTGAAGAGTACTTGCTCTCCGCTTCCCTGTTCATTTTCCATCATGTCGTTTTATTTTAACATTGAGAACCAAAATCCTTGTTTACATGTAAACAACTCGCTGTTACTCATGCTTATTTAAAAACAAATAAAAAGAGACCGTTAATTACCAAAATTGTTTGATATATACCATTTACAGCAAAACATTGCCTATTACTATAGATCACTTTTCATTATTTAAACACAGCTTTTAGTTCTCTTTCTCCCCAGGATTGGGTTTGGATAATTGAGATTTGGAAAAGTCAAAGGAAGATTGGAAAATCTTGGGACAGAAATCGGAGGGGACAGCTAAAAGGTTAAGGACCAAGTTGGAGTCCACTACTGCCCTTATCTTTAGTAATGGAAACACAGTTTGGTGCACTGTGCAAAAGAACAATATTTAATATTTTTAAATTGCAAGTGTCCAATTATGTGTTCCTTCAGATCAGGGCAGAACTGATCTGAAGGAGCTCAATTTGAAAATCCCTTTAACAACCAGGACAAAGGATGCCATATTGTTAAAGTAAAATGTTTAAAAACAAAAAGTATTATGCGTGCCTTGTGGTGGAAGACCAGATTTTTATTAATGCAAGTTTTAAATGCTGATTAATCCTCTCGAGAGTCAGTTTCCCAAAGCATTGGATTGTATTCAAGTCTTTTTCAAAACGGCACATAACTTCCATTATTCCTAATATTAATTGAACAACATTATAACTAAGAATACAAAGCAAGATTTAAAGCATGATTACAGCTGTCAGCGCTTACATCTGAATAAGTCATCGGAAATTCAAGCATAAAAGAGAAAACTGTTGTAAATCGGTCTTATCAGAAGAGTGAAGCTCTCGCTTAGCCTTTTTAAAATATAAATCTGATGCTTTGAGACTCAAAAGAGCTTCGGCTATGACTTGGTCTTATATTTATATGGGTAATTCTGATCAGAAATCAGAGTTACATTTTTGACATGTGATTTGGGACATCAAGGACATTTTCTTTGGGAAAGAAGGGGAGGGAGAGCCAAAGAATATTATCTAGTTGATGGAATCTTCCCATTTCCTTATTTTATATTTCTCTTTCAGACTGTGTACATGCAAAATTAAAGAATTAGCCCAATTTAGTCAAACGAAATATCAGTATGTTTTCAAAACAATTCATTAAGCTCAGAGTCAAGCAACTGCAAGCAACTAATGACTTCTGCTCACAATAATCAATTGTGTGTCTAAATTCAACTTCTTTTATCTCCCACATCCAGTTTGGGGGTACATAAAAATCCCCATTTCCCTATTAGAAGCAATGCAAAATATTGGCTTCTGTTACAACCACAGGGAATTTTAGTTTTGTTTTGTTTCCTTCAGTGGTTGCTGTGTATTTGAGTGATAGCTCTTTGTTCAAAAGGATGCAAAAGCCACTCTCACATCTAATTCTAATGAGATAAATGGCATTATGAAGGGAATATTAAAAATTTACAGCCCTCTTTACTAAGTTTATTTGTCAGCCGTACATGCTGAATATTGCATAACACACACACGCACACACAAAAGCATATACAGTCCTAACGACGAAAAAGATACGAGGAGATAATGATGCAATCATAACACGTCTGATGGAGTTTGTATATCTCGGTTGCCGTTTGGCACGTCATTTAATCGTATTGCGCCAAACTGGCAGAATCACGCAATATGTTAGTGTAAAGGGTCCACAGTTTAAGGGGAAAATCTAGAAGTGTTAACTATACACTGTCTAATTATACAACCTTATTGTCCCAGAATGTGATTTCAGAAACCATTTCTGACATATGGGGAAAGGGTAGAACAGCTGGTCATTAAGGTTTTCTCAAGACTATTTAGCAACACACTTGAATGTAATTAAAGTGAGACACTAAATACTGCACTTGTGGTACAATGTATTTTTAATTTTTATGGCATGTGGTAAAAGTAAATAGATGCGAAGCGTTCAAGTTTCTCCATTCGGCATCCAACTTGTCAAAGATGCAGTGTCTGTTTGGCTGATTGCAAGCAGGGTCCTCGTGTGTCAGTCACAGACATCCATTTGGGGTGTTTAAGGCTGTCTTTAAGGGACTGAATTCGACAATACGCAGAGGACATGACTAATTGGAACCCCCAGACAAAGCATAAGATGAAGTCATTCATTCATTCATTTACTCATCAAACACAGCTTAGTATTATTTTAGGTGATGAGCACATTATCCCTGCCCTCAAATTGCTCACATCTCACTCTGCTTAAAAACAGCCCGATAGGAGCTCATTACAGGGTGCCAGGGGAACACCAAGAAGGGGGCCTGGCCCACTCTGGAGGTATCCCCTGAATAGGCATTATCTGAGGCAGATAAGAAATGGTGGGAGTCAGGGGTAAGGAGTTTGGGTGGAGGCAAACAGAGGGGGCAGCTTAAGCAAAGGCTGTGTGGTGAAAGAGAATGTTATGATAGGAATATAATCTTAACACTTACTGAACATTTAAAACACTCTGGCTCTGGGCTCAGCCCTTGACATATATTATCTCATTTAATCCTTATAGAAACCCTATAAGGTAAGTACTGTCACTTTCTAGACTTTACAAATGAGGAAACTAATAGGCTCGTTTGTAGCAAAGAAGTTAGTGGGTAACTAAACCAGGATTCAAACCGGCGTTTGTCTAAGTCCCAAGCCAATATCTTTTCTCCATATTGCCTTCCCCAATTGAGATATATATATATCTCATGTGTATTTAATTTCCAAAGAGGTTAGAGTATAAACTCAATCCTTATAGAAGCCCCGTGATTAAGAAAATGACAGAGCAAGCTACAGCACTGCAGACTGAGAGAAAATATTTGCAAAGCACATATCTGACAAAGGATTTGTATCCAGACTATATCAAGAACTCTCTAAAATCAACAATAAGAAAAGAAATCACCCAAGTAAGGGAATGAACAAAAGACAGACTCCTCACCAAAAAACATGCAGGATGGCAGATAAGCAAATGAAAAAGATGCTCTACATCCATAGCCACTAGGGAAATTCAAATTAATTAAACCATGGGGAAATGCCATTACCTGTATCGGAATGGCTAAAATAAAAATAATAATAAGGCCAGGTGCTAGCAAGGACGTGGAGCAACTGGAACTCTCACACACTGCTGCTGGGAGTGCAAACTCGTACAGCCACTTTGGAAAATGTTGGCAGTTTCTTAGGAAGTTAAACATATGCTTACCACATGACCCCAGCAAACCCATCCCTAGATATTTACCCTAAAAAAAATAAAAACTTATGTTCGCACAAAAACCTGTATGTGAATATAGACGGCAGCATTATTTATAATCTTCAAAAATTGAAAACAATCCAAATGTCCTTCGACAAGTGAATCAGTAAACTGTCTCACGTCCCTGTAATAGAATACTGCTCAGCCGTGAAAAAGGATGAACTACAGCAACACATGGATGAATCCCAAAGGCATTATGCTGAGTGAAAAAATCCAGTCTCAGATGGTGACACATTGTATGACATTCTCAAAAGGGAAACCTTATAGGGATGGTTGCCATAGGCTAGAGCTGGGCAGGAGGAAGGGTTCGACTACAAAGGGGCAGCACGAGGAAATTTTTTGGGAGGTGAAGGAACTGTTCTGTATCCTGATTGTGGTGGTAGTTACACGAGTATATACATCATGAAGACTCATAGAACTACACATCCAAAAAAAGTTAATTTTACTGTATATAAATTAAAAAATAAAAGTAAAAACCCTATGAGGCAGGAATTTTAGTTTAGGTTCCCCCAAAGCAAATCCTGAGATAAGAAATTGGGTGCTAGGAATTTATTATTGAGTAGAACCCAGGAATCACAAGTGAAGAAATGGGGAAAATGAGACAGAGAAGGGAGACGAGCCAGTAACGGGTGTTAATGGTGGTTGCTGTGCGCAAATTGATCTCATCATGCTGAGAATCCTCCAAGAAGCCTCATGCAATATGTCTTAGAATGGACAGAGGGAGCGTCCCCATCCACTCCCATCTTTCTTTTGGTTGAGGGCTGCCCCTAGAAGCATAAACTCTCACGCTTCTAAGTTTTGCAGGTGCCTTTGAAAGCCCTCAGGCAAAGAAGAAAGACCCCGGCCCCTGAAGTGGGAGGACATCAATGTCTGCTGCAGCTGCCCGTGAGTTCAGGTGGGCTGAGGGGTAGGAGAAGGCCACCACCAGACTCTGCTAGTGAGGGGTTAGTCATGGGTGCTCTACACGTGTGGTTTTGCAATGAAGTGGGGAAATTTACCAATGAAAAGAAATGTATGCGATGTTAATAATAAGAACCCTTGTCATCAGGGAAAATGCTTCCAAAATGCCAGGTACCCCACTATCCTGCCAGACTTCATATACTGCTGTATAATCCTTCCAACATCCCTGTGAGATAAATGTCAAAATCCCCATGTTACAAGTAAGGAAACTGAGGCTCAAAGCGATTCAATAGCTTTTCCAGCATGCGCGCACACGCACATCTACACACACTGCTAGGGAGGCACGAGATCAAGTCTGCCCAGCACGGAAGCCCATAGTTTTTCCCATCATGC
Source organism: Propithecus coquereli (assembly GCF_000956105.1). Classification (NCBI taxonomy): domain Eukaryota; kingdom Metazoa; phylum Chordata; class Mammalia; order Primates; family Indriidae; genus Propithecus; species Propithecus coquereli. Next base: position 1,901,921 of record NW_012137080.1, on the reverse strand, counting down.
AAGGCTCGTGCCTTTTCTGGTTCCTGTGCCACATGGCACTACAGAAGGCACAGTGACTCTGAGGAGCCAGTGCATAGCGTGGGGCAATCATGAACTGTGACGAAGAGGCAGCTCTAAGTCACTCCAGGACTGAGGTCCTACCTGTGGGAATACTCAGGTCTTCTTTTTCGGGCTATGGACTGGCATTTTATGACTCATTAAAATCCCTGATAATGGCAGAGGAAAAAAAAAAGAAGAGATGAAACTCAAACCAATACACTTTATTCCTTATGCAAATGTCTAGAAAACATTGAAACTTTGGCTAACAAGAAATTAAAAATTGGCCACGGACAATAATTATTTTTGCTGCTGCAATCTTCTCATTAGCATAAATCACCAAGCTGATGCTCTAGATGTAACCACTGATCCTGTAGCTTCAGCCTCCTTAACACCGCTGTGGAATCGTACCTCTTATTTCTTCACTGCTTCTTAGTGGATAGTCCTTCATCCCTGAAGATGACTTTGCTGACCAAAGGACATGAACTTGGAGTCGTTTTCCGCAGTAGGAAGAATAGGATTACCAAGAGCCATCCACATTCCCTCACTCTCTCCCAATCGCTATTGTCACCGTAGTAGCTGGACACAGTTAGAGGATGTAGACTTTTGGCCAAAGAACAAAGAAACGCTAACTGACCCACGTGGGCATTGAACCCCTGACCTCATTAGCATTGTTTTCTCACCATCCTGGCTAACAGACAGCCCAATTATGAGCACTGAATCAAAGAGGGAAGTCACCTCTTCACCTGGAGCCAAGAAAAGCCTACGACTGCTGGTTTGTTAAAAAGAGAGTGCTTCTCCAGGCAAATAATCACAGTATGGGCATCCACAAGCAATTTCCTTGCATGGCTCAGTGTAATAAGAACTGTTGTCAATGTGGTCTGGTCTGGAAGGTGACGAAGGCTTTGGGAACATCACTCGAGGATGGATGTGCTAAAGTGTGCTGAGTGTACCTTCTCCAAAGATGCTCAGGGCTGAGCCCCGTTGAATCTTCCTGCAGTTGTGATCTCTGTCCCTAGTCCCCTCTTTGGATCCCTTGCACACTTGAAGCTCTGCCCAGGGAAAGAACAATTCTTTGGCACGTCTGCTGAGGGATCTTTGGTGGGCACATTTCTACAGTGAGTTTTCCAATGGAAATGACTCTTGTTACTCTATGACAGTATAGAGGTTCTTCAAAGAGGGTCCTACAACTTAAGTACAACTTCCTTGTTCCAAAGGGTAGCAATTTGCATGATTTGTGTCTGTGTATGCATGACTTTATGCGTATATGTAATTGTTGAGGATTTTTAAAAAATATAATCTGAACTATATCTAAAAAGTTGTATTCTTTTTTTTTCTTTTGCAACCTGAAGTTATTTCAATAAGCTGCTGGGATGCAATGACCAAATAAGTCAGTCAAGGTATGCTAATAAAGCAAAAGATAATGGCTCAATTCCCAGACCAGTTATAGGTGTTTTCTACAGTCATGGGCCACAACCCTAAGCAGGGCCAACAAGCTCATACATGGTGTGATTTATATAATGAGGACATGGAGAGATAGAGCATGGATAGTTCATTGTAGAAACATGCTCTCTACTGGAAAAAAAAAAAGGCCAATTCTGATGGCATTGGTTTAGCTTTATATTGTCCTCATATACTAAGGGAAGCACTAATTAATGACTGAGAAGACACATGCCCAGAAGCTAGATTTGGCCCATATAAAGGTGAATCACAGTTCCAGGCTCCAGACTGTAGCTATACATCAGAATATGTTTGACTCTATAGAGTGTTTGTTGACCCTGTGTACTTGCTGCTAACCCTTCCTTCCCCTGTACTCTTCCCAGGACAAGATAATAATGAAGCTTCCCCCTCACCTCTCACCAAGCATACACATATGATTTACAGCCATAGCAAAGCCCATTTCATGGGACAACCCTAACCCAATTTGACAGGCATGATTGGTGTCCCAACATCCCATTCTCCTCTACTTCCAGGTACAAGGAAGATTACACAGCCCTACCCTTTGAAATTTGGCGTGCCCAACTTAAGTATTAATAGTTTGGGCCAACGAATAGGAGCAGAAGAGTCCTACACATTTAATTGCTTATATTCAACTGTCTAGACTCAGTGACAACACACCTAAAGGCAAACCTGGGCCTCCTATTGAGATGTCACCACTATAAGTCGTGGTCCCTTGTCATTCTGGGGTCCTGAGTGACATCCATATGGAGCAGAGATGCTCCTGATCTGACACCTCTAGATGTTCGAGTAAGCAGGAAATCAACCTTTGTTGTTTTAGCCACTAAGAGTTTGGGATTGTTTCTTTCCACAGTCTATCCTGACTGCCTCACTGGAGAAGAAAGTATTTCAACGTCTTAACATTTCAAATAGTGGGAATCAGGTGTCTGAAGTCCTGGCAACAGTCCTGGGAACCTAAATATTCGCTGAGGCACTTTATTCAATACTGGCCCTGACTATATACCTGGGTTCATGCTTTAGGTTTCCATCAACCTCAGTCGCTCCGAGTGGGTCCTTGACATTATTCTTGCCTGGCTCTCTCTAGCTCCACCATATCATCACTATCAATATAGCTTTGCGTATGTCCTGCCTGCCTCCAATACTTTGATGCCATCCCCTGCCACCTGGTTTGAATGTAGACCCCACCTGAGCCTGTCCCCATTTGTCATGCTCCTCTCACTTCTCCACCATGCTGCTCTTGCAGGGTCCAGCCACAGTCTTCCTCTCTCCTGGCTTGTCTTTGCACTTCAGGGCTTGGATGTCAAGTTGCAAATGAACCTCGTGTTGAACCCGCCTGAGTTTTGATGACACTTGCTCTTGTCATGTTCCAGATATGGGTGAGTTACATATAAGAGCCCAGAGAAACCTGAGAAGGATGAAGCTCCAGAACTAATCCCACTCGTACAATAGAGCAGGTAGGAACCAGATTCTACAACAGGCCTGAAGGAAGTCTAATCCAACAGGTAGAGCTTGGATTTAGGTGGAAATTAGGCAGGTAGTTGGTGTCAAGAGACAATGAGGCACAAAAAGGGAAGGCTTACTAGGAAATAAATCCCTGCGAGGTCCATATGGGGAGGCCCAGAGAGACAGTCAGCATCAGGGAAGCATACAAGGTAGTACAAATCCTTAACAAGATAGATGTTGGAGCACCAGTTGTATTTATGAGACAGAGAACAAGATAGGATCCACCTGTTGGACCCAGGGTGATTGTGGAGCATTGTCTCAGGCATTTCCTGGGATGAGTGTTATCTACTGGCCATTGTCCCCTCCACTAGTACAACTCTAGAGATGGAGAAGGCTGGACAGAGCAGAGTCCTGCTTCCAGAGAGTTTATGTCCAGCAACCATAAGGCTCAAATTTGAACAATTCCTCTATGTATATGGTGGGGGCAAGAGAAGTTCTTGGGGATATCTACCATCTGCTTCACACCCTCTTCCCGGCTTGTATGGAGTCAACCACCAACTAGGAACAAAGTGAGAAAACATGCAAATTGTGATACCGCTCTTCCTTTCAACTCAGGTGACCCTGTTCTTCCAAGAAAGAATGAACCAAACCTCATTAAAGTTCTTCAAGGAAGAATATTGTCTTTCCTGCAAACAACATTGCTTTCCATTTCACCAGATGCCCTTGCTCTCCCTCTGCTGAAGGCTCCTCAGAAAGAAGGCTGTGGGACTTCCTGCAACCGGCCCCAGAACAAGAGCTGAGACATCCTGGTCAGAGGAATATACTCAGCCCATAGATTACATCAGACCAACTTGGGAATCAGGTGCAACTACAGATTATGAAGTTCTAGTCCCAGAGTCTGTGGCTCAGTGTATCCCAAGTGCAGCCTGGAATGGATATGTTTAACAAGCTCCTTGAGTGGTTTTGATAGAGGTGCTTCATGGAACACACTTTGAGAAACATTGCTCTACAGTAGGCTCTGTCTTCCTCAGTCTTCACCACTAGAGAATAAACAGAAATGTTTCACATGGATGACTCACATCCAATGACTAGTTTATGTAGAGGCATCAAACCCAACCCCGTTGTCTTGATTTGAGGTAACTCTGAAGGGCCATCCTATCCATAGAGCACCTCAGGAGGTTGGCTGAGGTCTCTGCTACAACTGCCCCACAGTGACCATCTTCTACTTAGTATGTGCCTCTCATTCCCTCACGGGTGATGCTCCTTAAAGCACTTTTCAATAAACTACCTGCATGTAAATCTCCATCTCAGAAGCCATTTCTCTGGGAACATGGTTTAAGAGGACAAAAGACAGGAGTAGTCTAAGGAATATGACCCTAAAAGGGATTTTGAAGCTGTGTCATCTGCTGGCCAGCTAGCAACATGGAACCCAATAAGTTAGTAGATCTAGCTCTGATAGCTCCGGAATGCTCCAGTGGTACAATTGTTAAAATGTTCACTGGTGGTGGATTGGGAAGAAATGCCAGTAGAATGGGATAAACTGGAGGTGCAATATTTCAGGTATTTCAGAAATTCAAGTAAGTAATAATTATAAGCATGATGAAATTGGATGGTTGTTGTGTGTTACTGACACTCTGAAGAAAGACAAGGAAAAGCCGAAGCTGATTAATCACTAATTGAAGATATAGTGCAAGAGCCAAATGACCTACTTGGAAACACAGAGAGAGACTCTCATCTCTTGCAACCAAAGGGCCAAAAAAGCTGAGAATCAGGCTCTTGATGTAATTATAAGGGTAGTAATGCTCCAGAGATGATTTCTCAACCCCAGCAAGTCTTCTACACCAAGCTCAGAGCCCTGATCTACAAAAACTGGGATCCTGAGACTTGGGATAGATGGGTTGATGACCTCCAAAACCTTGCATCCCTAGACACTCCAATCATACTGGGCCTGCAGAAGTGGCTCGCTCCTCATTGTTAAAAGTAAGTGTGCTGTACTTGCTTGAAGATAATGCAGAAGCCTCTGCCTTGTAAGACACATCTCCAAGGATGCTACCCCACCCCCCGTCTGCCCACCAGGCCAATATCTAGGGTCAGGTCCCAACATAACCCAGCTGGGCCTGCTCAGGGAGGAGAGGAACTATGTAGTGAAAGAGCTGTAGGATCTAGCCAAGTGGACTGGCAGGAACCAGGGAACTCTGTGTGGGATTGGGTCCTGAGGGTCTAGGAGGGCTGGAACATAATGTGAATAAGGGACATTTTGTCAAGGATTCTCCTGTGATACAGAATTCATACCCTGGCAAGGACCCAAAGGACAGTGCTAACACGCCGCTGGATGGTTCTTGGATACCTGGAGATGACTCACCATAAGGAAAGTAGAAATCCCAGCCCACAGTGGCAGATGGTGGGCAAAGGGATCAAAAGGCCCCAAAAGCAGCATATTGCAGTGGCTACACTAAGCGTAGTGGACCCTGTGACACACTTCCAGATCCCTCTTTAGCTGTGGGGGTGCTGTCAGCTGACTACCCTTAGTTGACTGTTCCCTCTGGAAATTGTCCTCAGCTGAACAGAGCTGCCCTTCCCAGGGCCATGCCCCCTTCCCAAAGGAAGTCTGCACATGGTGACTGTTTTTAGTAGGCATGTAAATGTCTGGCCTCCTTGCTCCAACTCCAACTCAGGACAATTCAGAAGGGCTGGCCCAGCCCCTGAGGTCCTCAGAGGCCTGTTTTAAAACTGCATCAGATGTCAACTTCTCCCTTCATGACCTTTCTCCATGGAATGCTAATCCCAAGGGCAGCTCTAATCAACTACCTAGGAACTAAACCTCACAACCTGCTTCCTGAGGATCCCAACCGCCAGCACTAGTAAGTGCAAAAGTCTAGTCAATGGGAGAACCCAGAGCAGGCTGCATTCACCAGAACAGTAAGTTATGCAGGCATACGTTGTCTCGTTGTGCTTCACGAATAATGTGTTTTCTACAAATGAAGGTTTGTGGCAACCCTGCACCCAGAAAGTCTGTTGGTGCCATTTTCCCAATAGCGTGTGCTTGTTTCCTGCCTCTATGTCACATTTTGGTAATTCTGCCAATATTTTACTCTTTTTCCCTATTCTTATATCTGCTATGGTGCTCTGTGATCAGTGCTCTTTGATATTGATTGCTATAATAATTGTTTTGGGGTGCCAAAAACTGAGCCCACGTAAGATGGTGAACTTAATTGATAAATGTTGTGTGTGTTCTGACCATTTCAATGACTGGCTCTTGTCCCTCTCCCTCTCCTCAGGCCTCCCTATTCCCTAAAATACAGCAATATTAAATTAATATTAAATTAGGCCAATTAACAGCCCTACAATGTCCTCACAGCCCCTGCAATGTTCAAGTGCAAGGAAGAGTCTCATGTATCTCCCTTTAAATCAAAATCTAGAAATGATTAAGCTTAATGAGGAAGGCCTATATTAATAAAAAGCTGAAATAGGCTGAAACCTAGACCTCTTGCACCAAAGAGTTAGCCAAGTTGTAAATGTAAAATAAAAGTTCTTGAAGGAAATTAAAAGTGCTATTTCTGTGAACATGTGAATGATAAGAATTTAAAACAGCCATATTGCAGATAGAGAGGAAGTTTGAGTGGTCTGGATAGAAGATCAAACCAGTCACGACATTCCCTTAAGGCCAAGCCCCATCCAAGACCATAACTCTCTTTACTTCTGTTATGGCTGAGAGAGGTGAGGAAGTTGCAGAAGAAAATCTGGAAGCTAGCAGAGGTTGGTTCATGAGGTTTAAGGAAAGAAGCCATTTCCGTAACAAAAAAGCTGCAGGTGCTTATGGAGAAGCTATAGCAAGATATCCAGAAGATCTAGCTAAGATCATTGATGAAGGTGGCTACACTAAACAACAGATTTTTCCATGTAGATAATTCAGCCTTCTACTGGAAGAAGATACCATCTAGGACCCTCATAGCTAGAGAAGAGAAGTGAATGGTTGGCTTCAAAGCTTCAAAGGGCACACCGACTCTCTTGTTAGGGGTTATTACAGCTGGTGACTTTAAGTTAAAACCAACGTTCATTTACCATTCTGAAAATCCTAGGGCCCTTAAGAATTATGCTAAATCTTTTCTGTCTGTGCTCTATCAATGGAACAATAAAGCCTGGATGACAGTACATCTGTTTTTAGCATGGTTTACTGACTGAATATTTTAAGCCTGCTGTTGAGATCTACTGTGTAGAAAAAAAGATTCATTTCAAAAGATTACTGCTTACTGACAATGTACCTGGTCACCCAAGAGGTCTGATGGAGATGTAGGAAATGAAAATTGTTTTCGTGCCTGCTAACACAGCATCCAATATGCAATTCATGGATCAAGAAGTAATTTCAATTTTCAAGTCTTATTATTTGAGAAATACATTTTTTAAGGCTATAGCTGCCATAGAGAGTGATTCCTCTGATGGATCTGGGCAAAGGCAATTGAAAATCTATTGAAATGTATTCACCATTCTCAATGTCATTAAGAACATTCATAATCCATAGGAGGAGACCAAAATAACAACATTAACAGGAGTTTGGACGTGGTTGATTTCAACCCTCATGGATGACTTTGAGAGGTCCAGACTTCAGTGGAGGAAGTAACCACAGGTGTGGTAGAAATAGCAAAAGAATTAGAAGTGGAGCCTGATGATGAGATTGAATTGCTGCAATCTCATGGTAAAACTTGAGTGGATGAAGAGTTGCTTTTGATGGATGAGCAAAGAAAGTGGTTTCTTGAGATGGAATCTAATCTCATCTAATGCTGTTAACATTGTTAAAATGACAACAAAGGATTTAGAATACCACATAAACTTAGCTGATAAATCAAAGGCAGGGTCTGAGGGTATTGAACTCCAATTTTGAAAGAAGTTCTACTGTAAAATGCTATCAAACAGCATCACTTGCTACAGAGAAATCTTTTATGAAAGGAACAATCAATTGGTGTGGTAAGCTTCATTGTTGTCTTATTTTAAGAAACTGCCACAGCCACTCTAACCTTCAGCAACCACATCCTGATAGGTCAGCAGCCATCAACATCAAGGCAAGACCTTCAACTAGCAAAAAAATTATGACTTGCTAAAGAATCAGATGATTATTAGCATTTTTTTAGCAATAAAATATTTTTAATTAAGTTATATACATTTTTAATACTATTGCACACTTAATAGACTACAGTATAGTGTAGACATAACTTTTATATGCACTGGGAAACCAAAAGTTTATGTTACTTGCTTTATTGCATTATTCATTTTATGTGTAGTCTGGAACCAAACCCACAATATCTCCGAGGTATGCCTCTACACAAGTAAGAAGGGAACCGGCATCTTTCAGAAACTGAGCAGTAGTTATCCTCTGTGACCAGAGATGATGGCAGGAGTCTCTGTTACAAATCTAGGCTCACCAATAGCAATAGGGATGATAGGATGGCTGTATAACAGGAGGCAGGTGGTAGCACATAACTGTCAGAGCAAAAGTGGATGCAATTAGAGTATGAACATCAAGGTCCGCAAGGTATGCAGGAACAGAGAGCCATGGAGATGATTAGTGTTCCTGGGGGCATACTGTATGAGCAGCCAATAAGGGTACTGATTATTTCATACAACCAAAAGGAATCAAGGATAAATGATCAAGAGATTGAGAGAAGCTGCCCCAGTGAAAGTCATGATGCCTTGCCCAGTGTCTGAACCTGAGTCTATCGCCTGAAGGAGAAGCCAGGTCCCATAAGGAAGGACCCTACAACACTGTGGCAAAAATTTACAATAACAATTCCCCCAGTCCCTCCTTAAAAGGACCCATGGTCATTGATTCATGAAACCAGACACTAGGGAAAGGGAAATACCCAGATATTTGAGAACCATCAGACACAAGGTCTGACGTGATATAAATACCTGGGGGCCCATGTCATCATGGGACCCTGTTAGAGTAGGAGCATATGGGGGCCAGGTAACAAGTGGAGCCCTAGCCAGGTTTGGCTGACAGTGGATTCATTAGGTCAATGGGTCCACTCTGTGGTCATTTCCTTGGTTATTGATTGTATCATAGGAATGGACACATTTGGTAGTTGGAAGAACCCCCGTATAGATTCCTTGGCCTATGGAATGAGTTAATGTAGCATCGGTGCTAACCAAGGGTAGGGGTGTTGAGAGTAAGGGAAAATATGAGGAGGGTAGTAGAGGAGGGAGATGATGAGTATCATTTGTGGCCTCAAGACCAGCTGTAACAGTGGGGACTGTAGTTAGTCCTATTCATCTTAATTTTCCCAGCCAAAGAGACCATCCAGAATCCTGGAAGGGCTATTCTCCGATTGGGTGAATTTACTAGACAAATGAAATGTATCTGAGTGGCTCAAGGGGTGTGTGATAGTGTTTACTGTGGAGTGCCTCCCAGGCCTACACACAGGAACCCATATATTCCTTAAAGACCAAGACACTTATTCTCCTGGCAATTGGGAATTGGTCCCTTCCCTTAGTTCACAGCTGAGTTCTTCTCTGGGAATCTCAAGGGAGCAGCTTTGCCAAAGACACACCTCTTCCCCAGTGGCAGCCCTCATCAACTGCCAAGAGCTACCTTAGTGACTGGTTCATGCTGAACAACCCCCTACCTGCCACTCCCCCTGGGGCTAGGAAATACAAAATTCCTAGCCTCAGTTTAGGAAAACTCTGAAGGGCCATCCTAACTCCAGAGTTCACGGTGACGCTGGGCAAGCTTCTGTTATAACTGCATCAAATTTCAACTTCCCCCTCTGCCCAATCCTGCTCCCCTTGGGTCCCTAGTAAACCACAGGCACACAAATCTCTGTGTCTTGGGGTCTGTTTCTCGGAGAACTTCCCCTAAAAGTGTTAGGGACCAAGTATCAGAGATCCAGGCAACAAAAAATATCTGAACAATCAGAAGACAAGATCTAGACCTGGATCTGGGCAGCCCAAATAGAGCCAGATATGGTCCCATCCATCTTCAGAAGCAGATCAGCCCGCCCCTGCTCAGGACCAGAGATGGCTTTGGGGTGTGGGTGGGCCTGACTTAACCACGTGATTGATAATTACGCAGATTAGCCCATGACTCCCAGGAATGTCCAGGGACACGCCATAATATCCAATGATGATCCTGTAGACTCACACAGAACAAGGTCCCCAAAATCCATATGTAGATCTTCGAACCAGAGTTGTAGGATTTTCTCTAATGTAGAAGACTCCTGTGATTCGTTTCTTGGGACCTTTGGAGGCAGCCCTAAAGGTCACAGCACCCCACACAGGTTTTCAGCCAGCCAATCAGAGGCATTGGTAAAGCAGAGCCCCTGTCCTTTAGGAGAGTCCCAACAAGCACAACGGATAGAGATGGGCAGGTGTATCACAACCCACCCAGGTGTGTGAATGGGTTACAGGTATGCTGGGAGAAACTGTTCTCTTAGCCTGCAGGGCAGAGGCACAGGGCCTGGGGCACCCAGAGAACCGTCCGGCAAAATCAGTCTCTTTCAAACCTCATCAGAAGCTCCCCCAAAAGAAACAGGATCTGATGTTGCTTCCCTCATGAAAATCTTCGGAAGCATCCGAGTGGCAGAACGAAGCATCTGGGAAGCCAGGTGAGTCCTATAAAGATTTGATTTTGATGTCTGCCACTTATGTATACCTTCTAGTGTCCCTACGATAAGAGATCCATTTGTGTATTCTCTGGATTTTATACAGATGTCCCTAAATTATTCTCCATAGAAACGTATTGTTTTTCTGTCCTGTGGCCCCAGGGGCCAATTAAATTGGCCATAAAATCTCATTATAAAGAAAAAAATTCACCCCAAAAGGTGTCACCTGGGTAAGCACTTACCCTTGGAAAGGAAGTGCTGAGTCGATTTAGAACCGGCATTCTAAACTCAGGCAGGCGTTCTCTCTTCCTGGGGTGAAGGCTGTTTCGGTATTGCCCAAGGAGTGAGAAATCACCTTCTCTCTTACACTGCTTGTCCTTGGAGACATAACCAACATACTTCTGAATTTTCCCAGGCACCCTGCGTAAAGGCGCCATATGGTTTCATCTCAGAAAGAAGCACCAGGTATCTTCTCTCCCTCTATTCACTGCAGGGCAGCGTCAGCGTTGTCTACCCAGGTAGAGAGCCTGGAGGAGGCTGTGGGGGGAGGCACTGTCGCCGGCAGGACGCCATGCTTGCCAGGCTCCTGCGTACCTGGCCCTCCACCGAGGCCCTGGGCAGGCCACTTGACCCGGGCCTCAGAGAGATTCAGCTTGGAACCACAGTGTGGGTTGTTCAGGGTGAGCTACTTTGACACCCAAAGAGAAAAGAAGGCCTGCAATTACCAAGAGCTGCTGTTGTGACTACTTCACACTGAGCGACCCCAGCTCACCTCCAAACACGAAGTTTCTCCCTTCTTTTGTGTGAGAGGTTTTCTCCCGTGTTTGAGTCAGAAGCGAATTCAGGCTCCAAAGCAAAAGCTACGCCGGCCCCTCCAGGCTCACCAGCGTGGCTCTGAGAGCAAAGCAGCGACTGTTCAAGATTTTCACCTCGAAAGCCCTGTTGCCTATTTGTCTTCCCGGGGCTGGGTGGTAGGCTGAACGGGAAGCAGGATGATGAAGGGTTTGTGTGCTTACCACCTCCTGTTTTTTATGACAGCTTTACAGGGTCTTTCCCGGCTGCTGAACTCACACAGAGCAGAGCAAGGTCTCTTTGCTTCTAGTCTTCTTCTCCTTCACAGCAAATAGATTCTCCTGAGACTGGAAACATTTGTTTTCTCAGCCCACTAACTCCAACTACAGTACATTTCCTCCTTATCATCACTATTTAGTCTGTAATTATTCCAGTCTACTAACTCCCACAGAGGTTGGGGAGAACTGTGGCTAAATTGCATAAATCACTGATTTTGGGTCCTTCATTGTCATTAATAAACTCAGGACATGCAAGTCCCTAGAGGCCCAGCTCCTCAAATTCAATGTACATTCATGTTTATAACCCGGGGAGGCAGAGGGGAAGCTGCAGGCAAGGACCTTGCCATGAAGATCAGAAGTTTCATTCAAATCCACTGTGATTATAGATTCTATTTATTCTCTTGTCTGAACATGGTGAATAACGAGCTAAGTTGGCTAAATTATGAGAACGGCATCAAAAACAGTAAAGAAATGAAATTCTGATCAAGCACAAACCCACCCATTCCCAAACCTCCAGATCACCGTGTCTCAAGCTACCCTGATATTTGGCTCTACTGGGAATTGAAGGAAATCAACATAAAAGACAGTTCCTAAAAACATTCCACCCCAAAATATTTTCATTTAACCTCACTCACCAGTGCTGTCTTTCATTGAATGGCCAGTGAACACCAGCAATGGTGGTGGCATGAGGAGACAGGGGAAGACCTGTAGGGTGTGCCTTCAGTCCCCAAAAGAAATCACACTGGCTGACAAGGCTGCATTAATGTACAGGGCTGGCTAAACTATGTCTAGTTGTGCACATGTAGAGGCCCCAAAAGGAGCAGTTCTGCTGTTCAATAGCTTCCTCATCAGCTTTTCAAGACACAAACATTGCACCAAAGCCCTGGAAACACAGAGAACAAGAAGATCAAGAGCCATATAACCACACTGATGTTCTAGAATTATTTATCCTTCAGAAAACTCTGCATGTCTCTTTTGTGTCTTAAGGGAACCCATGCATTAGAAATCTAGTTATTGTGGATATCTGGAAACTACGGTATAGCGACAAAGACTGGGCTGTTACGGTGGCTTTGAGTGAGTGGCCCAGGTTAGGAAGAAGCTGGCCTCTGGTGCCCCTGCAGGGCTCCATGGAAGTCGTCTACATATGCTCTTTAGGGATGTCACAGCTGACAAACAGGGAAGGCTCCCTGAATCCCAACATCTGGTTAAATGGTTCCACATAAGAAAAGAGTTAAATCTCTTATGTGAGTAGGTTATACACCAATCCTGGAGCCTCCATACCCTCTGCTTCAGGAATAATTGTCTTGAAGTGTGAGACAGATTTTGCAAACATTCAAAACCCAAGAATAGCTGTCTCAGTATAACATACTTTTTAACACAGAGATTTACATATTTGAAGCAAGTTGATAAGAGCAGGGACTTTGGGGGGAGGAGGAGAGGAAGTTCAGTGAAGAGAAAAGGGGGTGGGCGACTAAATCGTTTGAGTCAGACTTTTATTTCCCATCTCATACCTTTCCTAAACTGAGATTTTAATACACTGGATCTATCAATAAGAACTGGTTAAAAAATACGGGAGAAGCTAGCCTTAAATAAATGCTAACACTAATAGAGACCCAGGGACAGAGCCTCCTCTGAAACGCACAGCTTGCTGCTCCACATATAGTATCTGGAAAAATCTTTACTGCTTTCAAAGATACAGCCCTTGGCACCCAGCACCATGCCTCCAAGTTTAGAATGTGGACCTCCATATTTATGTTCCCCAGATGGTGGAATTTATAAATGCACCATGGGGTGCTATTGAAATTAATAATTTAATTCATTTCAGTGATCGTGCCGTGATTGCTAGTCATTATGGCAATAGCAGTTAGCAGAGTCTCTCAGTACTGGGATGTAGCTGAAGGGTAATATCAGTGAAGAGTAATTCCTCTGTCATCCTGTTTCAAATGCAGTCAGTCCCTTCTGAATGGGGAATAGCCAAAAGTTTCTGGAATGAAAATGAAGGCAGCATCAACATAGATGAAGGTGGCTTCAATTTATGTGATTTCAAAAGTTTGAAATCAATCCTCCAAGGAACACGGGAATGATTTGTGATTGTTTGGCTTGCAGAAGGAAAAGATAAGAGGAGACCCAATCGCTGCCTCCAACTACATAAATCTTTCACTCCGTGTCTGTGAAGAATCTATATCCAAATAATTGAGAATTAACTGCAGTTTTATTTTCTATTCTCACTTGTCCGCTTATCAAGGGAATAGGCTGGCAGCTGGACTAAATGACTTTTAAGTCCCTTCTGGAGATTCTCAGAGATTCCCTGAGTCTATGGTCGGGGGCGGGGAGGAGGGAGGTGGGTAGTGACTCTGTATTTCCCCAAGGGAAGTACTCGCTTCTCTCGGCCTAATGATCTGGAAGCCTCAATGCTCAAAAAGGGAAAATTATTGGGCACTGGCACACATAAGTGTCGCCTATGTGAATGAACCCACTGGAATTTTTAACCCAAGAGGCTATAACTACCTTGGATTTATACAGTGCTTTTCTTCTTGGAGAAGTCCTTTTATATATATATATATTTCCTTCATAATCCTCAAACTTTTTGTTAATCATAGAAGTGAGTCCTGATTTATGGATTCTCATTCGATAGCTGAAGAAACTAATGCATGAATAGTAAAATAATCTAAAAGAAGTTAGAAGTCGATTCTGTTCCCCTGACTCTTAGCCTTTGCTCCATCCAGTAGATTTCCCCCATGGGCTACTCCATTTCTATCCACCCCCCAGAGCCTAAATGAGCAAGAAAAGAAGCAGAATGATTTTCCACGTTGTTATGGACTGGATGTTTGTGTCCCACCCCCAAATTCATGTGTCGAAGGTCCCATTCCCAGCATGGCTGTATTTGAAGATGGGGCCTCTGAGGAAGTAATTAGGATTAAATGAGGTCACAGGATGGGGCCCTTATCTGATAGAATTAGTGTCCTTTTAAGAAGAGACTTCAGATACCTATCTATGTCTCTTTCTCTCTCTCTCTCAAAGGATCACATGAGACCGTAGATGATAAAGATTCCTGAAAGCTGCAAAATGCCATACATTTGTAAGGTAGTCACATGGGATTAATAGAAACGGAATATAAATAACTAGATTCTATTGTATTATGCTCCACTATCCAGAGAAAATTACCTGATGTTTTCAAAGTATTTCTAAAACAATTTTAAAGAAGGAAACCGGCATGAATTGCTTTATTATAAAAGGCATGATGGTGGGGGAGGAAATGAAACCTCAAGTGTGATAGGATATGGGCTGATGATAGAAGTGGCTCTGATTCATAACTAGGTCCTTGTTCATCAGCAAAATTGAGTTCAAACCCAAACTAAAAGTATCAGAAGGAAAAGATTGGTCCAATTACCATTTCAGTCTATCTTTGGTGATTCATGCTCATTGGAAAATTGGAAGGATGGATAGTAGCTAAAATTTTTTGTGTGGTCTCCTATAGAGTGCACCAGGCATATAAGAATATCTTGGACACCCTCTACTTCAGAAGGACAGCATTTTCCAAACTGTGGTGTGTGGAAGGCTATTCCACACAATGTTTATAGGGTTCTGTAGTCAAATGAGTTTAGGAAAACCTTTATTCCTTTCTCAGTCAGAGGGCATATTTATAAGTTAAGGATTCTGAGAAGTCCTATCAACTTAGTTATATTTGTATAACTCAGTATTTCCCAAATAAATTAGACTATAAGACCCTTTCCCTTTTCTGGGTCTACAAAGTCACAATTAATAGCTGTTAGAACAATGTTCTCTGGGAACACAAATATAAGAAAAGATTTTTCCACCCACCTTGGACCCTGTTCTGCTGTACTGGGACCACAGATGATAGGCAAGTTTTTTAGGAAACAACTTCAGGACCATTGCTAGATAATTGTTCATATTCCTCTATCAGTTAGTGGACCCAGGGTGCCACTTTGAGGAGCAGAGATCATAAATGTCCTTTCTGTATAGCAAACATTCACCACCATGTGCCCCTGCAGAGGGTCTTGGGCAAGGGAGGCCTAAATACCCCTGTGCAGTGCCGGAGCATGTTCCACTCCTGGATTTAGACATCAGACTCTCCCCCACAGCAGTGGGAGGGTGAGTAGAGGGAGAAAACAGAGGGACTTCCCTCATTCCAGAGTGAAAGATCTATGCAACAAAAATCAACCCAAATCACCTGTTCTCTCTCCCCTGCTCAAAACCATTTCAGATCAAAACAGTTGGTAAGCTTGCCTTGGAGAGAAATCTGGCATCTTCGAGTTGGTTATACAGTTTTCTGAATTCACTCTCTGGTTCTAGCCTAAAGAGCAAAAGCTTAAATTGAGCAGTAAAAATCATTCAGGGTAACTGGGCACATGTTTCACATCCTCTTTTCCCAGCACCCTGCACACACACACATACACACACACACACACACACACTTATTCTTCTATTTATTTTCCTCCACTATTCATATTCATTGGCATCATCCTTCCCTCTCAGTGATGATCAACTCCATTGTCTTTTTGCCACACAATTCAATTCAAGACAATTGTTTCTTATCCACTGTGTGCCAGGCACTGAGCTTAGAGTCATCCGTTCTCGGAGTCATCTTGGAGCAGAGTCATCTTGGATTCTGCCCTCTCTTGCACAGTATATAACTGATCACAAAACTCCTTCAATTCTGCGTCTGAAACATCACCCAAATATTACCAGATCTCTTTTCTTACTGCTTTCCTCATTTCTCACCTACAAAAACACAGCAGCCTGGTGTGTCTCCCTGCCCCCAGCATCGATCCATTTCCAAGCTAAGTCAGTCATAGCTAATCATGAGCTAATAATGCAAAGACCTCCAACGGCTCTGCTTTTTCTACAGAAAATAGCTCCAACTTAATACAGTAGCATTGAGGGTATAGTCTGGCCCCCTGATTACCTTCACAATTCCAAGTTTCCATGACTCCTGCCTTCTCCCTTCTCCCTGTCATACCTCCCCTAACAGTAATGCTATTCACTATTGTGATCTTAGCACACAGCTAGGTCTGGCATGAAGAAGGTACTCACCCGATCTACGTCAAATGTCATATCTGTGGCACAGATGGATGGATGGATGGATGGATGGAAGATTATATGTAGTAGTTTCTCATTGCTGCTGTAACAAATTACCACAAACTGTGTTGTTTAAAACAACACAAAGGTATAATATTATAGTCTGGAAGTCAGAAGTCCAAACTGGGTCAGCAGAGTTGTGCTGCTTCTGAAGGCTCTAGGGAAGAACCTGTTTCTTTGTCTTTTCTACCTTCTAGAAGCTGCCTATATTTCTTGGCTTACGGCTCCTTCTCCATCTTCAAATGTATCACTCCGACTTCTGATTCCATCATTCCATATCCTCCTTCTCTCTGTATCTCTGATTTTGAAGCTCCTGCCTCTCTCTCCTGGGGACCCTTGGGAATGGCATTCTTGGAGCCACCTAGATAATCCAACACACTCTCCCTATCTCAAGATCTTTAATCACATTTGCAAAGTCCCTTTTGGTATGTAAGGTAACACGTTCACAGATTGTGGCAATTAGGATGCACACACATTTGGGGAGCTAGTATCCAGCCTTCCACAGTGAATGAATAGGTTTTTTAAATGAGTGATGAGGAGTGTCATAGCAGTATAAACTTTCAGGGGAAGTCTTAAACAAGTGAACCTAAACTCTTCCTAGAAAGACATGGAAAAGCTTCACAGATGTAATGGAGCTTGAGCTCGGTTTGAAGAACATGCAGGATCTTACATGCCAAGCTGATGAATCTGGAATTTAATCTGGAGTCCACAGGGACTCACTAGGGAAGCAAGCAGGGATATGACATGTTGTGTTCTAGAACAGTGCTATCCAATAGAACTTTCTGCAAGGATGGAAGTGTTTCCTGTCTGCACTATTCAATTAGCCACGTGGGCTACTGAGTACTTAAATGTGGCTAGGGTAACTAAGAAAGTGAATTTTAAATTTTATTTAATTTTAAGGAATTTAAATTGAATAGTATGTGGCTAGTGGCCACTACATTGGATGATGCTGTTCCAGAAGGATCATTTGGATGGTGGATTGGAGGGGGTTTCAAGGTGCAGGAGACTGAGGGCCGGATCCCAGAGGGCATCTACCCAGATGAAAAGTGATCACAACCTGAACTAAAATAGGAGCAGGAGTGATAATGGCAGGTGGAAAGATTAGAGAGAGATGTCAAATGAAGTATTAGGGGGATTTGGTTGATTGACTAGTCAAGACTAGGACACATCTCAGTTTCTCACCTGGGTGGCTGAATGATGCTGTTCATTAAGCAAAAGGAGCAGAGTTCAAAGGTAAGATGATAATCTTAATTTGTTAACAGACGTGATTTTGAGGTCCCTGTTAATGGAGACTTTCCCAAATAACTATGTCTGGAGCCAGTGAGAGGGAGATCTGGGCTGACAATGAACGTTTGGCAACTATCACCATGCAGGTGATGGCTGAATCCCTGGGCGTGGGTGATTTTGCCCAGGAGGAGTAAATAGTGTAGAAAAGCCAAAGGCAAAAGACAGAATTGCAGGGAGCACCAGCAAAGGCTAGGAAGAATGAATTAACGAGCTGCAAGAGAAAATGGGAAAGAGGGGGCTGTGTGCTCTCAGGAGGGAAGAGACTCCAGAATGAAATGGTCACTTTCTCTTAGGGAGGTTAAATGTGATAACGACTGACAAGTTGCCACAGGATTTGGAATGGGTGACTTAGCACAACAGTTCCAGTAGAGTAGGGGTTGGGGGTGAGGAGGGGGACAGCAGAAGCCAGAGGATTCGTGGGTGATGGGAGTGAGAAAGGGGGGCATCATCACAGACCCTACATGTTAACTCACGTCTCAGTGAGCTCGACCGTCGAGGGAGACAGAGAAGCAGAACAGGAGATAAAACGAAATATGAGGGTAAAACACGGGTGAGATTTGCACCCATTTAGAGCTAAAGGAAAGGAAAACATGGGGGAGAACTAAAAATGCAGGAGACAGAAGGAAAGGGATGGCAAGGGCTGCCAGCTGTCCAAACCAAGCAGTCCTGCACTTTAGTTTTCCATACAATAAAAGCAAAGAAAAAAAATGCACAGCTATATAGATGCCATTTTAAAAATCTCATCTATAAAAATTATTTGTATGTGCACAAATAGTGCAATCTATTGTAAAATGGAAGTGATAGCATACGATTTATCAATATGTTTTCCCTTCCAGGGCATTTTTGATACATAAATTTAGTTAAAGTATGTCTAGTATTTCTGTCATAACTCTATCTCACCAGGGAACGAGTGACAGAGCAGCCTCTGAATCTCTGAGAATCAGCCCCTTGCTACTTGCTGAGCAGAGAGTGCAAGGACCTTCTTTCCAGACAGCGTTTATGTGGAACAAGGTTACAAGAGTATAAGATCAAGTCCACCTTGCCCCATTAGGTTTTCCTTTGGTCCACCCCAACCCCCCAGCCCCCACACACCTGGAAACTCTACTGCGACACAAGGATGGGATAGCACACTTGTGCCCTGGGCTCATCTTCCACCTGAACTCAGATGGCACCAGCCAGTGGGCTTAGGGTTTTCCCTAAGAGGAAGCCTCAGGCAGAGCCAAGGGACCTGAGAGGGGGAGGAGGAAGCAAGAGGGAGCAAGAGGAGGGGGGAGATGGAAATGCAGAGGTGCCGAGGGAGTGTAAAAGTAACCTGGCCTTTTTGTTACCCATGGTAGATTCTGGCCTTGGGAGTATGGAGGATGCACAGAGTTAGATAATGGACTATGGGAAGGGTGACTCTAGGATAGTGCTTTGCAAGCTCTTGGAAGAAAAGGAGGAAAAAGAGGGTGGAGAGGAGGAAGAGGGTGCATGGGAGGAGGGGGGCCAGGAAAGGGAAGGTGGGGGGAGGTGGTAGAGAAGGCCAATGCAACCACGCTTTGCTGTTCTCTCTATCCCTCACCTGCCCCCACATCGTCAGCCCACGTTCCCAGTCAAATGCTGGGGTTGAACAGCTGCTAAATGTTTATGTGACTCTCGTGGAAGCTTTGCTTCCCTTTATTGGTCCTTGAAATGGTGGCAGCCTGGCCCTGTTTATTCATTAATGCCTTTAAGTCAATACTGAAGAAGACAGAGGACCAGCAAATGGCAAAGCCAATATCTATTTCCTGTGTCTCCCAGGAAGGGAGAAGTTTCAAGACAGTCCCTATCTCTTGCTATCAGAAGCTAAAAAATATAAAAGGAAAAAAGTAAACTTCTAACTGAAAGAGAAATTTTACAGGTTACTTATCATTTTCAGATAAGGGAAATATGGCCCCAGAGATGCTAAATGAATTGCCCATGGAAACAGGCTAGAGCTGAGGGGCCCGGCTCCGCGTCTAGTTCCCTTTCCATTGCCTCGGAGGTTCTCAGACTCTGTTCCCCGGAGATGTCATGAAGGGGTTGGGCGTGAGGAAGCCCAGTTGAGGGACAGACTCTGCTTCCCTTACCTGCCATCACAGTCCGCTACAGTAGTTCCCTGTCACCTGACACACACACACACACACACACACACACACACATACACACACGCACACACACACACACACACACACGCAGCTTTTGCATAATATTGCATTTGAAGAAAATTCCTTTCTGTTACTTAAACTACATTTCCAAAACCACTGTTGCCTTTGACCCTGCTTCTGTTTTATGTACATCAAGATAGCAGGCCCTACTCTGCAGACTCATTGTCAAACACACAAGGCTTTTTTCAATGCGAGTATGATTTGGGACTGATGAGGGGCCCAAATGAATAACAAGGGTTGGTGGGAGGGAGCATTAATTCAGGAAAATTCCATATGACGTGTGGACCTTCTCTGGGAAGTGTATGATAGTAGTTCTTCATCTTTTTCATGTAATCACAATCACCTGCAGAGCTTGTTAAAACACAGATTAGTGGACCCCACATCAGAGTTTCTGCATCAGAAGGTGTCGAGTAGAGCCCAAGAATTTGCGTTTCTAACAAGTTCCTGAAGGCTGTGGATGTTGGTTGTCCGGGGACCACACTTTGAGAACCACTGGTGTAGAATATAGAAGGTTGGACGGGAGTAAGTAATGAGGTCCCCATAATGCTTCAAACTGAACTTCTGGTATAAAGAGGAAAGGACTCCTCTCAGAGGCAATATTATTGAATACATGAAAATAATACCTGGGGCTATGTAAGATATAAAAAAGTGCTTATAAGATTGAATAAAAGTATAATTTCAATGAGAACTAGGAAGAAAAGTGAAATGTGCTTCTTTTCTCTGCTATATAAAACAAACATTGTCTGACCTGTGGATTTTATGCAGATATGTTGATTGGAGGTTTGGGTAGGAATAAATATTTGTATCTATATGTGTATCATAGCCACTCATTCATTTAAAAACCACTTACAAACATTGGAGTTGAGGGGAGAAATCAATCCCTATTTATATGTGAATGAGTACCATAGGAGTATGATTTCTCTCCACAAATATTTATAAATGCCTACCATATGCCAGGCACTAGGGGAAGGACACATGTTCAGCTCATTGCCTTCAGTCCTGTGGAGGGAACAGGCAGTGAGATAAGAGCTAACAGAAGTATATGGAAATTCCATGGAGGAGAAACCATTTGGCTTGACAGATATTGAGCTATATTTTGGACAACGTAAGTTTGGGTTGTTTGTGGCATATCCAAGGAGAGATGTCAAGCAGGAAGCTAGAAATATGCCTCTCTAACTCATGAGGGAAACCTGGGCTGGAGATGTAGATAGGATGTCCCTATCTAATTATGGGTATACTTGATTTCTCCATGAAAACAGGTGAAGTGTGAGAAAAGGAACAGCGACATTTACGGGTCAGTAAAGGAGGCATAGCTAGCAGAGAAGACTGGGAGGCTGACTTTAGACTAATAGCAATGTAGATAAGATAATGTATACAATTAAGGGCGTATTAATATTTCTCTTTTAAATAATAACAATTTATTTGCTTGAAATAAGATGCTTTGGTAATTTCGTCAGTATGCCCTGTGGGAAAGAGCTAATGTGCCTAATTAACACGTTTTCATACTTCCTGGTTAGAATCCAACCTCACTCACTATTTCCACATATCCCAGTGTCTTATTTAAGTAAACAAAAGATTATCTTGCACCAACAAAGCTCTAAAACCCTAATTAATAATTTATCTAATCGTTTTCTCCTTAAAACCATTAGCTTTCAGTCATTTAGTCATATACATATATACTATTGGTCACATACAGTA
>NW_012137080.1:1866465-1867312 GCF_000956105.1 Propithecus coquereli | reverse complement strand
AAAAAAAAAAAAAAAAAAGAATCCATGTGGCCACTCTGTATGGAAATTAATAAGTAATTTTAATAGGATGATAAAGTTGATGATGATGGTGAGAGCAATAAATTTGTTTTTCATCTCCAACTACAGGAGTCAGTTTCATTTTCCTGCTTTTCCTGCCTGTATGCCTTCGCACACTGTTTCCTTTACTTAGGAATCCTTCCACCTGCCCTATTTTCCAAGAAAAATCCCTCTTCATCTTTAAAAGCTGATACATGTGTTGCCTCCTCTGTGAGGTCTTTACCTGTCGCTGCCGCTCTCCACTGCCAAAGTGTCAGCCGTATCATGTGTTAATAGTGTCACACTTAGGATACAAGTCTTGATTTTATTATGTGTTTATATATGTTTCTCTCAGACTATGAATAGGGCCAGGAACAGTGTCTTATTCTTTTTTGCATTCCAACATCCGGCAAGGTGCCTGACACATTGCAGACCCTCAAAAAGTATTTTTTGAACCAAACGTGATGAAGATAATGGTGATGATGATGATGGGGTGGGGGGATGGTTTCACATCTTTCAAGAGAGATAAAGAACATTCCTGGCTTGTAGAACTACTCTTTAGTGTAGAATAGCATATTAGTCAAGGTAATCAATGCAGGATGCTATAAAATACAACTTCCAAAGTATTATACCCCAATACAAGGCTGTTACTTACTCATAAACATGTGGTGTGGGTTATATAGAGACCTTTCCTGGGCACCTCTCCTTTAGGTGACAACTCTGAAATCTGGATTCCTTCTACTGTGTGGCTCTTCCATTTTGGACTGCTTTGCCTCCAGCTGTTCAGATGGAAGCAAGTGTAGAGAAGACA
>NW_012137080.1:1863272-1866415 GCF_000956105.1 Propithecus coquereli | reverse complement strand
GTGGGGCCTTTAAGAGGTGATTAGGTCATGAGGGCTCTGCTTTCATGAATGGATTAATGTTATCTTGAGAGTAGCTTTGTTATCACAGAAAGTTTGGCCCTCTCCTGCTCTCTTTTGCACACTCTCTTGCCCTTCTGCCTTCCATCATGGGATGGCAGCAAGAAGGCCTTCACCAGACATGCCCCCTCAGTCTGGGACTTCCCAGCCTCCAGAACCAGGAGCCAAATAAACTTCTGTTGTTCATAAATTACCCAGTCTGTGGTATTCTGTTATAGCAACAGCAAAATTGACTAAGACAAAGGATATTGTTTAAAATGAATCCAACTTGTTACTTTATGGTCAAATCATTTACACACGCACATGCGTGCATGTGTGCGTAAGTGTGCACACACACACACACACACACACACACTCATTTCTCTTTATGGACCTTCTACACAAAGTTATTTGCTTGCTAGTAATCTTACTCCAGAGGGGTTCAGTTGACTTTCCCAAGACAAGTTAGAAGGTGGCTGTTCAATCCTTTTTCCTGCCTCAAATTTCTACTTGTTCACTAAGAGAATTCTCCAGAGACAGATGTATTACAGCACTTTGAGAACAATATTCACACCCACTGCTGTAGAGTGAAAAGAGATAGCTCAACGGTCCAATCTTTGAAACAATTTAGTGGCTAAATGTGTTACTTAGGAACTAAATCCAAGTAGGTACTTAGAAAGAAGCAATTAAAAATGGTGACAAATTCCTCCCAGAGTATATGGGTATTTAGGCTTCTGCTCAAGTCTTCCATGCCTGCTGCTGTGCGCATGCTAGACTTCAAGTACACATCTCTTTATCCACCCTATTACCTCATGGCCATTACTTGCGGGTGATGAATGCTGGTGTTCACAGAACAGCGTGCTGATGCATTTTTTTCTGCCATTGTATGTAACATGTTTTCTAATTCTTTTGCTCTATTCAGCATTTGACCCCAACGATGGGGGATTATGGTATTAACTCTCTACCCAGCACACATTCTTTACAGACTCTCACTAAATACTGTAAGCCTGCTGCAGAGAGGAATAAAAGTGAAAGCATACCGTCTGGTCTTAAGCTGAGCACACAGAGGGTCGTGATCCAATTGGAAGGGAAGCAGAATTTTTAAAAAGAAAGAGGTTTGACCAAATTTTAATCCATGTCATTTTCATTTCTCTTACCCTGTGGATTTGGGTGATTTTATTTACACTGTCAGCTTGAGCCTAGGGATTGGAAATCAGGCTTTTATGGAGATTATTAAAAGTACATACAGTACACTAAAGGTTGGGCTAACTGATATATGCTGCTAAAAATATGAATGTGAATGCTCTGGTATTAGATGCCACTGGCGTACATTTCATCCTCCTTAGAAGGTTATTCTTGGGAGCTGGACCTGCTGCAATGGTAATGAGATGCAGGCTGCCAGGATATTTCTAATAGGTAGCAAATGACCAGGGATGGAGATGAATTAGCATTACTCAGATGAGAAGGTAGCTCTTTATACCATTAATTCCAAGGCAAAGTAATTCCACCATCCGTCTCCTAAAAGAGAGGGCATTGTAAATTGGGGGGAGGGGAGGGCAGAGCTAAAGTATCAAGGATTCGTCCATGGTTGGACAGCTGCAATGTCACCCAAGTCTCTAGGCTGGGTTTTGTTGGGTCTAAACTTCTCAGATGCATCACCAGCAACTTACCGTTAGGTAATGTCACATAGGCCTGGGTAACAAAGATAAAACTCTATACCTCAGTTACGGTCTTTAAGATCTCAACAGATAAAAAGGAAATGGTTTACCAGATTGAAAAATACTAGGAGCATTCACTCTATAATGAGGCAGATGTAGGATCTCAAACACGTGGAAGTACTATTCTATTAACACAAAGTTGCTGACTACCAGGGCCTTGTGTCCTTACAAGGTTATGTATTATGAAAACCTAAATAGGCTTAAGCAGGTTTTAGAGAGATGCATGGATCACAGTTTCATGATAGATCAACAAGAAAAAAAATAGGGTACTTTAGGGACTTATTTCCAATTATGGGGGCCAATGGCATTCCGATGCCTACTTCATGATCTCCTTCTTACGTCACGATAGATCGAGTCACTGTTATGTTGAAGCTTTGAAATGTGCTCCACACCTGGAAATAGAGAGGAAGGCAGATGGCAGGGAACAACTGACCAAGTGTTTATTTTACTAAGAGCTCTCAAGTCCCAAGACTGGCAATGATGATCGGTTTAAGGATTGAGACCCATATCTCTTGTCACATCCTAGACACCTCATGTGTAAAACTGTGCTGCCTGCCACATACCCAGGCCATGAAGGAGGGAACACAGTGAAAGGTGGACTGTAGGTGCTTCACTCTTTGAAGGCTTAGTTCAGAACCAGTTGTCCTAACTCGCTTATATTCTACCTCCTGACTTGTTCATCTTCTTGGCTTCAGATCTGGGATTTATTTTCCTTTTTAAAACTTCATCCACTCACCCC
Organism: Propithecus coquereli; assembly: GCF_000956105.1. Classification (NCBI taxonomy): domain Eukaryota; kingdom Metazoa; phylum Chordata; class Mammalia; order Primates; family Indriidae; genus Propithecus; species Propithecus coquereli. The sequence goes on along the minus strand of NW_012137080.1, from coordinate 1,863,922 downwards.
AAAACCGTCCGCTCTCTGGCTAAAATGTTTATTTCCCCCTTAAACTCTGATCTTGACTCCTACTCTGGCTGTACTGTCTTCAGGCACACTAAGTAAACATCGCACCTGGTTCCGCCTGCCCCATAGACACCTCAATGTCAGTGTGGCCCTACCTCTGAGAGTGGCTCTCTCTCCAGGTGGACCCCAGCCCACGGGTAGGCTCTGTTTGAGGATACCAGTGAACTACAACCAGAAAGAAGTGCAATGGGCCTTTTTGTTTTTGTTTTTGTTCTCTTGTGTTTTCTTGTCCGTTTTTTTTTTCTCTTAGAAATTTATCTGTTTTAGAACACTATGTCTTTGAGTGTGACAGCACATAAACTTCTGTAACTCTGGCCCATACTACCCCAACTCTCCTTTATTAACCGTCTTTAAAAATGTTAATATATAGGTTAGACAATGGTTATTTTTTTCAAGCCAGGTTTCACTTGTTTTATTTCCTGGATTTGCAAAACTATTCTATGCATCAGAAAGGCTAAATATTGAGTTCTCTGTCTAGTACAACAGTACTAATGAAATTAAGGGGAGACCAGTGACTTGGCCCATATTACATAGCAAGTGAATTACGGAGCTTAACTCACCTGGTTAGTAGTGCTTAATCTACTACCTGTGTT
>NW_012137080.1:1862717-1863222 GCF_000956105.1 Propithecus coquereli | reverse complement strand
GCAGATTTGTGATATAAACTCACATACCTGCACAGCCGTCCACACACACAATCTTTCCCCGCCTTCCTTGTTACCTCACCTCTCTTTCTTGGCTACCCCTAAGGTACAATTACAACACTGAGTTACATCTCAAGTGACAGCTGTCATAAGCTTTTAAAACTTTAAGTACGAATCAATACTCAGTCCCTTCAGTTAATATTCAGTTCGACATACATTTAATAAGCACCTTTGTTCATCCTGATGCAAGAGTGGCTTAGATTATGGTCTCTGCACTCCGTGAATTTGTTGAGCAACAAGTAGGCCTATTTTGGCCAGAGAAAGTGGCTTTCTCTAGTTCAACACATGATTATATGCCTTTAAAAGTAAACATTTATAAAATCTTGTTCAAAATGTACAGATGATGATGTTGTTATTGTTTTGTTGTTTAAGTCAAGGAAGCTCTTTCTGTTTCAATGCTTGTTCTAAATTGTTTTAAAATATATTTGTAAACCTAACGTGTGTGTGT
>NW_012137080.1:1845501-1850747 GCF_000956105.1 Propithecus coquereli | reverse complement strand
TGAGTAAATACCACCTAGAAAAAGGAAGTCATTACTTTACACTTATCATCAATTAGGATTTTTGTTGAGTGCTTAATAAAATGATATTCTTAAAAGCTAAGCTTTGAGAAAAAGGAACTTCTAAATTACAAAAGCTCCCTATATGTAAGCAAAGCAATACTTTGAGTGACAATGCAGTATGGTATGGAGGATTTAGAATATGACACAAGAGGCATTCTCACCTGCCTGGGAAAAAGGTTGAGTGTTATCCAGAGCTGGGAGGAGGAAGAAATGGAAAAGGCAAGGAAAACAGAATCTAGCCGGTTACGTATATCTCTGTCCCTGTCTCAGAGCAGTGGGGCTTGTTCCACTCTTTCCTGTGAGCATACTCCCTTCCCTGGAAGCCCACGTGTGTACTGAAGCCTCAGCAGGATGGTACTATTGCCAGGTAAGTTCACCTGGCTGAAGTAGTGGCTCAGGTGCCCTGAAGTAGAGTTTCTGGCTCCCCAAGGCCTGTACTTGGTACATATGAAATCCAGAAGCTCCCATATGTTCCCGTGGCAGAATACAGTGGTTTTGACAGGCCAGAGGACATGCAGGGGCCTGGAGTTGGAACAAGAGTGCTAGAGAGGGCAAGGACTCCACCACCAGATGCAAATAAATGGCCATGACATGGGCAGGATTAAACCTCAAAAGACAAGACGAAGGAGCCACTCCTCCATGACCACCAGCCCAAGGGACCCAGGGAACAGACAAAATCCATCCTGCAACAAAGACCGGCAAGGACTCCAAGGTAACAAGCAAACCTAATGTCCTCTTCCTCACCACCAAGGGGATACCCACGCCTCCTCCCAAGCCCAGATTCTATCTTAGCTGACAAGTGGGAAGAAAGAAGAAAATCCCAACAAGAGAAGAAGTTGCCTTTTGTCAACAAATTTAGGGTCCTGCACAGTTCCCCTTCACTTCCACTTGTTCTGACATGGCATCGGAGCAAGATGAAAAATGATATTAAAAATATAAAATGTTCTATACTGTGTACTCAGCTAAGCATGTGATTTTTAACCCCAGACTATATAAATGATAAAAAGTCACTGGTCAAAATGCCCAGAAGCCCTATCCCTGCTTTAAACGATAGCATGCAGGTTGGATAGAAATACATGTACCGTGTCATCTAAATTGTAGAGCTCTGTCAGGACTTTTAGCTATTATTAAGTTATTTGGTTTTTGACATCATAGATTCAATTAGGAAGAAAAAACGTAGTCACTGCATTTCCCTCTAAGAAAAGTTATTTCCTTATCATCTGTGGAGAGAATGTAAAATACAAAGTCACACACATAGTTATGTTATGAATCTATATTTAGCATTTAGAATGATAACAGACCAGGAAATTCATGGGAAAGAAATCACTTACTGTGTGCCAGGCACTCTGTATACACCATCTTACATATTCCCCAAACCACCAGATGTGTCAGGCATTATTCCCATTTTACAGATGAGGAAATTGAAATTCTGATGAATAAGTTGAAGTCAACTTGTCTGAGGTCACTAAAGCTAGAAAGTACTGGAGGTAGAATTGCAGCACAGCTGTTGGGCAGTGGGGAGGCTCTGTTGGCTTCCCTGCACTGCCCAGGGTCTCTGCCCCTCTGTCCAGCACACCATGCAGAGACCCGTGTAATGACCTTACACACCATGAAAACACAGGGCTGATGCCACCCGCTCCCCGGGAACAGGCATGGAAACATTGCTTCAAAACCGCTAACCTCTAACTTTGTTTGACCTTGGTGAGGACCAGCATCCCAGGCTATCTCCCCATCCCGCTGCCAAGATAGAAAACTGGTTCTTTCTCACCCAGGTTCCCAGTTCTGATGCTGGATGGAAAGATTTCTTTTTCTCTCAGGCTGCCACATTCGTGTTCTGTCCACTGAGCACATTGATGTATTGAAGAAAAGCCCAAGATGCTTTTCTGATTCTTCAGCTGCTTGGGCTTCTTCTGGTCTGTATGGTCCTTGTCTTGAGAAATCAGGGGCTGGGAACCTACTAGCTGGGCTGTTTGGCCTGGTAGAGGTGCCTTCAGGTGCCCACCTGTTCGCTTAGATACTGGGTGTTTCACAACAACCATGGATGAGCCAGAAGGCAGTGATCGCTTGCAACCTAGCAGCCTGCAGGAGCACCTGGGGAGAGAAGGAAGGTCTTTGGAAGACACTTTAAAAAATAATGCTTTCTAACACTCAGGCATCACAACCCGTGGAGCATGAAGTATTTGGTAGGACAATTACGGCAGGCTTTCGGAAGTTGCGGAAAAGACTGAAAATGGCCCATTTCTTAGGACATAAGGAAAAATAGGCATTGAGCCAGTAGAAAGCAAGAAGTGAGCCAGGAAGAAATGGAAGCTTTTCTGCTTCTCCTTACTAGCTCCTTTATACACTAAAGCCAACTGCACTAGCAGTTTGTCAGCCAGAGACCTTTGTAAACAAGTGCTTCCAAATTCTCAGACCAATGAAAATGGAGATTCATAAAGATGCTTTGAGGATTGCAACCCTGAAATGCCTTTGTGAGTCATTAATGCAAATTAAACAGTATTTGCCTTTTTCTTAACCGTTGAGTAATGACACTTATTTTATGAAATCTGGTGACTCATATTTAGAATGCTGAGAACATTTACTTAACCAGAATATTTGACTATGGGCCAATTTTGCTACTGAATGGGTTTAGAATTGACTAGCTAGCATCACAACAACTCATGTACTTCAGAATTAGAAGGAGAAGACTGCCTCCCAAATCTGATAATTTAGTAACCACGTGACCCCCACCATGTCCTTTAAACTCTGTGCCTTATTTTGCTCATTTATAAATGAAGACGATGATATCCGCCATCCCTGGTTATTAAGCTTAAATGAGATAGGTGTGTGCACATGTCTAGCACATACTTACACAAAGAAGGCACTCAACAAATGCAGCTACAATTATCATTATGATTATTATCATTTTTAACATTGATACTACTGGTTGTGTGAGCTTATTTAAGTATCTAACCTTTTCCTTCTTGTTGTATCAGCCTCTGCCCACCCTAGAATTCTGGTTTTTCATACTTCCCATGGAACACTGAAAGTTTTCCCAAGTTCTGCTATCAGCCCCTCCTTTTCTCATACAAAAACTAAAGAGCTGTTTGGGAGTGTCTGAGACTCTCTCAGGGCTGCTCTCCCCTCCAAAGAGACACCTCCCTCTGCCCTTGTCTTGGTTTTTCCCCATCATTTCCTCTTTCTCTGGGCCAGACCTGGATAAACTTGTGGTTTCCTTCCTTCATACTCTCTGGAGAGCTGAGTACTGCACGCTTGAAAGCCTAAAAACTTGTCATTTCCACCTTGAACTAGTGGCTGACCTTGCCAGACAGCCTGAGAAATGAATTAGTGTCCTTAAGCAGAGGCAGAATATGAACAGTGACCCAGCTCTCCTAAGCAACTACGGAAACTGTCAAGCGGTAGTTAAAGTTCCCTTTTTCCCAACCCCTTTAATTATGTTGAAAACTATGTCATATTGTTTTTGAAAAAGTTAATGAAATAGTAGGTAAAGGTGAACCAAGGAACATAATTTACTTGGATTTCCTTGCAAGCTTTTGATAAGGTCCCTCATAAAAGGCTATTAAGGAAAATAGATGACCAGAGGGCTATGGGCAAAAGTCTTTTTGGTGTATTAAAAACTGGTTAAGCTATTTTAGAGGAAGAATCCCTGATGCTGGCGACTTCTTGGAGCAGAGAAAGGTTAATCACAAACTGCCCCAGCGTTAGTTTTTGGACTTGAAGTATTTGAATGATTTATAAAGGAGAAGAAAGCAAAGTTGGTCAAAGACACAAAATTATTATCATGGTACAAACCTTCTAGTTTGGGGTATGCATGAAGGATTCTCATCCATCAACAGGGAATATATTCCTTGGAGGGAGAGCTTATCCTACTCAGAGGATGAAACCTCCAAAGATAGGAGCTGAACTCTGAAAACCTTTCCGAGTAAGACAAAAACCCTTCTCACTCGTGTGGCCCGAACACAGCCAGGCCTGAGGTTGGAGGGCAGGACACGATGGTCTTGCAAGTGTCCTCCCCACCTTTCCAGCAGATGGTGGTTTAAGGCCATAAAAAATTAGAAATGAGTGGTGTGGGTGGAAAACATTGAAGCAATATGAAGACACCATTTTGCATGCTTTTCATTCCAAAATTTAAAAGAATAATTCTATTGGTAAAGGAGAGCCAAAGGAATGTCATGGGGACTCGAGCATTAAATACATTTCCTGTATAATTTCTGTATTTGACCCAATGCAGCTGAAAGTAAACAAAAGATAATGCAGACCTGTTTACTGCCTACTGACTGCAGAGGCAATGTGAAGAGTCCCTTGCACAAAGGACTCTTTTTCATGAAAGACGATAGACCTTTTCTTAAAATGCTTATAATTTAACAACACACTTATTCTCATAGGTATCTTCACCATCACCACCACCCAATATTTTGACCGTAAAATGAAGAATTACTGAAGGAATTACACCCATATCTGGATGCTGATGAGGCAAATCCCAGGTCCTCTCCCAGCCATGGCCTCATTAATCTTTATGACACCTCTCACCGAGCCTCATCGGCGCTTCTTCAAGACCAAGACATCCTAAACACAAAAGTCACCCTGCAATCAACGGCAAAATTAGTTCTTATCTAGATTTGCCAAAACTTCTCTTTTGCTAGTCAAATTTTAAGGTGCTCCAGTTCATACATAGGGTGCTATTTACCCAGTCGTAAAGCATTTATTTTGAGAGACAGAGAGTATGTGAGATAAGATGTTGGACATAGAAATACCACTCACAAAGAGTCCAGCAATAGACCCATGCAAATATAGTCAACTTACTTTCAACAAATGTGCAAAGGCAATTCAATAGAGAAAGAATAATCTTTTTTAATAAATGGCAGTGGAACAACTGAATGTCAATATGCAAAAAAGGAAAAAAAGAAAGAAAAGAAAAAAACCTCGACATATACTATATATAAAAATTAACTCAAAATGGATCATAGGCCTAAATGTAAATGTAAATTGTGAAATTACAAAATTTCTAGAAGAAAGTATAGAAGAAAATCTTTGCAACATTGGGTTAGGCAGAGAGTTCTTTGATATAACAGCAAAAGCACTATCCATAAAAGAAAAAAAATGGATATATTGGACTTTATTTACTTTTTTTAAAGTTTGCTCTGCAAAAGATACTATTAGGAGAATGAAAGTCAAACCACAGACTG
>NW_012137080.1:1832513-1845017 GCF_000956105.1 Propithecus coquereli | reverse complement strand
TGGCAGATTCTTATAAAGTTAAAAACACATGTACCATGTGACCCAACAATTTCACTCCTAGATATTTACCTACAAGACATGAAAACTTATGTTCACATAAAAACTATTCTCAAATGTTTATCACAGCTTTTACCATAATGGTCCCAAACCAAAAACAACCAAATGTCCTTCAACAAGTGAATGGACACACCAAATGTGGCACGTACATCCAGTGGAATACCACTCAGCAATAAAAAGGAGCAAATTCCCAATATGTGCGGCAGCAAGTCTGAATTCTCAATACATTCTGCTATGTGAAAGAAACCAGGACTGAAACGCTATAAAGTTCCATCTCTATGGCGTTCTGTAAAAGATCTGGAGAACAGATCAGTAGTTGCCAGGTCTTGGAAGCAAAGAAGGGGGTGGAATATAAGAGGGTGACCCAGGAAATTTGGAGGGTGGGTGGCAGGGTGATGTTAGGACGGTTCTGTATCATGATTATGGAGATGGATCCAAGAATCTATGCATTTGTCAAAACCATCTGATCTATATGCACCCCAAAAGTGAATTTTATTGTTTTAAAATTTTTTAAAAAAATTAAGCCAACAAAATCCAAAACCAAAACAAAAACAAAGCCTTTTATGATAAAAGCTGCAATAAACATTTGTGTATAGGTTTTTATGTGAAAATAAATTTTCACATAAGTGATCACAATAACACATTGTATTTATATTTCTTACTATAACTTCATTTCCTTTGCAAGAAAGGGTGCAGTCTGCCATCATGTCTGTTGTGTCACTGACTGACCCGAATGACATTGGACCCCTGACCTCCTCGTTAACACACAGAGTGGTCAGCAGTCTTTTCGAGACTACTCTGCTTGCCTCCAACTGTGAAAAGGATTATTTGATGTTCTTAAAGATTCCCCTTCACCTTTAACTGTACATACTAATTATGTTACCATGGGTGATGCTAATGACAATGGAGCATCTGCACTAGTTCCTGAAGTTCCAGGACAGGACACTTGTGTTTTCAAAATGTAGCACCAAGACCAGAGCTACAGCCTGCAACCGCTGAACACCAGCAACTTCCGGAGACTCTGCGGTTGGCCCTGCAAACCACCAAACCACCCCCAATACACCAAAAGGTGTTGGTGTATTGTAATTATATGATGATTTTTTTTTCTTGGTGTTATTAATATTTTCCCTCTCCAACTGGGGAGAGAGGGAAAGATACACAAAGATTATACAATCCCTCGGTGTCCATGGGGAATTGGTTCCAGGATCCCCTTCAGATACCAAAATCCAAGGTTGCTCAAATCCCTGATATTAACTGGCATAGTATCTGCATGTAACCTATGCACATCCTCTTGTATACATGAAACCATCTCTAGATTACTTATAATACCTAATGCAATGTAAATGCTATGTAAATAGTTGTTATACTGTATTGTATAGGGAATAATAGCAAGAAAAAATAGTCTGTACATGTTCAGTACAGATGCCAACCATCCATTTTTTTTTTCAGATATTTTTGATCTATGGTTGGTTGAATCCACAGATGTGGACCCCACAGCTACACAAGGCTGACTGTATTTTGGAGCAAACATTAATTATTATTGAAGAAAGCAAGCACATTTCACTAAAAGCCCTAATGCTTATTTAAATAGAAACACCCCAGCCAAAGACCATGATGTAAAAAAGTTGTACATCAAGACTTTTTTTTTTTTTAGCAAATCCCCAGTGAGGTATCTGAGTTTAAAACCACCCAGAAACTCAGAGCAGGCCTCAACCCCACATAGCACAACCAACTACTCAAAGCAGAAGACCTGAGTCACAAGCAAGACTTGAAACAGAAAGCAAATCTTTCATTTTCCCAATCAGACCTAGAGCCATCAGACCGCAAGCAACTAAATTGAAAAAATGGCAGCTCCTCAGCTAACTTTTCACCAAAATAGGTCAGGTAGAAATGAATAGTTCTTTCTTCTGCATTACTAGTAATTTGTGTGCTTTTATGGAACTGTACTTAACACACTCTCTTGTCATTAATTGTCATCGACTCATCCCAATGCACAGCGTCCTCCCTGGGCTGTGAGCTCCTGGGGGCAGGGCTGAGGATTATAACATCTGTGTTCTCCTGGAGCCTACAGAGAGTCCGTGTGTAACATGTAGTCATAAGTGTTTGAAGAATAAAAGAAAGAAGGAGGAGGAAAAAAGAAAGTAGGAGAAAGACACCATGAGAGGAGAGAAAGAAAAGAAAGGAAGGAGTTAGGAAGGTGGAAAGAGAGAGGGAAGAAGGGAAGGTAGGAAGGAGGGAAGGGAGAAAAGAGGGAAGGAAGGAGGGAGGGTAGGAAGAAAGGAGAAAAGGAAGGAGGGCAGGTAGAAGAGAAGGAAGAAAGAAAAGAAGGAGGGAGGGAGGAGGGAGGGAGGGAGAAGAGGAGAGAGAGAAAGAGTGGGAGACAAGGTAGAGAGGAAAGAAGAAAGGGAGAGAGGGAGGGAGGAAGGAAGGAAAGAAGGAAAGAAGGGAGGGAGGAAAGAAGGAAGGAAAGAAGGAAAGAAGGAAGGAAGGAAGGGAGTGAGGGAGGGGGAGGAAGGAAGGAAAGAAGGATAGAAGGAAGGGAGGGAGGGGCAGGAAGGAAGGAAGGGAGGGAGGAAGGAAGGAAGGAAGGAAAAAAGGAAAGAAGAAAGAAAGGAAAATGTGCTCAGGGCGGAGAAAATGACTTCAGGTCGGGAGGGTTGAAAGGCAGAGAGGTGTCCAGTGTGGGAAGAGGGCAGCCATGAGCCAGCCTGCTCATCTGGGGGCCGGTCCCCAAATCCTCCTGTGGTTGCGTGGCCATGGCCGGTCGCTCTCTTGGAAATCACCACCCCGCTTTGTCCCTCATGCTGCAGCCCCGGGGGTGTCAGCAGCCATTGTGCGGTGAGCACAGGGCCAAGCCAGCAGCTGAGGCAGGAAGAGGGGCTGGAGCTGCTGGCGGGAGCTGCCAGGTCCACGTGCCCTGCTCCCGCTGCAGGCCTGGGTGCCAGAGCCAGAGCAGCCGGGTCAGGGTGGCGACGAGCTGCTGGCACGGCCAGGCTCTCACACGCTCGCCTTTCCAAGGGCCCGGCCGGCATTGCTGGGGAAACGGGAGGGGCCGGGCCGCCAGCAGCCGAGAGTGAGAACGTCCCCTTGCCAGAGCCAGCTGCTGGCTGCCATCTGGGCAGGGGCAGTGCCAGTTACCCAAATCTGCCTTCCCTTTGGAAAAGGGGGAGCAAACTCTGTGCTGAGAAGATAGCTTCCCCTCCATCCCGAGGCTCTCAGTTAAAAACCCAACAAAACCAGCCTTTAAAAAAGGAAGGGATGAGAAATGCCACGCATTGGGCTGTTTCCAAAGGAATTTGCTTCTCCCAGGGCCTTTACATCCAAGAAAAATCTTTATTCACCCTCGATATCCCTTGGTTCTTTCATTTTACTCAGCGATAACCTTTTATTATTTTTTGAAATTAAATATTTGCACAAACAAAATGCTGGTATCTGTGTGTCCTTTATACTTGTCACACGGGGATGGGATGATCCATCACAAGCTGGGAATTCCTTGAGAGCTGTGACTTAGTCTTTATAATTCACCCTCTACCGTGAGTAACCCAACACCTCACCCAAACTGGCGCTGCCTGGGTGCTTTCTGAGTGATTCAGTCACTCATTTATCCGACACTTCCTGAGCACCTTCTAAGCAGGAGCTTAGAAGATCCGGCTCTGTTCTCAGAGTTCAGCCAGTTGGGTGGAAGCACACCCTTGAGTCCTCCTGGATGTTGGGAAGGGGCACTTCAGCCGCTGTGTGTCAGCCCTGTGACTGTCCTGCGATGGAGCCCGGCCCCGCGACCACGTTACATGCTACCACTCTGCTCCCAGGAGGCAGGTGGGAAAAGAGTTGGCATCTGACACAGCACAGAATCAGGGAGACCCTCCACGAAACCAAACAGCAGGCAGGCTTTGTCCAGGGGTGAGGGCAGATTGAGCAAGCCACCTTCCATGGGCACGGACCAGTCAGAACATGATGACGGCTGGGACAGACCAGTGCAGCCACCCTGGAACATCCCCGCTGAATAGGAATCCCAGCTTCATTGTTTATTATTCCCTTATCTTTCAAACCCTTCTTTTCTGTTTTAATACCTTTCTTCTCAGTGAAGCACAGAGCCTACCTAACTTCCCACCATCGTAAATACGCATTAAAACCTGCCTGAGTGGGTGGATGCTGGGACAGAAGCCCCTAGAGCTCATGAGGACCTCAGCTTCGCAGAGATCTTCATGCGGGTGGGGGTCCACTTTGGTTCTCTGCCTTTGCTGTGTCCTCATTCTGCAGCAACGCTAAACATGCCTATTATTCACGTAATAGTGGGAAGAGCCAGGCAAGGTCTCGGGAGCGAGGTTTGCTCTCTGAAATACAGAGCTTGGTCTCCCAGCTCTGGAGCCTTAACGTTCAGCCTGCCTGGGGGCCATCGGGCTCTAACAAAAACGGGTTCACATTGTCCAAACTCGCAGAAACAATGCGATCTTGCCTTTTAAGTGTTTCCTACGTTATTTGACAACAATGGAAAAATATATGCAAACGCAGCTATAGTGAGCACTCGTCTGATGAATTGCAGCGGGAATGCTGTCCTTTGATCCACACCACGCTCCCTGAGACAGCCAGGTCAGGTGTTAGTGTCCGATTCATAGCCCTGCAGAGGTGACAGCTTGTCTGAGCTGGCGGAGTCGGTGGCAGAGCTAGACCAGAAGGTGGGTCCCCTGCTTCCTCGGGCAGGGCTGTTTCCATAAGCTTCGGTGTCCCAGTGCAGATACTCTCTGGAGACATGAAATCAAGAGAGAGGCTGCCCCGATGGGTACGTGGATGGAAACATAGAGTCTCCACTGGTCAAGAGCACGGGATCTGATCTCTGCACTCCCGAGCTCCCAGCACTACCCCTTGCTACCCACGTAGTGTTGGGCAGGCTGAGTCTCCCAGTGCTCCTTGCTATGCTTTCCCACGTGGAGGCACAAAATAGCACCTTGCTCACAAGGTGGCTGTAAGGACCGAACTAGGTAACACAGGTTCCTCACCGCAGGGTCCAGCCTGGAGTAGGTGCTCAGTATGTGACAGACATTTTTGTTATTTTTATCATTTACGTCTGAAAAGATGACTTCTGCCCTCGCACTGGAAAGGCCTCCCCCGACCCCAAGGCTATTCTTGACTGGTTTGTGCTACCTGGAGCTCCAGTTATCTGCTGTCTCCTGCATGAGGTGGGAGGAAGCCATTCATTCACACGCTGGTATTTGTTCATGTTAACCCTATCTCCGCCATTCCCAAGAACATTTGTTTGTTTGCTGAGCGCTGTCTCTCTTCCAGGCATCTTCTAACACGTTAGAAATATTAATTCATTCTATTCTCATAATAACCCTGCGGGTAGGAACTATTATTATTCCCATTTTACAGACAGGAAAACTGAGGCACAGAGAGGTGAAGTCAACCTGTAAGAGACGGCAGAGCCAAGATTCAAATCAGGCGGTCCAGCCCTAGCCAGTGTGTTCACCTGCTAAACCAGGTGGTCCCTAAATTTTAACAAGGGCTATGCCTTGAATGAAAGAAGGCTGTGATCTTATAAAAAAAGGTGCTTATAGGTAAGGTACCTTTTTGAGGCTCTCAAATTTCTCTCCTACTATCTACCAAAAGCCTAAGCAGCCCTGGAGTCTCTTACTACTTAGTAGAGGCTTCTTGAGTCATGAGATTTGATGAGCTGGAGCATTGGAAACTGCCTGACTGGCCTAAAATTCATCACTAAAATCCATTTTCTAAATGGCTTTCAAAGCATAGCTCCGTGGTGGGCCCGGGGCTAAGACATTACCGAGAAGGTATTTTCGACCCTCTGGGGTCCTACAGTTAAGGAAGACAGGACAGTTGTTGGTGGAAATGCCGAAGGACAAGTACCATTCAGACAGACTCTAAAATGACCGCCTAGGAATGGAGGAGCCCTTGTGTGTGCGCAGCCTGAAGGACTCAGACCTACTCAGGCTGCAAAAGCAAACCCCGAGGGAATATGAGGGGAATTTACACAATTATGAAAAGTACAGACAGAGTGAAAGCAGATCTGTTCACAAATCCCAAAGCTCCGAGCCCAGGGGACATCTCCTGGTTTGAAGAAGTTTTAGGACAAATAAAAGTTAATCCTGCTTCAAGACAGGATCTGCCTCAAGAGGTGGCACGGGTGAAAACACACATATAGTAGCTTCTAGAAGGGTTTCGACGAAGGTGGGGATGCTAGAGCTTAATATTACACGCTGAAGGGAAGCTGGCATGCTTGAATTGCACTGTACCCAAGGCCCTATCAGTCCTTTGCTTTTGAATAGAGCCTAATGTTTCACATACACCCTCGTCTGGGGTCTCATCACATCCCCCGAAAATTCTCAAGGCTGTCACTACTAAGCCCACTTTAAGTAGCTGGAAATTGAAGCTCTGAGAAGTTATCGGCCCAGCGTTTGTAGCACTGGGACTTTCTCCAGCTCCAAACCGAGAGTGAACTTGGTTTCCCAGGCCAGCGAAGACATCTGGGGACAACACAGGTCTACAGACATAAGAAGATTTCGCCACTTTCATCTGAACCACCAGGATCCAAGATAACCTTGAATAGGGGCTTTTCTAGACAGACCAAGCCCAGCCATTCAGAGGACAAAACATCACACCTACAAGCCCTTCTGTGTCCCCCATTAAACCCTGGCTCCTATGCATAACGGGCTCACGTGAAGATCTCAGAGGGGGACCATGCTGTTGACTTTTTAAAAAAATAAAACAACGTATGAGTTTTATCTCTTTATCTCCTCAGTCCAGAGGGAAAAAAAAGAGCACAATCTGTTCTCTCAGTGGGACATCCACCTGATTAGATGTCATAAAACAGAGTAGTCCTTTAGTTAATAACGGCTGGAATACCTCCGACCCACAGTTACTGGAAAGAAAAAGAAACCTAACTACAGATAAACTCCCTAGGGTTTCAGATCCGTTTTGCAATAAGCGATGTTATGAAGGAAACCTGGCCCCAAAAGATAGTTTGAATGCAAAATAAAGATAGTTCACACGCTTTGAAGCAGGAACAGGGCTTCTGTGGAAGCACCAGAATCATATTTTTGGAGGATCATTATATTTCCTGCCTCAGACTTTATTTGGGTCCCACCGTTCTTTTATACAACTTCTATTTTTAGTCCTCAGAGGTACCATGTCCTGCCAGGCAGGGGCCTCAGCGGGGCAGGTCTGGGCAGGAGAGGCAGTGGTTAGATGCCTGGGGAGGCAGGGAGCTTCAGGAACAGGTGCGACCCAGAGATCCAGACGGGCCAAAGTGGGGAAAAGATCAGGTGAGCCCTGAGGGCTTAAGGAGCCAGACTCTAGGGTCCAGGAGACTAGCGAGTTATCATGAAGGAACTGGAAGATGGGCACGGCAGAGACAGGCAAGGACTCTTTGAGCTCTTTCGTACACCCTTTCGCAAGACAGTGGGCAGGGGCTCCCATCCATGGGTTTGAGGCGCAGGATGTATTTGATTCAGGCACAGGCAGAGGTGCCAGGCTGGCTGGAAGGTTCCTACAATCAGAGGACTTTGGAGAAGAAAACAAAACCCCTGTGGTCCTTAAAAAAAAAATGTAACCTATACTAAGCCTCCACCATTTACTTTTCCATGTATGCATGTGCTTTCTAAGTGCCGATTTCTGTGCTAAGTGATGGGAATAGACAGCAGACTCCTGACTGGTTGGCGAGAACCTGCTGGAGAAGCTGCTTGGTGCACGGCCCTGGAGCAGGCACGGAGGGAAGGGAAGGCTGAGCTGGGACACAAAACCAATGGAAGTCACAGTTCCTGTCATCAAACCGGTTGAAGGGACAAAGCAAAGCCTTGCACAACAGCTTGGCAGGACAACTTGGAGAAGACATTCCTCCTCTAAGCAGTACATTCCCCAATAAAAAGAAATTCACTTTTGATAATATGGTAAAAGTTAACTTTAACATGACTATCGGAATGCTAGTTAATAATTAGGAAATACAGTATGTGCTGATAAGAACAAAGACTATGTTTCCTGGAAAAAAAAAATTAAGAAAAATAGCTAATAAAGTATACTTTTCTCAAAAAAAAAAGGGGGGGGGAAATTCAATTTTGTTGAAAAAAATGTGGTGTTCCTGGACATTAGGATCCGCTGGGAAATTCAGAAGAGAGCTGAATTTCTCTAGAAAGGAAAGGAGAAGAAATTCAGTGATTTCTTAGGGAAGAGTTCAGAGAAAGAGAGAGAGAGAGAGACCCAGAGGCCCAGTTCTTAAAGAGGAACTTTGAGGAGAGAAAGTGACCATCCTGCTCTTTATTAATTGTGGGGTGTTATATCATGTAGCTTTCTCCTTCATCTCCTCATAAAATCACAGTTAATTTTACATCCATCACTAATATTTTGTGGGTTGAATCTGTTTGGGGGGATGTGATAATGCCCAAAATATACTTCAAGAAGGTCATAGGCCAAGGCAGAGGGTTCTCACGTGAGGAAAACTCTGTACGAGTTACACTGAGGACGTATGTTTAGCAAAGCACTAGCAAGTTCAGGTGCGCAATACATGTGCTCAGGATGCTCAAAATTAGGGGAATCATCTGAGAATGGGTAGGTGACCAGGGTAGTCTTCCTAAAAGAATCAAATTTGAGCTAACTGCCTCTGGGAGACAGACTCAGGACACTGAAATACAGTGGTACTTGTGTAACTGCACAGAGTTAAAAATACATATATATTTTCCTAACCTCAACTCAAGATACAGGCGTGTTCTCAGCTACACCAATACCTACCAGAGAGGAAAACTCAGGCGTGCACCAAACCATACATCCCTTACACATACCAGATGGTCTCTAGAACCTTTCAGCCCATGCACAAGTGGCACTGGTCCCACTGAGATGTACAGAAAGTGTTCATTAGTATTTAAACCATGTCACTGCTAAAGTGCAGAAAAGTCAAATTTATAACATGTTAGACATTTTTAGTGGAAAATGCAAATACATAGCAGGGAAGGTTGGGCACACGTCCCTTGAAACCATTACCTCACAGAGTTTAACCCAGGTCTAACAGAGAAAGGCTGTTCAATCTCAAGCAACATCCAAGATCGTTTTATCAAAGTCAGAATGGAAGCTTCATAGGACACGAATAGTCAACTCAAGAAACAAGAAATATAAATAGCCAATGGAATATATATATTTTAAATATATATTTTATGTATGTATATAAAGTTAAAGGAATGCAAATAAAAATGATGTAATACCATTTTTGCTCTGATCTGCAAAAATTAGAAGGAATAAAAAAGTTTATTATTGGATCGGATGGGGTCTCTCTTACAGCGCTGGTAGGTTTGCGCAACCCTTACGGGAGGCTGCATCTACCAAAAGCCCTATGTCTTAGTCTGTTTGCATTGCTATAAAAGAATACCTGAGGCTTGATAATTTAAAAAGAAAAGAGGTTCAATTGGCTCACGGTTCTGTAGACGGCATAAGAAACATGGTGAGGGCCTCAAGAAGCTTCCACTCAAGGCAGAAGGGGAGCAGGCATCACAAGGAGGAAGAGGAAGGAAGAGAGAGATGGGAGAGGGAGGTGCGGAGCTCTTTTTAACAATCAGTTCTTGCGGGAAATAATAGTGCAATAACCTGTTATCACAAGGACAGCACCAAGCCATTCCTGAGGGATCCACCCCTAAGACCCAAACACCTCCCACTGGGCCCCACTCCCAACATTGAGAATCAAATTTCAGCATGAGATTCAGAGGGGTCAGACAAACCATATCCAAAGCACAGCACTATAAGCAAGGGTACTTCCTCTAATCTGCAACTCTGCTCTTCCAAGACTGTATCTTAATGAAATATCCAGTGAAATGCACAAAGATGCCTGTATAAGGATTTTCATCATACTAATCTTTAAAATACTGAAAATTTGGAAGCTACCTAAATGTCTAGCGAAAGGAAATTTTTAAATAAAATATGGTATTCATTCAGTGAAATACCGTATCACCATTTGTAGTAATAATGTAAGGTTTCATGACACGAGAAAAATGTCATAATACGTAGCAAGATGTTGTCAATGAGAAAAGCAGGTTCCACACAATATATAATACGACACTCTTTGTAACAACAAAAAATAATTCATGTGTTTGGTTGTTAAACCAGAGTATAAGCTGCACGATAGCAGTGCATCTTCTGGCTATTAAATGCTATCTGGAAAAGCGCCTGGCATAAAATAGACCCTCAATAATATTTACTAATTATATGAATTCATGCTTACTATGCAGTGGGCACTGCTGTAAACACTTGATATAATATTTCATTCACACAACAACACTGTGTTCTAAGTCCTACTGTGAACTCCACCGAGCCAGAAGGAAGCTGCAGCTCAGAGAGGTTAAGCAACGTGACTCAGGTCACCCAGCTAGTACGTGGTGAAGCCAGGATTCATGCTCAGGCAGCCTGAATCCAGAGTCTTCACCCAAACACTTTTCTATACAGATGTACAGAGAAAAGTCTGGAAGGATATGCACCAATACATCTTCAGCAGCAAAGTCTGCAGCACTGGGTGGTGAGATTTACTCAAAGTTTTGTTTTCCCTTCTTGCTAGTCAGAGGTTTCCCATTTCTCTGCAATGCAGATGTGAAAATTACTTTATTTTAAATGTAGAAAGATATTACTTTTAAATAACATGCAGTTTTCTTCAGTGGATACCTTCTCTGGCCAGAAGCAGAAGTAAAGTAAAGCAGAGGAAAAAGTTTCTCAAGGAAGATATATTTTCATGTTCTAAAACAAGGTAGAAAATTTCCAGAACCTACCAACCCCCTGATTTCCCATGTGCTCTGTACATGACCTTCAATCTAAGAGGATTCCACTGGGTTGCTGCTCACCTGAACAGACACACCATGGCCCAAAGGAGAGAGTCCCTTGCAGGCCATCTCCACGTGGACACAATCATTCAGGCGCCATTGCTAACAGATGTGTCTTGAGTTCCTACTCTGCTGGACACTGGGTGGGCATGAGGGCCACAAATTCGAATAAAACATAGTTTCTGCCTTCAAGAAAGGCTCAGAGACTACTGGGGAGACAGACAGACTGAAAACACACAAAGTATTAAAGAGCTAACAGAAGGAAGTTCAGGTTGCTGCAGGAGCATGAGGGAGGGCCTCCAATTCCTGCAACATCCTGTACTGGCCTCTGTCGTAGAACTCATTTCATTCTCTGTTTACAGTGTGTGCTTTCTCATTCATCTGTCCAGCAATCTATCAACTCCGCGAGGACTGGTGCTGCATGTCGTTCACGTTTGCACCCCAGCACCCGGCACGGCGTAGGCTGTCCAATCAGTAGCTTTGCTCACATAGCTGTCTCCGTGTGAAGGTGGCTCTGTAAGCAACTTCTATGGCTCAGCCCATCGAGGATCAGGCCAAGGTAGAAGAGAGACTCCCAGAAAGCTCTTTAGCTCAGGCAGAGTAAACCAGCTGAACAGACAAGAAGAGGAGGAAAGGAACTCCCAGGCTGACCGAATGAATACAAAAGCAAGACGAAATTGAGAAACAGCTGGTTTTATTTCCATCAAAACAGATGTGGTTGGAGTAAAGAGGACCCCGGGCTGGTGACCAGAGCTGAGTCGTGAAGGGCCTTTCATTCCTGCTAAGAATCCAGGTTTTAACTTGCAAACTATTAATATGAGGATTCCAAGAAGGGTTGTGGTCAGAGATTTGGTTTTAGGAAGATCACTCTGGGAGCACCGTGGAAAGTAGAGGAAAAGGGGCAAGGCAGAGGCAAAGAGGTCGGTTAAATTAGGAGACTGCTGCAAGGAAGCGACCAGGAAATAATGAGGACCTGGAGGAAGGCAGGCGTTGCAAAGGTGGAAAGAAAAAAAAGAGAAAGAGTCCCCACCATTATTTCCCTCCAGAACAGCTTGGAATGATGCTCAGGCACGCAGAACACTTAAAACCTGACTCGGAGTGTGAAAAAGGCAAAGAGGATCTCAAGTACCCGGCCATGCTGCTGGCTCAGCAGCGCCAATCCCCCAAGGCTTCACAGCCCACTAGCACCTCCAGCCCGCCCCTCCCACAGGCAGTAAGGAAGACATCCAGCAGCCAGAGAAACACTGAGAAGCAGCAGCGGAGGGGGAAAAAGTACATTACAGAGCCCAGCATCTGTGTCTAGCAGCTGCCAAGCAACCTCCATGTGTTCCTGCAGCTGTCGGCATGGTAGCAATGGAAGACGGAACAGAAGGGCAAAAAGAACGTTCAGCAACAGGCTCCGAGCACCAGGCAGGTAGGCGGGCTCAGGGGCAATTGACGCTGATCCACTGGGTGCCCCCAGGAGCGGCTGTTTTCCTTAGAGAAGAATTGCCACACAGAGCCCTTACGTAGCCAGGCCAGGTTCCCAGGGTTTCACAAAACAGGACACTATCCCCTCTCTGAACCAGGTGGCCCAGGAAAGCTGAGACTGGACTTGCCCGTCCAGCCTCCTTGGTTTTTTTTTTTTTTTTTTTTTTTTTTTTTT
>NW_012137080.1:1827403-1829754 GCF_000956105.1 Propithecus coquereli | reverse complement strand
AAGAATATTCTGGTAAGAAGGCAAAAAACGGTTTAGATTGAACATATGGCACCACCAAACACCATTTGCCTAAAACTGGCCTGAGAGAGGCTAGAGTTAGACCAAATACTGCCATCATGGCCCCCTCCCTGTTTTGAATACCTAACTTAAGTTTTCATGTGCTAATCGTGTTTGAGTTTGGCCTCACCGCCTTGGATCCCAGGCAGAGCCCCTACTCTGCAGAGAAGAAACACCTGCATCATCAGGTGAGCCCCCGACATTCCTGCGTCCCATCTGTGGGAAAGGAACCAGATGGGGGAAGATTTCCTTGGGAGAAAGAAGGTCGTCCTGTTCCCCTCTGTCCCAGATCTCTGACTCTAGTGGATAAAACTGAGTCTTTCCCCCTTGGTCCTTGACTGACCAGACAATCTGATTTCTCTAGCAGCTACTTTTCTTTTCCTTTTAGGATCTGGTCAATTTTATAGTCTGCAGTTGGCTCAGCATGCCCTTAAGTGAAGGAATCTGCATGTCCCATCAATCTCCATGGCTTTGGGGCAATGTTTTAAATGGCATTTGGTGACTGAAAGCAAGATATAATCACCCTATGCCAAAAAAGCTAACGATGAAGGCCACCTCTAATAGTTTTTATGTTGCTGTTAAGTCACACGCTTTCACTCTACTAGCCACACAAATGAGGTGCAAATCAAACAAAAGCAAACCCTCAACAGGTTTGTTTAAATACAGTGTTTATTTTTTTAATTCCCTTTTAAATAAAGAGCAAACAAGGACAGAAAAGAAACAAGATGGTGCTTTTGTCGTTTGTTTTAACAGTTTTGATTTTTGCCTTGGTTTTTTTCTGTCCTCCTCCTGCAGGAGGCTGGAAGGGTCACAAGGTAAGTGTTTTTCATTCATATCCGTGATGCATAGGTATTTGGAGATGATAAAAAATGTACTTTTTTGTTCTCCCTTTTCATTTGGATTCTTCCTGTCAAGGTGCCCAGAATAAGGCTCTGGAGCAGATGGGGAAGGCACATGAAGCCACGCTGGGAAACCACGGTTCCAGGAACGGTGCTTGTATCGTCCTGTTCTCCAACAATAAGAACGGCCCGGGGGTGACTGTGGCACCTGCCCCTCCTCCACGCCCCGCACACGCGGCCATCGGGACCTTTAACACTTGACCCTTGTTAATATTTGTTAGTTTGGCGCCCACTTCTAGAGCCCCCTATTTTTCACCTTAGGGCCAGCATGAGCTGAGAGCTGAAGGAAGCCGGTGAGGACACCCAGCAATAGGAGCAAAGGTACATTCTCCACTTTGGCCTGACGGTGCGGTTGAGAAGGATCCTGAGAACAGCTATGAGGACAGGAGCCGCCGCTGCAGCCAGCATGAATGGGCTCACTCCAGAGGAGCATGACCCTATAGACAGCCCCAGCAAGGCGGCTGCTCAAGAAGGACACTTGTCACATATCTGCAGGATATAGGGATATGGCGGGAAATGCATGAGACTCCACTGACTCTGTGTGGTGCCAGAGATTGTTGTCTTCTTACAGATATTGTGATCGGAATGCCTCACTCAGTGGCATCTCCAGACTAAAGGGATCTGGGGGAAATGGCCAACACTGTAGTAACCAACAGTGTCACTCTCCACACCACTGCTATGCCGTCATCTTGTTGACACCTCACACCAGCAGGTGAGTGTGACTAAAGAGTCAGTCCTGCTGGAGTCGGTGGAGGGGGCCAATAAATGGTACCCCTCTTTACCTGCGATCGGAACAAATTGGTAAATGAAGCAAAGGGGTCGCAGATGGAAGCTAAGATAAAACCTTTGTAACTAATAAAGACCAACCAGAAGGATACTGTTGATAGCAAGGGCCCCAGAATGAGGCCGAATTGCTCTTCCAGGCACTGGCCATGCTCAGCTGGGGCAGGGGGCCTGCTCGGTGTAGACAGGGGAAAAGAACACCTGCTTCTTGCAGGCGGCTACTTCCCCAGAAGAAAAGGGAAGGGGTGGGGCAAACACGCCTAGTGTATTTTTCTTAACTGTATCCATCAGTTAAGTCACTCCACCTCCCCTGGAGGAAGTGAGGGTCCAGAATGCCACCCCGTCTACATGGAAAGAAACATCAGGAGTGGAGAACAGGCTCCTCAGTATTGTTGCAGAGGTGAGGAAATGGACACAGAGAGCAAGTAAGAGATTTTCCTCGCGATACCCAATGAGCGAAAGGTGATGCCAGGTCTCTGGACTGCCAAGGCCAGCGATACCGTGTCACCGAAGCACATCCACTCCCAGGGGCAGGAGGGCTTCAGCTCAAAACCACATTTGTGGTTCAATGTCAGTTGAACAGTTTAAGTCACTAAAACCTGTGTACCTGCA
>NW_012137080.1:1825697-1827353 GCF_000956105.1 Propithecus coquereli | reverse complement strand
CATGAATCAAAGTTACCTACAGGGGGAGAATTTTTTGATAAGTTCATCAGCCCCTCATCACCAAATAATCAGAGATGAGCCAGGGTCCCATCATTCAACCAAAATAGGGAATTACTGGTTTAGACAGTCACCTTGGGAGGTTTGGGGGAATGGACCATGTTGATTATTCACTCATTCATCCATTAACTCAGAGATTTATTAAGTACCTACTGAGTACCTAAGAATATGCCAGGCTTTGTGGTAGCTGAAAGAGACATAGGGACAAGAAAATAATGCCTGGAATGTCTGTCATGCTGTACAATTTACAAGGAATTTTTACATCCTTTAAAAAAAAAATCAAAGCTAATAGTCATCACTTGCATGGGACAGGCCTCCCAAGTATCTATAGCCATTGACTATTCTGATTGGCTAGTGCCCTTGTGAAGCAGGTGGGAAACACAGCATTTCGAAGACCACCCCTGCCCACTCATCCAGGTAAGATCGCATTTACGTTCACGAAATATCTGGCCTCTGACCACTTTCTCGTGAGCAGCACAGCCAGGATTAGAACACTCAAGGAACTTATAACACAGTCAGAAGAGGAAGGTATCAAGAGTGATCTGAAATAATTCCAGGGTGACATGAAAACAAGGCCCAATAGTGTGGGCCAGAAAGCATGCATAGCACATGGGTAAAATGAAAAATACGGGAAAGATGGTCTAGTCTTCACGGCAAGCTTGGTGAAGAACGGCATTTTGTGGAGGGGCTTTGACAGCTCGTACAGGTCTTAAAGGAAATTTAGGATTTGGACCGGGCTTTGGTCGTGGTTGTTACGGGAAGAGGCTCTGGAGACAGAATCCCTAGGTTCAAAACTCAGCTTCCCGTGTATAAAATGAGGATGATAACAATGGTATCTACTCGGGGGTTTTTCTGAAGATTAAGAGATAATCTAGGCAATGCACCTTACATAGAACGTGCTCAGCGATTGGTTGGTGTTAGGATTTCATTTCCCTTTGCACATAGTGAGTGGTAAATAGCCTTCCGCAGAGGCTCTTATTTCCCGCATATAACATTCAGGATTGCTGGTTGCAAGCAACAGAAATCATCCCTGGCTGATGAGGATCTGTGAATAGCTCAAAAGAGAAGGAATTTATTGAAAGGTAATTCACAGCATCACCAGAAAGGCTGAAAAACCAGGTAATAAAATGGGCAGGAAGCAAGGGAGGCTGGGCAACCAGGACCCAAGGTCAAGCGATACCGAAGAACCCCCTGTCCAGAGTGCTGCCGTGGGTGCCAGACAGCACTGCCCAGCCACGCTGGATGGGTGGTGGGTGCTGCTGTCTCACGGCCCCGGGCACTGGCTTGCACACTCCAAACACCGTCTCTGTTATGTTAGGTTTCTGTTACGCACAGCCAAACTCATATCCCAACAAACATTACTCATCAAACTTGAAATCCAACCACTTCTCTGATCTTCAACGTACACTCCTGTCCCCTGGAAAGTTAAGAAATTATCTCTGTGTGGTGAACTTTGGCAATTTCTATGTGGACCTTTCTCCCTTGCCTCAACCCTCCTCTACCGGTGTCCTAAAGATTCCTGAAGGCTTCAATCCCTGTTAAAACAGAAATAACCCACGGAGGGGTAACACTATGTTATCATCAGGTTTTTTTTTTTTC
>NW_012137080.1:1802706-1822113 GCF_000956105.1 Propithecus coquereli | reverse complement strand
CTGTCTGTTGGCATCTGCAGCTAAGTTTAATCTTCTTTATATCCCATTGCCTCTTGAGATTGGAAGGGATTTTTTTTGTGTGGTTGTTTCTTGTTTTGGTTAGTGTTTTCCCCCAGAAATATCAACTGTCGCTGTCATTCTTACCAAAGGAGGTTGTCTTGTTGGTTCACATGAGCCAAGCTTATTTCTTGCAAAATATTTTTTAATAATCCAAAGTCCAACCACTAGACCAGTTGTCATTAGTTGGGCCTTTAAGATAGGAAGTAAAAGGGACAGAAAATGAGGCCATTAATTTTATTTTCTGTATTTTATTTAATTGTTCTACTCTTGGATCTACAGAGCATGAACTGTAAAGAAACTAGTGAGGGTTTTTTTAAGTTCTATTTTGTTTTTTTCAGTGTCAAATAATGTAACATTTATTTTTTAAAAAAGAAATTAAACATTTAGTTCTTAATATTCATACAGATTAAGTCAAACATTTGATTTCATTAATTCATTTCTTCATTTCTTCATTCATTCATTGATTCAATAAATATTTACTTGGTACCCACTTCGTGCCAGGCACCATCCTCTAAGGAATCCGAGGGGATCAAAGCTACACTGTGGAGGAAGCCAGAAGAAATAGAAGACAAAAGTCCCTGGGGAGCCAACAGGCTGGTTTAGGAAACACAGCACACAGCAGGTGCTACATAGATGTAGGTTGTATCGAACTGTACCTACCGAAACAACTTCAGGTCTCTAATTCAACATCTCCACATGTCCACATGATTACAGATCAACCTGACAATGGTGTGCACTTCTCGCAAAGCAAGCCACTAGACCCTGCTAATGTAAATACATCCATTTTATTCCAATAAGTTTTCACCATGTAGTCATCTCCTGTTTTTCCCCCCTAAAATTGGCAAGTACTTTAAGAATGTAGGCTCTGGAGCTGAACTATAGAGGCTTTTTTTTAAAAATTAAGATATAACTTACATACAATAAAATGCATAGACCTTAAGATCTTGAATGTTCACTTCAGTGAGTTTTAGCGATTGTATATACCAATGTGGCCACCATTTAAACAAGATACAGACCATTTCCGTCACCCTAGGAAGTCTTCTTGTGCCCCTTGCCAGGCAATTGCTTTCTGATTTTCTATTATTATGGATTATTTTTGCCTGGTCTAGAAATTCACGTAAACAGAATTATGCAGCATGTACTCCTTTGTGTCTGGCTTTTTTCACTCAAATAGCGTTTTTGAGATGTTGCATTTATCAGTGGTTTGTTCCTTTGTATCACTGAATAGTGCTGCGTTATATGGATAGACCATTGTTTTGTTTATTCATTCTCTCGTCAGTGGAAATTTGGGTTGCTTTCAGTTTGGGGCTATTATGACTAAGATAGCTATAATCATTTTTGTACAAGTCATATTATGCACATATGTTTTCATTTTGGGATAAATACCTAGAATTTCTTATTGCCAGGTCAAAAAAAGTAGATGACTTTTTAAGAAATTCACAAATAGTTTTCTAAAGTGATCAGTACTGTTTTATACTACTACCAACAATATACCAAAGTTTTGGTTGTTTCACATGCTCCCATTTTGTATTGATGGCCTTTTCTTTTCTTTTCTTTTCTTTTTTTTTAGCCATTTTTATGTGTGTGAAATGGTAGCTCACTGTAGTTTTGTTTACATTTCCCTGATGACTAACAACTTTCCATCTGCTTCTATTTGTACGTGTTCTTTTGTGAGGTATCTTCTCAAGACTTTTACTCATTTTTGTGTGTCTTTTTTATTGTTGATTTGTAGCAGTTCTTTATATATGATGGATAGGAGTCCTTTGTCACATATATGTATTGCAAATATTTTTTTCTTAGTCTGTGGCTTGACTATTCATTTTGTTAATAAAGGAACAATCTTTAACTAGTTCCTCCTCCCAGTTAAATTTCTCTGGGGAAGGATTTAGAAGTACAGTCCTTTTAATATCACCAATCATCAACTTTCTTTTTTCATCACACAAAGAAAGGCATTTCTCTACTTCTTCCTCTACCCATTCTCTGCTCCTTTCCTTTATGGTCTTTGCTGAACTCGGAATGCTTTTGAAGTCGTCTGTATCTCCCTAGTCCAAATTAATTGATTCATTCTCTAAACACACATAGCACTTTACTTGTCCATTTTTTCTTTCTTTCTGTATTAATAGTTTACATGTCTTCAACCTATATCTCTTCTTAAGCTCGAGAATACCCACATATCTAACCACATCCAACTGGGCATCCCCTTCAAAATATGCAGCCTCTAAATGGAATTCTTTATTTTACCATTCACAGAGATATTCCCTCCTTGGGTTTGCCATCATGATAAGTGGCACCACCATATACCAGAACCAGGTGCTACAAAGATTTCTTAATCCAGAAACCTGGGTGTTAGTTGACTGTCACATCCAATTCCTCATCCAGGGTCATTGGTCTTGCCACCCTCCCTGCCCCCAACAAGGATCTTGAATGCACCCACTTGTCTCCATCCTACTGCCACTCCTTAGCCCGCTAGAGTCCCGTTTTGGCTTTGTCATCTTTTTCCCCCACTAAACTCCAGTTGTGTAGTCCTTCAGAGAGTGTCTAAAATGTGCCAAGATTTCTCTTCTCAGACCTTTGCATTTGAAATTCCCTTTGCCCATAATGCTCCTCCCTGGCTCTTGCTATATCTGGCTTAAGGCCACCTCTCAAGAGAGGACCCCCCTAAATGAAATAGCACCACCCCTCCCCACCCTACTACCCTGATGCTCAATATCACAACAACCTCTTTATTCCCTTGTCGGGATTATCCCAAACTGTGGCCGCATTTTCCTTGTTGCTCTCTCCCTGTGAGCTGTAAGTGCCGAGAGGGCAGGCTCCCTGTCTTTCTCGTTCACCAGTACAGCTCCCAGATCCAGCAAAGTGTCCGGCACATAGTCGGCACTTCCTGGGTATTTGTTGAAGGAGGGAATGTTTCCCTCACCAATTCAAATCTAGGATCATGTCTTTTTCATTTTCTATTCACCCCAACACATTTCTTTGCAAATAGTAGATTTTATAAATGCCTTCTTAGGTGACTCACACTGACTTCCTTCAACGTCTCTTGCAAGCCCCCTTGATTTCTCTCAACTCAGCTTTTCTGACCTCACTGCATGTCTCCTCCCTACTTCTTCCCCCATAGCCCACCCATGCCCCAGGCCCAACCACAAATGTGTTGTTTTTCTTGCAGATTTATACGCTGCGTGTATAGAGCTGCATATGCAAGATACCAAATAATGGGCAAAATAATTTCAGGTGCATTTGGTCATTTGAGGGAAGAAAAACCAGCTGCTTAACAGAGCTGACTAATCAGCTCCATCAGACAATAGATCAGGTAGACACTGTGTCCAGACACAAACTTGCTGCTTCCTGTACCTTCCTCTGCCTGGAATCACTCTCCCCTCTCGTGAGGGTGTTTGAGTTTGATCCTCTCAGCCAAGCGGCAGATGGAGAAATTGTTTGCAATAGAGATGAGAATATTTTATCAGACTTCCTACAAACGGGGTCCACTGAATTTTAATCTGCCAGCAAAGCACTGACAAAAGAGGAGGAAAAGTCTCAACAGGACATCCTGCAAGGTCTCCTCAGGAATTAGTGTGTTTTTGGTCAACATTCAGTCAATAGATGATAAACTTCCAAGGGCAACCGAGAGAGTGCTGAAACACATACTGCCCTGGTCCCTTCAGCTTCCCGGAGAAGACCACGTGGCAGAAGGGGACCTGGGTCAGAGCCAGGAAGTCTGTATTCCAGACCTGCTCCTGGCCCTGACTCCTTAGGTCACCGCCTGTTGGTGATGTCACGTTTTAGTCTCTCGGTGACTCCATCTGTACAATGGAAAGAATATTAATACATCCTATTCCTACCAACTGGGTTGCGAAGATGCTTGGGAAATTAATATGCCACCCAGATAGATGCACCAAAAGTTGTTTGTAACGTGGATTATCTTTTGTTCTTTTCCCACGCGCACAACTCCACAACAGGCTCCACATTATAATAATAGCCGCTGATGTTTACTGAGCAGTTACTACATGCCAGATACGTGCAAAGCAAATACATGTACACACAGTGCACTTTGTTGCACACTGCATTAATGATATCCTTTAACTCTTATTAAATCCTAGGCAGGAAAATGCTAAAAAGGGCACCAAGAAATATGGAAAACAGTACATCTTATTAATAGATAAACAAAAAAATTCCTGTTTAAGTATTGCCTACGGCCTGATTAGCAGATGCCTCTGCAAACCAGGGATCCTGGCAGCATGCTATGCCTCAGGGGATGTCTTCACCGGCAGCCATCCCAAGAATGCATTGCTAGCACCTTGGGGTACTCCTCCTCCACCTCCTGCATACCCAAATACAATATATGTACAATTAATAAAAAGCCCAAGTTTCTTGAGGGCTGGCTATCTGTCAGGGACTGCGCCAAGTGTTTCACACATATGATCTTAATAACTAATCACACCAACCCTTGGAATAGGTACTACTTTTAGCCCTAAGATAGTAAATCTAAGATATAGGCAAGAACTTGCCCAAGATCAGAAAGAGGTGGTAGAACTAGAATTTGAGCCCAATCTTTCTGAAATCCAGAGCCTGCTTTTCCCGCCTCTACTCTACACAGCTTCTTGATGCATTTTTCCCATTTTAATATTTCTAAGTTGAGTTTTATGACCGATGCGTACATTTAATAGAGTAGCTGAGTGTTTTTTAATACTCGAAAAACAAACAGCTGTTAGTAAAACAGTGGTTCCTAAGAACAGAGGAGATAGGCGTGGGAATAGGTACGCAACAAAGTAGAAAGGGCACATAACTGGGAGACAGGAAATCTGGTCCTCATTTCGGCCGTGCCAGCACCAGCCCTATGACCTCAGACAAGCCAGTTGGCCTTTCTGAGCCTACGTCTCCTGACTTAGGAAAAACTAAGGAGACTGAGCTAAATGATATTGAAGTTTCATGCACATTCTAAATCTCCATATGGAATCTAATACAAGTGGGCTTGTATAGAGTCGTTCTCCGACCGGTGGCTTGGTTTGTGCCTCGGTAGTTCAGGGCATTTAACCCTCAGTCGCTGCAGGAGAGACTAAAGGAGACGCATGCAAGCTCTCTGCCCCGACAGTGCCGCTCCTTCCTCTCCATGCCAGGCCCTGTCTACAGCTCTCCGAAAACACAGGCGGGATCCAAGGCGCCCGTTCCAGCATCACTTCTGTTTACCCCGCCATCAGGATGGTGTCATTTAGCCGGAGCCATCATTCACAGTCACACCAAATGGCTCATGGAAGAAAAGTTGGTTACACTCGAAGAACAGATGACAAGTGACAGGCTCCGCTCCTGATTTTCCACAATAACAGAAGACACCAGCAACTGCCGTGGTGGTCCAACACCCGAGCAAACCACTCCCTTCCAAAAGCGGGCAAGGTCTGCTGATATCCGTTCCTGCGTGGGGATTAAAGTGCAGACCTTTGTCCCTGGTAACCCTGGGCAGCCCTGTCTTTCCACGTATATTATCTGCAGAGTCACACACAGGCAGCCCCACTAATCTGAGTTCTGCTGCAACATAATTTTTATTTTGCAAATAAAAATAAATCCCTTCTGTTATTAAGAGACGAGATTTTTTAACTGTTCTCACCCCCCAGAAAATAGTAAGTATGGTAGGTAATGCATATATTAATTGGCTTGGGGTAGCCATTCCACAATGTATGCATATATGAAAGCATCCTGCTGTACACCATAAATATATACAATTTTTATTTGTCAATTATAAGTTTAAAATATATTAAAAATCAAGTAAATCACTTAACTTCTCTGTGCACCCAGCACTGCCAAGGTAAGGAGACCTGACACTGGGCGGTGATGAGAAAGAGCTAAAGACCAAGAATACGGCAGGGAAAGGACTACAGCAGTTCTCAGCCAAAGTAGCAACTGGGGACAGGTGAACTCACCTTGCTAATCTCCGGGCAGGCCCACTTCTGCTTCCCTTTATTTTGCCTAAGGAAAGGCAAAATGAGACGTCCCTAGAAAACAGCTGGACATCTGCCTGCTGCTATGGGATCAGTAGAAGTTTCAGTAATTATTTTTATTTTTCTTTTTTTCTTTTTTGAGACAGAGTCTTGCTCTGTTGCCCGGGCTAGAGTACTGTGGTGTCAGCCTAGCTCACAGCAACCTCAAACTCCTGGGCTCAAGTGATCCTCCTGCCTCAGCCTCCCGAGTAGCTGGGACTACACACGTGTGCCACCATGCCTGGCTAATAAGTTGCAGTAATTAAAACTGGGAATTATGGGAATTCTTCCAGCCTGCTCTGAGGTGGCCATTCAGTTCTAATTTAAAAGTTCTCTAGGCAAGGCCTAGCATGTACTCATTTAACAATCTTTTATTTGGCATTTATTAGGTTGAACCATGTAAAATGGCTGATGTCTGCACATCTTGACCTACAAAAGTGGAAATAGCATATGGCTCAAGCTAATACCGTGTGCAAGCCATTGTCCTTGGTATTGAAGCTATAAAGAGAGATAAGACACAACCCATCCTCAAGGGACTGCTAGGAAACAATCCCATAGAGAATCAGGTGCAAGTTTGGGGTGTATTTGGAGCTATGCGAAAGAGAGAGAGGAAAGAGGGGATAGAAAGGTAGTATCCGGAAGTAGGAGCTTGCTTTTTTCATCAATAGGAGTCTAGATCTGACCAAACACAGCGTGGAGCCCCTCTTCTTGCCGTCTCAGCATAATGGAATGACCAGCAAACCTAGAATCTCAAAGCCAGTTTCAGAGCAGGGTGAGTTCTGAACCTGCCAACCTTGACTGAGTCTCTTTAGCATTTGTTATTTTTATGGGTCCCTGGATGCTTCCCTTGAATATTAATTTTCCTCAATTCTTTAAGTATATATTAGTTATTACATATTTTTGATTAATATTTGATAGCCGCTTAGGCTGCCAAGAGCGCCCATAAATTTCCCAAGTGGGTATCTGGCACTAGGTAAGTGTGGGAGACCCTTGTGTGGAGCAAAGACATCAATCATTTTAAGCCTCTGACTCCACACCTTAATACCCAAAGATATATTGCTAAGAAGCCCATAACAAGTCATTAAAAATGAATGTCTTGTGGCAGTTTTCGTGCCTGCAGAATTCAGTGGGGGAGGGAAGGGAACCTGAAACGTTGCAGAGCCCGGAGAGCTCACCAACACCTGTTTGGACATTTTTAAAAAGATTCCTTATTCCTCACTCCAGAACCAGCTACACAATTCGAGGGGCCCAGTGCAAAACAGAATTGCAAGGCTCCTTGTTCAAAAATTATTAAGTATTTGGAGACAGCAATAGCAGAGCATTAAACCAAGCACGGGGCCCTCCTAAGCATGGGGCCCTGCGTGATGCCACACGATGCACACCTGCAAAGCTGGCCCTGCCTCTCTCTGCCCTCCCTGGCACCCTCATCTCCCTCTGCCTGGAATTTAGTCTCTATCTGTAAGCACTTTCAATAAAAACAATAGCAACAATAATAATAGCACTTAATGAGATGCTAAAAGAGGGACACTATTTTCATTCACTCATGGGAGCAAGAGAGAGTTCTTCTCATTAGCCCTACGAGTACTATTGTTACCCCCAATCTACAGATGAGGGCCTTGAAACATGTGATAGTTTCTTTTGTGCGTCAACTTGACTTGGCCACAGGGAGCCCAGACATTTGGTCAGGTGTTATTATGGATGTGTCCGTGAGGGTGTTTCTGGATGGAATTAACATTTCAAGTGATAGATAAAGCCGATTGCCCTCCCCAATGTGGGTGGGCCTCATCCAATCAGTTAGAGGCCTGAACAGAACACAAAAGGCTGACCCTCCTGTGGGTAAGAGGGAACTCCTCTTGTCTTGTCTTGTCTGTCTTGTCTTTGAGCTGGGACATCAGCTTTTTCCTGCCTTCAGACTTGAACGAAAGCATCGGCTCTACCTGCGTCTCTAACCTGCTGGCTTTTGGACTTGAACTTACAACGCTGGCTCTCCTAGGTCTCCAGCTTGCCAGCTTGCCAACCGCAGGTCTTGGGAATTATCAGCATCCATAATCACGTGAGCCAATTCCTTATAATAATTCTCTTTATTTATGTATATATGCAAATGTTTATGTATATGTGTGTGTATGCACACACATACACACACACACACAGTATTGGTTCTGTTTCTCTGGGGAACTCTAACTAATACAAAGCTCATGTAAGTTAAGTAACTTGCCCACTGCCTCCCAGCGGGTAAGTGACAGAGTTGTGATGTGAATATCCCAATAGATGTATGTCTGGAAATAACTGAGGCGGGATTGAATAAATGCATGAAGCAGGCTTGGTTAGGAAGAAAAACTAAATCCATAAAGCAGGGTAGAAGCCCATAAACAACCTTCCTTTGGTCGGGGCAGAACAAGCAGAGCAGGTAGATGCAGAGAGGACGGCACTATGAGCTCAGGCAGAACCCTTGGATAAAAATGATGGGGAAGACTTGAACTCCGGCCCCTAGACTGCTTCTAACAGAACAGCCATGCTAGGCGGGAGAGTGGCTGCCCCCAGGCCCCTGGAAAGATAGTCCTCAGTGAAGTCCCTTTCTGCCCAAATCTCGAGGCTTTCCTGGTTTAATCCTATGACCTTCTGGGAGAAAATTGTCTAAAATGACAGATACATCCTCTCTTTTGGTTCCTTGAAATGACTTTTTTTTTAATTCACTGTAATAATTGTGCTGGAGAGATCACTGCAGATCACGCCCTCTGAGTGTACAGAAATATAAACAACAGGGTGAAAAAGATTTTTTTTGTCTCCAAATACCACCAATGCCTGGAGGACCTACTGCCTCAAAATAAGTTTATACACACTCAAATCTGCTTTCTGATCTGAGGCTTAAATATGTTTTATTGGCCGTGAGTATTCTGAAAGTGAGTAGAACATGGCCAAAGGCAGCTTCGAGGAAACCTTAACTGGAAACCAGAATCGCTGTCTTACTCTCACTTTCTTAACCTATTGGAGAAGACAGGTTGCAAGACTCAGAGTGAAAAGGGCGAGGAGGAAGGTAATTAACACTTTTGGAGCCCCTAATTTGTGCCAATCCTTGTAGATGGCATTTGATTTCTATAATCTCCTTTAATCCTCAGGACTACCTTGTTAGGCAGGAAATACTATCCCCGTTGTACAGATATCAGTCTGAGGTTCAGAGAGATGAGATGGCTTGCTCATCGCCTCATAGTGTCTGAGCAAGAAGCAAAGCTCAAAGTCAAACCCAGAACTTTCCACCGCATCACACATCCCATGCAATGACCTGTGCTAAAACCCCAGTGCCACAAACTGGGAGCCTGGCATTGATTTGTATACTTTGAACGTGTCCTGAAGCCACTGGTGTACTTCATCAAATACATTAGTATTTGTTCACTGTTTACCAAAACTCTGACCAAGTCCAGAAATTTAAAGTGAATAAACCCACCTCCATAAAGGGAATTTATACCGGATATGATTTCAGTTTCCCTCTTCTCCTAGAATCCCAGGTCCTACAAAGATGCCCAGGGCTGCACAGGGAACTTTCCTCCCATTTCCCTGCCTCTGTGACCCTCCACCTTCTAAGCAGCCCTAAGGAGCGTCATCATTCTCGTTACTGGAATCTCCAGCACAGAAAACTTCACCTGCATTGATAATGTGACCCAAGTTCCACCAATCTTACCATCAAGAGGCTGTAGTGTAACCTCAGTCCTCCCTGCTGTGATCTGAGGCTCTGTTCCCCAGGGCCCTGTCTAGTCACAGAGAAGACCGTAGATCCGTGGAAGTGTAGCCCAACGCACAGCCCATCGGGCAACGGCAGCAGCTGAGACTTCCTCCTCTGCCGTGACAAATCCTACACTCCCTACACAGCCTCACCGCCCCCCGCAAAGTTCTGCATCCTTCCAGCTGCTCTAACTTTCTCATTTACTTCCCTATATTTAGCTCCGTGGTAATTATTTAGACCATTGGTTTTAAAACAGGGGCAATTTTACCTCCCCCCAGGGGACATTTGGGAGGGGGGATAAAATTGTCTAGAGACAGTTTTGGTTGTCACAGCTAGGGGGGTGCTACTGGCATCTGGTGGATAGAGGTCAGGGATGCTGCCGGACATCCCGCCACGTCCAGGCCAGCCCCCCACGACAAGCACAGGCCAGGCTGACTGCTCCGTGTCAGTCATGCCACAGCTGAGAAACCCTGATTTAGACCCGGGATGGCAAGTCCCTGCCACAAGTGCTCTTCCTCCCCATTCTCCGGGTGTCCTTTGCTGTCACATCTAGTTGATCAGGGCATTCTTTCCCTCTGAGCCCAGTTCTGAGCTCAGAATCCTCTCCACACAGAGCTCCAGGCAGCCTCTAATGAGTGATGGGTGCGGAAATGCAAAATGAGCTCGACTGGCCGTCCTTTCGTTAGACACGTTTTGCGTTGGCCGTAATGTTTACCTATTTACCTTGTGCACCTTTCAAAGCAAAGATCATGTCTTCTGTAGTCTTTATCGTCTCCAGGAGCTCTGAGACGAAGAAAGGAAATGATGGAGAGAAAGAGGGGGAGGGAGGAGGAACCAAGGAGGGAGGGAGGGAAGCAAAAAAAAAAAAATTAAACAGAAAAGAAAGAAAAGTGTAGAAGAAAAAAAGAACGGAAAATAAAAGAAATAGAGTTTAAAATGAGGCACTACTGAGATCGACACCTACAAAACAACGGAAGCAGCTTATTTTGTATGTTCTCCAGTGGGCTTTTCAAGGCAAGAGAAGCTAATACCATACATTTCCCTCTAGTCAAGAGGTCGACTCCCTGACCATGAAAACCTAGTTCTTTTGTTCTTTTAGACATTGCAACAGACCCAGGCTCATTTTAAGAATTCCCCAGTTGCTCCCAGTCCCTCCGCCACCCCCAAGTAGTGAGCTTTCCTGCCACGTGGTGAGGATGAGCTGTCATTTGATTGTCATCCTTCCCAAAGGCCACACAGAACACCCTGAGGAAGCTGGATTTGAGTTCTCAAATGTTCGTCAGCCCTCACCTTGGCGGAGACTGCAGATTAAGGCAAGGCATCCTCATTAACGCTGTAATAAACGGCTAACAATGGTGGCATTTAGCTACGACAAAATCCTAAATAGTGCTTCTTGCTGATGGAGTCTCGATGGATAAATTCTGAGTGTTTTTATAGCTTAGCTCTTCAGAAGAGTTTTGGCAGGCCCTTAGTATTTAAGGGTCTATGCCATTAAAATGACACGACCACATGTCTGTTTTGAACTTTTCTCTAACAAATGTGAAAATGTAAGCAAAAATGCTCATATATACGAAGAGCACTGGTCACAAAATAGCAAGCTTTGTTACTGAGTAATCAAAGTGATCAATTTGTTGGGAAAAAAAATACCCTTTGAAGGCACGTTTAATTTTTGGCACTGTGCACCTTGGGATTTTTTTTTTTTTTTTTTTGCCCCCACAGCACTGGCAACTAAAAACCCAAGCACAGTTTGTGTTTCAGATGCTTCCAATGCAACTCTACCAGCTGAACTCACTCTGTCTAAGGGACAAAGCATTTGCTCAGTGCAGCTCCCACCGTGCTCAGCTCCCACCGTGGCCAGACTTGCAATCCCCTTCCACTGATTTTTTTCTAAAGATTTTTTTTTCTTGAACATATTCCTATTCTCAGAGTCCATCTGTTAAGTCTTTTAATTGGTGACATATCTGGGACCCCATGCCATGCAAAATTCCGTGAAGAAACCTTCTTCATCCATTGCAAAATGAAGTGGTCTCTACCTCTTTTTAGCAAAAGAGAGCTGTTTGGATGAGATCCTAATTCCTGGGGAGAGAAAGACGGAGGAGGCAGGAAGAGACCATCCTCCTCCTTTGGATCCTTCCTTGGTTCCTGTGGTACTGCCTTTTCTACAGGGTACACTGGAATGACACAAGACATTTACCTCCGTGAACAGTAGCAACAGCACATGGATGCTTTTACAAAGTTGGAAAGGGTTTAGCTGAAGTGAGGACTACATGTAAATTCAGCGTTTGCAGAGTCACGGCATTTTCTGAGAAAATTCTAGGAAAGAAGTCATCGGACCACCATGCTCTTCACCCCTCGCCCAGCATCTTCTAAGTGGACTGCTTCATGCCTCTTCATTTCCAGGCAGCTGGGCCTATCAGGGCCCGGGTGGGCAATGGCTCTGCTTTAGCTACTACTGTGAAAGCAAAGGCACCTTCCGTCACCTTTGCCTCCTGTAGAGAAGAGACCGGTTCTCATGTTTTCCCTCAGCTCAATAGCTCAGGGCTTTGCTAATCTTGCTGAACACTTCAGTTTTTAGATGGTATATCAATGAGGCATTCAAACAGAGCAGTTTATACACAAAAATTCTGTCTGCTTTGTAAAAGATTATCCTTTTATAAACACTCTGCAGAAAACATAAAAGCAAATAGGGGACAGCACATAGAACAGGAAAGATGTTAGCAGGGAGATTAATACTGAATGGGTCGAAATGAATGGCGCTTACTAAAACGAGGTCCAGATACTTTGGCTGCAGTGAAACATAAATAATGGGAATGACACATCGTTTATTCGGGATAATGAGTTGATCCAAAGTAGAGGCCTAGGACAAGAGATTAAAGATTAAATATCCATCTCCTGATGAATATCAGTAGCCAACTTTAACCTTTTCCTTCCAAAAGTACAATTTTACTTGAACAATTATATGTGCTTATGCTACAGTGCAGAAATCGGATCCTTAAAAAACAACAACAAATACCGTTTGAATCACTTTCTTATCCTTGTGGAAAGCATTGTTTCACATTTTAAGATACGATGTGGAATTTTTGTTTCTAGGCTACACACCTCTGGAGACTGATTTTAAAAAACAGATTCCTCCGTCGTTTCCCCATAATATTCTGTATTTGAGAAATCCAGTTTAAGGACTCTTCTCACATCTTCTCATTCATTCATTTAACATTAAAATTTTTCAAAAGAAAAAGGAAAGTGAGTCTGGCACAAACCAATGCAGATTTTACATAACCAGTGAGCTCTATAGGATGATAAAATGAGACAAGCATTGGAAATTTTCTTGTCCAAACTCCTCATCCCATCGGTGAGGAAACTGAGGCCCGGGGCCAGGATACGTCCCGGCCAGAGTCCCAGAGCTAGTTAGAAACAGAGCCAGGACTAGTACCCGAGGACTTCTGGCTTCAGGCCCCAGCTCTTTCCACTGCACCCTGCTGCCTCTTTATTCCCTCAAGTTGGAAATAATGACCGAAGCAGCTTGCTGGAAGAGCCGGCACCCCACATGCTAAATTAAAGCCCTGAATGCATGAAAAACTTAGACCATTGGAAGCCTTGACTAAATAAGATTTGGAAACAAAAAAAAGGGGGGGATGGGAGGAGTTGGAGCAGCAGGAAAAATGTAGACAAGGAGGGTGCAAATGAGCAGACAGCAATCATAGATGCCTGCAACGCCAGACCACAGGCCCCACCACCTGGGCACGATTTTGAAGCAGTCTATATCGATGGCCCTTCCCTCTCAGGGACCAAGAAGACTCAGGGCAAGACAGAATTTTGTGGTTTGTCCATTTCTTGGAACTTGGTAACTGCCCACTGTTCACAAGCCAAGACCAGCAGAGTGGTTTTGTGGCTAGTAGACACCAATGGGAGTGGGAGAGCAAGATTCAAATGTGGCTTTAGGGAGAAAAAAAAAATACAGGTCACCAACCAGATAGGAGGAGGAGACCATCACAGGCTAATTCCATAGCCACTCACCTACAGAAAGCAAGGTCAGGATTTGGCTGGCGTCCCATGTGATATCGGTTTGGTGGTTTCAGTCTATGCTCCAGGGAACGTTTGTCTCGGAGCCAAACCAATATGCATGCACGGTTGGCAGGCTGTCCACTGGAGGCCAGGGATGAGGAGCTGCGGAAGTGTATCCATTTTCACTTTGCAAGTATTTGCGTGCCAACACCTCGGCCATTGCTGCTCTTTAGAGAAAGAGGGGAATTTATGCTTGAGAGCGAGGCTGTTTTCAGACATCCTACCCCACACTGGGGTGGTGGAACCAGCAGTTCCATTCCCTCCATCCTCTACTTTGGGTGAGTAGGCTGAAGTTTGTCATTTTGTCAGAGGTAAATATAACTGAACCACTTCCTATCACTAGCACCACCCACCAGACCTTCTTAGCAGGAAAGAATTTTTTGTGATTATCATGTGTCTCCCAGGTTTCCACTTAGATGGGATAATCAAGAGAAAAGCCAAGATAGTCACAAGACGTGCAATTGCCGTTTTGGAAAAGGAAGGGTGTGTGTTCAACAGAAAGTGTTA
Source organism: Propithecus coquereli (assembly GCF_000956105.1). Lineage (NCBI taxonomy): Eukaryota > Metazoa > Chordata > Mammalia > Primates > Indriidae > Propithecus > Propithecus coquereli. Next base: position 1,807,800 of record NW_012137080.1, on the reverse strand, counting down.
AAGAGGGCTTGAAAAGAAGGAGGCCAGCAATCATTCAAATCTTGTTTTGAGCACTGAGCATGCTCAGCACTAACAACCCAGAAAGGACCACCACCACCCACTTTCCCTAAATTAAAAGAGTACCCAAAGGGCGGCCCACTAGTAACCAGACACATTTTAATGTTTTGACCAAAAGATATGAAATAATCTGGTGCAAGTATTAATAATTATGGAAACAAGAAGACCAAAGCTGTGGGGGAAATGAGGAGGAAGGTGGTAGAAGGACTTCCCAAAAAAAGTATCATGTTTTCATTGAATCTCTTCATGATGTTCAGCCGCAGTTGAAGTGATCGTCTACAACAAGGAGCACCGAACAGTGTGGCGTTGTGCTAGAGATGATGTCACACAGAGTGAGAAGATGATGCTACGTAGACCTTGAACCCATCTGCACAGAGCTGCCAGTTAAACACTCCCAGGACTTACAAACACAGTGCACACTTCCAGGTGTTACCACTATTCCCCTGTGAATGGAGCCGATTAGTAGATCGGACCATGAAAAGACTCGAGCATACAAAGTGCGATAATGGCATCTTTTCCTCCCCAGAGACGATTTAGTGATTTGTGAAAGCAAACATGGCTGCCCTCAGATTAATCCCTGAAGGCCCAGTGGTGAATTGAGCTTGGGAACTTCTCCCAAACTGGCATTTGAAAATGTTGATCTACTAGCAAATAACTAGTGAGGCTTTATAAGAACTCCCTAAATTGGCTCTTTTCCCCAGACTGTCAAATTCTCAGCAAATGACATGGTCATTTCCACAGCTCCCAAATGACTCACCTATGTGGTTGGGAGACTGGATTTCGTCCTTAGGTCCAACGCTACAGTGGACCCGTACAGGCCGAATTCCTATTTCCCCCCCAAATGCACTCGCTGAAAAAAAATAAGACTGAAACCTCAATATTTTCATAGATATGTGGGAACAATGACAAAGAAAATATCCTCTTTTATAGCTAAAACAAGTAGTGAGGGCCTGGGCTTCAGGCATGTTTTCCTAATTCGGGACCTGCCGCTCAGGTTGGTTTTGTTCAGACTGAAGCTGCTCGTTTTTTACAAATTTACAAATTGACCTGAGTGTGTGCTCTGCAGGCTTCTACTTCCAATTCCAGAGCAGTCACCTCTAGCTATCTTTGCTTAAGTCCAGCTAAGTTTGTTCTCATACTAACTTTTTAGCATATACCTTCTTCATCGCAAGGATGGGCTCAATGTCAGCTTGACAGGGAAGAAGAAGCAAGAACAGAAGGAGGCAGGGACAAAAACCCCAAGGAAGGCAGATCACAAAACAGTTCCAAGTGGTGCATTAAGTGACAGCTTCATGCAGACAGCACTGGTATCTGAGGGATCTTAACAGGGCAGCAGAAGTCACCAGTGATGACACCCTGCCTGTCACTACAACTTCCCCTCCCTCACTACGCCCTAGCCCAGTAGGTCTCAGCCCTAGCTATACATTAGAGTTACCTACGGAGCTTTTCAAAAACGCCCATGCCCAGGCCTCACCCAGAGATTCTCGTTCAGCTGATCTGGGGTAGAGCCTGGATGTTGCATCTTTGAAAGTTCCTCTGGCGATTGTAACATAAGCTGGTATAGTGGGCTGCATAAGGCCCACAAAAATATCAGGTCCTCATCCCAGGAACCTGTAAATGTTACCTTATATGGCAAGAATGGATTTTGCAGATAGGCTTAAGGTTAAGGATCCCGAGATGAAGAGATTATCCTGCATTATTCAAGGGGCTCTACAAATGCAGTCACGAGGATCCTTATACAAGAGAGGCAGAGGGAAAGTTGACACACATGAAGGGAAAGATGATATGAAAATGGAACAGGGAAGGATCTGAAGTTGCTGTACTTAAAGATCGGAGTGATGGTGCTACAAGCCAAGGAATGCTGGCAGCCACGAGAAGCTGGAAAAGGCAAGGAGCAAATTCTCTCCCACACCCCTGGAAGCAGCACCGCCCTGTTAACGCTTTGATTTCAGCCCAGAGATTCTGATTTCAGACTTCTGACATTTAACAGAAAATAAGTTCTGCTGTTTTAAGCCACTAAGTTTGTGATAATTAGTTATGGCAGCCACAGGAAATGAATACAGCCAGGGTCGGCAACCGTTGCTCTAGTCTCATTGGCCTCTATTGAAGTCCAAAAAGGCCAAGTTCAATGCTACCTCCAAGCCTTCTCATCTACTTTTTCTGCACCTAAAGCACTCTTTCCCTTCATCGTCCCTTGGCTGACTCCTGGAGGCTTTCCCCAACCCAATCTAAATTACATCCTACATGTTACCTCCTTTTAGAATTTTGTTCTCATCCTTCATAGTACTTACACAGCTTGTAATTAGCTATTTATTTGGTTATTTACTTAATGCCTTTCTTCCCCACTAGACAGTAAACTCTCTGAGAACAAGGTTTACTTCATTTTGTTCACCACTGTATTTTTGGCACCTAACACGGTACCAGACAGATAGTAAGTGATCTCTGAAAATCCACTAAAAGAAATAATGAAGACACAAATGATTCACATAGCACACAGGACTGAACTCCAGATAACAGCCAGGGATGCCAGATCAGAGTTTGCCACCTGGGAGAGGGAATGACAAGGTCCAGGAAGGAAATGTGGACCCCAAATAAAACAGTCCTGGTTCTGATGGTGCTCCAGCCCATGGGAGAAATGGAATAATGAGGGAGGCTGTGTGCACACGTGACTCCTGATGTGAGCAGCCAACCACAGGTCCAGACTGCATCTGCTGTAGGGCAGGGGGATCTTGATACAGTACCAGGTTTGACGAGTATTGGCTCAGGAACCAGCCAGAAAAAAGAAAGGAGGTAGAACAACCTTAATACCTGAAGCAGAGCAGGTACCTGTCCTCAGCCTGTTAGGAACTGGGCCACAGAGCTCGGCCGCCCCCTCCCCCCGTCTCCGTGGAAAAATTGTCTTCCATGAAACTTAGGAAGTGGCGTTGGAGGGAGGGCACACAGAAGGAGGTGAGTGGTGGGAGATTGGCAGATGAGGATCAGGTGAGCAAGCGAAGCTTCATCTGTATTTACAGCCTCTCCCCTCCCCATCACTTGCATCACCACCTGAGTTCCTCCTCCCCCCAATTCCAACCCCAACCCCACCCCACCCAATGAAAAAATTATGTTCCATGAATCTGGTCCCTGGAGCCAAAAAGGCTGGGACTGCTGCATGTGCTTCCACTATCCATCTGCCTGTAAGTTAGAAACAACCTGTGTTGTTACATGTGTATATGCATCTATTTTAAAAATCACTTGAGCAAATCCAGAAGAGCAAGTACGATCCATTGCATTGTTCCTTCCTGACTGCTTCCACAATAGCGAATGGATGCCAAGGGCAACGGTGATTGGTCCTGGATGTTGCTTTTCAGGGTCATGGGAACCAAAGCTGATTCTCTCCTCAGAACCCCACGGGCTGTTTACTCCCTTGTTGAAACAGCAGTGGCCAGAGAAATGCAACTTTGAAAAATCTGAGAATTCCAGGATTACAGACAGCAATTAAGCAAAAGGGCAAAACTAAAAGTCCCACCTTCAGCCAAAAAGGTAGAATGATTAGATAAGGGAAGAAGAGGCTTCGTAAAGGAGAAATACTTAGAGGGGGATTTCAGTCAGGTTCTTTGGTTGCAAGAAACAAACTTACCCACATTTGCTAGGAGAAAGATGATGCTTTAACCCTGCCATTTGTTTTGGTTTGGTTTTATTCCTCCAATCTGACCTCAAGAACATGTTGACTGGGCCGGTGTGGTGGCTCATGCCTGTAATCCTAGCACTCTGGGATGCCAAGGCGGGAGGATTGCTTGAACTAAGGAGTTCAAGACTAGCCTGAGGAAGAGCAAGACCCCCTCTCTACGAAAAATAGAAAAAAATTAGCCAGGCATGGTGATGCATACCAGTAGTCCCAGCTACTTGGGAGGCTGAGGCAGGAGGATTGCGTGAGCCCGGGAGTTTGAGGTTGCTGTGAGCTATGATGATGCCGCTGCACTGTAGCCAGGGCCACACAGAGAGACTCTGTCTCATAAAAAAAAAGAACATGTTGACTTTGTATTTGTGAATGTAAACATTTCAATCAGAGTAACATCAACATCAGCAACTTTTCACTGAGAAACAATTTTACAGAGCAAACTCTGTTGGTTCAGTGTATCTCTGGTTTTTAGCAGTTTTATCATGATGTGCCTAAGTGTAGTTTTCTTTGTTTTTCTCCTGCTTGGAGTTTGCTGAGCCTCTTGAATCTATGGGTTCATCCGTTTTTGGAACATACTCAACAATTATCTCTTCAGATAATGCTGCTTCCTCATTGTCTGTCTCCTATCCTTTGGGGACTCTACACATATGTTAGAACATTTTACTACATCCCATAACTCTCTTTTGTTCTGTTCAGTTCTTTCAATTTTCTTTTTGCTTCTGTGATTCCATTTTCTTTGGGCCTGTCTTTGGGTGTACTAACTCTGTATTCTGCTGTATCCAGGCCAAGGGAATGTTAAACCTGTTCAATGAATTCTTAATCCAAGATATAATATTTTTAAGGTGTATAATATCTGGTTGATTCTTTTACGTAGATTTGAATCCTTAGTTGACCTTCTCTGCCTTTTCATTATCTTTATGCCTTTTCCTGCATTTTATTTAACATATTTATAAGAGTTATTTTAAAGTCTTTGAGCTTTTAAACTTCAACATTTGGATCATCTATGGGTTTGCTTCCATTGCTTATTTTTCTCTTGATTTTTAGTCATGTTTTTCTGGGCCTTCACATCTCTCATAATATTTTACTGTATGGTAAACTTTATGTGTAAGAGAATCCTAGAGACTGCTGTCTATGTTATTGCCCCCAGAGGGTTTATGCTTTCTTCTGAAAAGCAGACAGGGAGAAGGATTATCTATCACCTCAGTGCAACCAGAAATTGAACTGGCTTGGAGCTAGATTGCAACTTCGGTTAGACTCAGTATACCAAGTATCAAATATCTCAAGGACAGTTACGTGTTTGTTATGGGCTCTTCCATCTGAAGGGTTTTCCAAGCACTTTGAGGCAGTGAGACACTTCGCTCTGCTGTCCAGCGCAG